>NC_031773.1:49278120-49400067 GCF_001522545.3 Parus major | reverse complement strand
AAGGAAGGAAGGAAGGAAGGAAGGAAGGAAGGAAGGAAGGAAGGAAGGAAGGAAGGAAGGAAGGAAGGAAGGAAAGGAAGGAAGTATTTGATGTTAGAGAATTTATTCATGTCACTTACTGAATTACAGGAGTATGCCAGCATAATGTAATATTGATTTGGAAACAGAATAAAATATATGTGGGGAAGGCTTTAGAAACCACACATCCGATTGAGCTAGTCATGCTTTTTTCCTTCTGATTAACCAGGAGCAAAGAAATGGTTCTGAACCAAGAAATGGACCTGAAGGTCCCACAGAGGTCTAAAACACCCTGACAGCCAGAACTTCACAATACCCTGGGTGTGTAACATCCATGGATATGATCAAGAAAACCACAACTTCAAATTTGACCTGTTAGTGGAGGTAGAGATAAATATCTACTTGTTTCAGAATGATAAAGGTAAACCACTAAGTCTTATCTCTAGTCCTGAGTATTTAAATCATTCTCAGACTGTAGTGTTGAATATCTGACCCTAAAATTCCTTACTAGCCATAGGGTAAGAGCAGGCTGCACATGGGTATCACCCATTGCAATGAGGGGGACAGAGAATTTTCACCTGTTTATCTCTTAAGTCTTGTCACCTTCCAAACACCTATGGAAATTGTAAGGAATTACTGCAGCTGCAGATCTTGACCTCCCTGGATGGAAGTCTGAGGCTAGAAAACTGCTTCCTTTCTTCTTCAGCATTTCCTTTGGAAACAGGTTTCAATAAAAGGCCGTGGAAACCTTGTTGTCTGAATTCCTCCCAGCTTGCCTGAACACAATTTCTCTCTCACAAAAAGACACATATTCCCTTACCTCCTCATCCTTTAGCAATGACATACTTTTTGCCCCTGAAGCAAAGTCTGACTTTAATAGTGGAATGTAAACAAAGAAGAGCTGCATTGGTCCCAGCCAGTGTGTGACTGATAAGAAATAGCTCCAAATTGTCTATAATGACTCAAATTTATATAATGTCTTCAAAGACAGAGTGGGAAGGTGACCAGAACAGTCTCTTTGGGAAAATATCCTACGTTGCAGAGTAGTTGGGGAAGCTGATACAAATTAAATTGACTCCTGGGTCTCGTGATAATTATCTGGCTCTTAGGAGTGAGGGTCAGGTCTTTTTAATTAGTGCTTTTGTAAGTCATGTGAAGGAAAGATGGGCTTGTTTGTAGCTTCTTGGAAAATGTTGTCTTCTCCCTTTGTTTTCTCCCTTCAACTTTCATACTCAATACTTCTAAGAGACAAGGGTCCTTTATTTTGAAAAACTGACTGCAAAATATCCCTGAAAGCTCGTGAGCTTCATAAATGCTGATGCTAGCAGTCACATTGCCTGAGTTATTAGTGCCAAGTAAATCAGGGCCAAGATGTAGTATCACACACTGCCTTGCAACTGCTTGTAGTGTTTTGTTGTCAGCACTCCCCCTGCCACGGTTTTGCCTGTGCCAACCAGTGCTCTCCAAGATAACAACCTGGCACCATTTGGGAGATAGCACAGGGTGGCAGCGATTCCCACTGGGCAACACGGACACAACTGCACCAGGTGAGGCTGTATCCAGTGTCCTTCAGCAGCATCCCAGCAGGTCTGCACACAGGCTGTGCAAAGCACATCCTTTTTCACTCGGAGTACAGCTGTAACACAGTGTGTTGTGCACTTTGAGCTGAATAAAAGAGACATAGAACTTTATCTGTGTTTTAGAGTGAAGAAACTCTGTGGGAGACCAAGGAGACCAGCAAGTCTGCAGATGCAGCCAGAAAATGGCCCCTGTCCCTGTTTTATTTACGGGAAAAATATAGATTTTTCTCAAAAGCTGAATTGTGCTTTCATATCTTGGAACTGGGACACTTGTAGTTGGCAGAGTTGACCTCTTCCTGTGTCACAGAAAAATCTGAGGCCTGCAGCTTCTGAGGAAGGTACAAGAAATGTGGCCAGAGGTTTCTTCTGGCTTCCTGGAAGACAGTGTACCCCATTAGGTCATCTCCTGTCTGTATGCAGTTGGCACCTTAGAGAGCTGCCAGCTAGTGGGCTGTTGGCAGCAGCCAAGTCCTGTGGTTTTTTTCATCCAGCAGTGGCAAGGAAGACAATACAAGGATCTTCAGAACCCTAAAGAAGACTGTTGGAAAAGGAAAGTTGCCAGCCTTGAGATTTAGAAGATGCTGCTGGAGTTGCAGGTATGTTAGACAACCAAACTAAAAATTCGAAATATAACACCTTTATTATCCCATTTTCTTTCCAAAAATGGTACCTCTCCTCTCCAGCTCCTAGTCCAACATAGTGAAAGATCTTGAACAACCCCACCTCTTTATTAGTTATATTAATGTACTTGGTAAAAGGGACAGGCCATAATTCCTAGGCACCTGCATTTAGATAGGCTTGTTTTGCACTCCCCTGATAGGTGTGATTGGCAGGGGAGGAACTCGGATTTAGCTAGAGCTTCTTTCTAAAAATAGTTAATCAATTTCAGTTCAAGGCTCTCGGGTTATAGGAAAAGAAACTTATTTCACTTGGGCCCATAATGAGCTTGGATAATCAGTTTTCCTGCTCAGAAGCAATGAATCCAAGGGTTTAAAAGAAAAGGAATGTTATTAAGAGGGATAAAACGGCAACTCAGCATAAAAAATTGTTAGGCCTGTTCTCTAAAATCAGCAATAGAACCTTCTTGTATATTTTTCAATGTAGCTCTCACCCCTGTTTTGCCCAAATCTGAAAGAGCCTATTCTCCATCTGTAAGGAGTTGTTGTTCTTAAACCTCTTGTGCTGTTTCCAAGTGCAGTGATCCCACCCCTGACACCGGGTCACTGCTCTTCCAGCTTCAATCCATGAAGCCTTGGCTCTGTCAGAGAGGAGTCTGTGGCAAGGAAAATACAAAGTGAACCCTGAGGAACAGACCATTTGAATCTTGGTTTTGTTTTATACCCTTCCTGCTCCTTGGCTCATTTGCTCTACCACTATCAAGTAGAGCACCACAGGTAATTCCTAACCCTCAAATCACCATTCTCCCTTGATGAATAAGAGTTTTTTTAATGCCTTCAAATGTAAGACAGAATTGTATTTTAAACTCAGTGCCTGAGAATGAAATGCACTGAAGTCAATTCACCTGCTCCTTTTTTGTTGTGATCTCTTGTCACTTCAAGCAGTGCTGGATTTCTCTTTTATACCATTATGGGCAGGATCAGCAGTAAGTACTCCTTTCTTTTAGGTATACTGGGCTTACCTCAGGATAGCTGTAGCTCTGAATTTAGGTTTTACTTCTGTGCAAGCTTTACAGCACAAAGGATTGAATAGAATAGTTGGCTGAAGATCCTAACAAGAGTCTTTGCAGTGTCTGTCTTCTGTTCTTACAGTTGTTACCATCTCTTTATGTAAGCCATTTGAAGTCATTCACAGTGGAGACACCAAAGGTTGGAATCATTCAGGATAGCATGAGATAGGCAGAGGTCAGAGGGTTAAATGAGAAGAAAAACACAATATTGTTTGAAGAATAGGAAATATTTATTAAATGTGATGTCATGCAAAATGACCTGTGATTTAACTGCAGTGATGCATAAACCTGAGCTGGGAAGTAGCCATTACTGTAAGAAAAAGTTGTGAGGAGAGCACTGCAGAAGCTGGGGTGAAACTGGTTTCTCCTACTTCAAATCCTTGTAGTGTGATTGTATTTCGAGTGAACCGACTGTTTGGAGGCGACATAAACAGTTCTTAAATAGTAATTTCAGTGAATGGTTTAGCTAAACCAGAGAAGAATACACTTTCTTCCAATTTCTGACTTGTCAGACAAAAACGCTGGCTCAGAGCTGCCACCCAATGATCAGACCCTGTAAAATCACTTAAATACGGGCTACCTGTGTTGCAAAGCACTGAGCTCTGTGAGACAATACAGAGGAGGCAAACTAATTTCTTGCTGCATAAAAAAGGCAGTGAAAGGCCATTTCCACCTCCATTTTCCTTCTACTCCTCTTTCCTAACATCTGCATATCCCATCACTCATTGCCTTATCTGCAACAAGGTCCTTTGCTTAGAAATTTTAATTGGTTAACCTGTTAACTTTGGTTTGGTTTTGTTTTTCCTTCTGTATTGATTTTCTGCTTCTGGCTTATCAGTTTGACTCAGTTCAGAGCGTGGGCAGGGAAGTGCCAACACCAGCACAAAACAAGCAAGAAGGAATGAACTGTTGAGAGCCAAAGAATGGATAGAAGGGAGATTTCAGCTGCAGGGAGCATGAGCACTTATTTCAGCTCTGTTCTTGTCTAACTGCATATGACATGGTACCTGGAGATTCCAAGGCTGGCTTTCCATATACGTGTTTGGATAGCCAAAGCACTCTACAACAAAAAGTACCACACAGGAAAATGCTCCTTGCCAAGGTTGTGGCTAAATTAGTCTGTTCAGCACTCAGAGACTTCAGGTATTGATTGTCCCCAGCAGCTGTGCTGCTTCACTGAAAGCTATAATCTCAGTTATCTTTGCAGCTTTCATGTGTCACCTGTCTGAAAGTGTTTGTTCCTGGCTGAGCTGTACCATTTGGCACAGCAAAGAAGATGAAGGGGAACTGACACAGGTATGTTCATTTGTCATCAAACAGCTGTCACACATTTGAGTGCATTATACAACACCAAGTATTTTATTCTATTTAAGTGCTTATAAAATATTTTCATTTGTAAAAGGTCTACACAGTGACTTCATTTCACTGCAAGAGGCAAACACCCCATTTTGTGCCCAGTGGTGCACCAACAGGACCTTTCAGTCCATTTCTCTTCTGATCTACTCTCTTAATGAGCCCTTCATGAATAGCAAAAGGGCATTTGCTTCCAGCTGAACCATAATCCTGCAGTCTGCCTGCTTGCCCTAGTGTCTATCTCTAATGGCTAATAAGCATTTTTAATGTCTAGTAGAAACAAATTTGTACATCTATTTGTGGATTCATCCCACATTATGTGTTGCCTATTAGCTGACTATGCCCTGATCTGCCTGCTTCCAGTACGCCAAACATCATCAGTGGATTTCTGTTCAGCTCCATGTTTTCTGGATTAGGACCTGCTGTGGTCTCAGAAGACTCATTATGTACCTGGAGTTATATTGGCCATCAGTGCTGGATGCAACACAGAGAACCGGCTGTTCCTACAGAGCTGTGCTGTTCAGGGGAGGCCAGAGTGGTGTGTGCTCAGACAGCAGCCACTCAGTACTGATGTACAAAGCAGACCCATAGGGAGGTTTCTACAAGCTGCAATTTGGCCAGTCTACTTAATTTGAAAGACTTGGACATCTGCCTGGAAACATCCGGTTAATTATTGGTTGTGGAAAATGATTATCACTTGATTATCATATTAGTTAAATTTTAACCTCCTTCACTACTTTAACAAAGTCACCATACTGTTATCTAATCACCAGCCAATGGTGAAGTAACTATCCTAATTCTGTCCCCAAACAGTTCATATTATTGAGCAAAGCATCAATCTTCTGAAATGGTGAGAGCTCAGGACCAGACAGGGAAGAACAGGGCATCGCTATTCCCAGAAATTACTTTGTGATTGCTGCACCAAATTGCTGCACTTTGGAGCTGGAAGGCAGTCCTGAAATAAAGACCATTAAATTTGTGAGAAAAACACATCAGGAAGCACTAAAGACCCTGCAAATCCTGCATCATTCAGGCCTTGGGTGGTCCTTACTTACTGCCCAGACACACTCCCACACTCCAGGTTGTACAGACTGGATGCTGGAGGCATGTGCTTCTCTCTGAGAGTCACCTCTGAGCTAGGGAAAGGGCTGTCAGGGGCAAGAGGGGCTTATGAGAGCTTCAGTAAGGGTACATGCATGGTGTGGGGTGATTTGTGCATTGGAGGAGTCCTGAGGTTTCTTGCAGCTTTCCTGTTTCCTTTAGGTGGAATAAGCTGTTGTTTCTTAGGTTTTATTTTCAACAGCTTGGCCTGTAAATAACGTGACCTTTCACAAACACCCTGATACCTCCTCTTCTCAGGTGAATTTCCATTTCCTTTTGCACATTTCTGCTGCTGGGACAACCCTGGTTGGTTCCCAGTGCATCCTCTGTACTCCCTGGAGTGCTGGGGCAGCTGTCAAAGTGTCATGAGTCTTCCGGAAAACAGTATTTGTTCACAAACACCCACCACTGCCCTCTTACACCACTCACAGGTCCTGCTCCAACTTTCATGCTGAGCAGGTGAATTTCCATGTGGGGCCCTCTCCACATCCTTCTCCAAGGGTACGGGCCTCAGACACTAATCCTTCCCACTGTACCAGTGAGCAACAGTGATTTTTTTTGTTTGTTTGCATATTCAGACTTATTTCACACTGCTCTCCCCAGAGACACTGTAATAGAGAGGGGAGAAAGCACCAGGAACAAATCTGTTGTTGCCAGCTAGCAGGCAATGGGTTCAGATTTCACAGGCAGGTTTATTAGATGGTAGAAGGACAAGACTCATTGTTGAATGCATTCCAACCTTCAACCTTCATCTTCTAGGAATCTTTTTTTTTTTTACGCCTCCCATGTTTCTCCTTCATTGCTTTCTGCACGTTAAGATCTAGGAAATATTTCTCATACCATCTCCCTGTAAAGAATGGAAATCATAGTTCAGTTACAGCTTCCCTCCTACTGCTATCATACCCCAAGGATTATTCTAGCTCTAAAGCTTCTCTCTTATTAAAATGCCAGTTTCTAGTCCCCTTGTGCCTCTGCTCAAACCCATCCTTTGTTCTTGGCAGAAGCAGCACCCATCTCAGGAATTCAGCAATATACTTTTCATGTCAGAAGTCATACCCAGCTCATTAATTGTCCTTCCATGCCAATGCCTGGGATCTATGACTGCCTTCTGAAATACATCAGGGGTGTAGGAATCTCTCATCAAGCTTTGGCTCTTCAGTGGACCACCTGCAAGGAACAGCAAATAAGGAATTGTATGTAGAAATCACCCTACTGCAGTCCTGGAATTGAACAGGGGAGCAACGCCAGCAGTTGCAAGTGCTCAAGAAAAGGCATGTGCTGACTGCAGTACCTTTGATCAGGTCTGAGGCTGAGCACTGAACAATAACTTCACCATCACCACCCAGGAGGTTACTTGTGTTTCCCAATTAATCTGCTTTTCATCCTCAAGTATGAGATACACACAGAGGGTGCTGCAAGGCATCTTTATTTGTATCTCAGTGCCCTTTCCTCAGCCAAGTGCCCACTTACCCTACCGTTGAATCTCCTCATCCATGTGAGTAGCTTCCTAGCTGCTGCTAGCAGCACAACTACACAAAACCCCAAAAACCATTTTACTACTCCAGGCCTTCTTGATCTCACTTTCTGCAAAATACTTAAAGAGTTGCCAAATGTGACTTCTCTTTTTATCCTCTCTTTACTTCTAACCATGGCGGGGGGGGGGGGGGTGGTGTTTCTCTAATCCTTTCCTCTTCACCTTCCTTTTAATCACATATTTGTCTTGACAATAATGATTTTGAGCTCCCTGAGGAAAGACATCCTTCTTTTCTGTGTAACCACACAAACCCAGGACAATGCAGTCCTCAATACCCAGCAAGGTCTTGTCATGGAATATACTGTATCAGGAAAATTAATCTGCCTTATGCTGGTACACAAGAAACAAGAACCATGGACAATTATCTCAGAGTTTCTTGGATGAATGCTCAGTTTCCATTATTTGCTTAGATGGAGGGATCCTGGAGAACCTTGGAAACAGATGTTTGGGAAAGATATTTCAGAGCTCCACATGTCTAAAAGTCTGGAAGAGAAATTATGTTGGCACTGGAACGGGAGGTAACTAGCAACTGGAGATGAAAGGGAACATTAAATTGCAAATGGTGTCCATTTGGACAACTCTGGACAGGACAACAAGGATTATGATTCACATTCACTTTTCACACTGTGGGGGGAAAAAAAAAAGTAAAAGAAAAGAAAGGGATAAGATCCATAAAATGGGAGTATCTAGATTTCAGTTCCTTAGGTATCACAGCCTGGAAAAGCAGTGACCTTGGATAGAAGGAATAAGAGGGGAATGTATTATGTATGGTCAGATCTTTACCCAGAGCAATGTGGCTTGAAGGTCAGGGGTAGGTGGTGTGTCCCCTCACCTGGGAAGATATTAATGTTGAAGTTGTAACTCAGCTGTTGGTAATCTGAAAGAGATGCCCAGGTCAAGTAGTTTTTTGTCATTTCAGTACAGTCGTTGAGTCCTTTCTGTCCTGTTTCTAATGCTGCATTGTCCTGAGCTTGGCATTTCTGGGAATACAAACAACAGGGAGACGCTGTGAATCCACATTCCTAAAGTGCAGCAAACTCCTGGCATTTCCACCCCTGCACAGCTCTTTGAGCTATGACTAATCCCTGGGACCTGGGTCTGTCCTTGAGTCTCCCTTAGTGGCTTCTGTAGGCATTGCATTTGCATGGGACAGCTAGGACAAGAAGTGGTTTTCCTGCAGAGGGAATGTCTGTGTAGCCCTCTGTCACGTCTCCATCCCAGGGGGACTTGGTAGGTGTAGCCCATGCAAGGCTGTGACAAAACCAAAGCCCTGCCCCATAGTGCTGGAAGACTGTGAGCCTGCTGGCACTAGCAGCAGGACAAATGGGATCTGGATGGGGTAGGAATGCATGTTTGGACTCGTCAGATTAGCTCAGGACATGACACAGGGCTTACCTTCTGCTCTTGAGGCAGTTTTGGGAATGAAGGCCCAGCCCATGGGGTAGGAAGCCCAGTGCTCCACCAGGGCTGACTTGAATCAGCAGCGGATTGGGTTTTACGCTGTGACAGATCTTTGCAGCACCAAGTCTTACACAGTATTGGGATCCTGAAGCTGAAGTTATTGTATCAGCCAGACTCCAGGAGTCAGTGCTGCATGCTCTGCAGAGCCTCTCCCACAAAAAAAACTCACAGGGAATGATCTGCTTCTTTTCCCTCTCACTCCTCTTTATTTTTAAAGAAGAGCCGTACACTTACACATGATCAAAGTGCAGGAAGCTGCTGCTAAATAAACTGCTGTGCTAACTCCCACCTCCTACTTAAAAAAACCCATGTCTGTTTGTTATTATTACTATATTCAGTAGGAAGAACTTTCCAGTCTGCTGATGTAGAAATTCCTCCTCTCCCATTTCTTCCAACAAAGCAGAATTTCTGTGTAATGAGGCAATGTGCTCATTTCCCAAATCCCTTTCATCAATAATTTCCCCAGTTCCTCCTGGTCAAAAATGACACCAAAGCCTGCGACTGTTCCTACTTTCTAGTTTGTAGAACAAACAATGATGATGTTGTCACTGTTATTATAAAAGCACTGCAACTGCATGTGATTGTTGTTTTTCAGTTTATATCCGACCCTGAAGTCAAAGCACTGCTCAGAGAATACCACACCTTGAGGCAAGGAGGACTTTAAGGCCATTTTACCATCCTCCTGGATAACAGGAACCACAGAAATATGTTTACTTACTTGCTTTGCTAAACTAATTCTGTGAGGGACAACAGGCAACCAGTCAGAAAAGATCTTGATCAAAGAGCTAAAAAGGATTAAATGTGATCTTTCTTTCTGAAAGATGTTTAGCATAGCCTAACACTTCTTCCTGACATGCAGCCTTTGAGGAAAAAGGAAGCTGTTCTCCCCAGGCAGAAAACTTCCATAGACGGGTGGGGGAACTGGCCAATCTCACCAGCCACCAGATGTGGCCAAGAATGGTCTCATAGGCCTTACACATTTGACTGGGTCTCTAAAGTGTGAGGAGGTTTCAGTGACTTTCCAAACCCAAGGAGCCCCATGGATGTGGAAATGACATTTCTCTCTCCTTTATTTTCTAAATTATTTTTAAAAAATAAAATTAAAAAATGCCAATATTATCTGTGATTTATCGAGGCAAAACCTCTTCTGTAACTACCTCTCTCACCTGGTCCATGATCCCTGTGTGGTGACTGGTGGTTTGTACAAGGTCCTGGATGAAGGCTGAAGAGTAGAGATGGTTGCTAGGGAACAATGCTCCCTCTATCTATGAGCTGTGGGCTCCAGCTCCATGGGAAACGGAATTCACACAGTGTGGAGAAGGGTTATCCTCACTGATTGGAAAAACACACAAGGAGCAGAGTAAAAGGCTCGTGTCTCATTAAATACCTGTGCCCAAAACTTCTCATCACACATACAGGATTTCTGGGAGGCTTTCCTAACACAGTCATGATAATCAACAAGATGGTATTTCAGCAGAAATGGATCTTTTTAGCATATCCAAATGTTTCACATGAGCTTTCTGACCTCAGCCTTCCTGTTGGGACCTTGTTGCTGCCTATCTGGAACACCAGTAGAGTATAATAATCACTGGGCCATACCAGTTGATACATTTGTTTTCAGTGTCCCTTACCTGAACCCAAGGGAAGCAACACACCTCCCTGTTGGTTGGGCCCAGCTGCCATATGGAAGGTACTCCCTTTTCCCACATTCCAAATGGGAAGATGGTGGGCTGGCAAGAAGTCTTCCATAGAATCAATGACAGAACCACAGCTTGGCCCTCCCATGTCCAGTACCCAGTGCTGCATTTTAGCACTGGACTTGGCATTCATTCTGCTCCTGATCTTTCATCAGGCCACTGGAATTTCTGCACGTCTTCAGGCACAGAGTGTAACTCTCATGCAGCAGAGCTGCTTTTCCCACCCAACACAAGCAGGTTGCAGGTAACAGAGGAGAATTAGAAATACTCACAGATGCATCATCTAAGATTTTATTAACTGTCAAAAATCAAAAGTTCAATAGAAACCTGATGATAATTCTTAAAAAAATTGGCAAAATCTGAATCAACTGATTTTCTCTTTACTTCCACCTCCTCCCTTTTGCTTTACCCTGGGCTGGAGACAACTGCTAGACCATGTTGCCCCAGGCAGAGCTTTCCCTCTAGGCCTTGCTGCGCTTCAACTCGGAGACCTTGTAGTGTGGTGGGGCTCGGTGGAACCACTCGGACCAGGAGCCGTCGTACACGGCCACGTCGCGCTTGCCGCACAGGAAGGCTGCCAAGGCAATCTGACACGCCGTGACGCCCTTGCGGCACGTGGCCGTCAGCGGCTTCGAGAGATCCACTTTCTTTGCACGGAATATTTCCTGGATCTCCTCAATACTCTTCTCATGCCCTGTTTCTGATAGGAATGAGTGGAAGGGTATGTTCACAGCACCAGGGATGTGGCCAGATTCCAACCCTGCAAGAGGGAACCAGAAAAGGAAACATAAGCAAGGACACATTAACATAGGTGATGAAAGACACCCACAAGAGACATTAGAGACATCACTGCAGATACTCTCACTCCCTCCAAAAGACTCATTTGTTCCACTTGATGATGAAGATGCAAAGTGGTATTGGGCTAAGAAGAGGAAAAATATTATTCAATTTTGCTGAAGTCAAAACTTACAAAATATTTAGCAAACCATTTCCTCACTGAAAGCAATGAGATGTAGGAATCTGAAGAAGCCCTAGACATAACAAGAATCAAAGAACCTGCACAGAAAATGTCTTTACAAAGGCACTAAGGGCACCTGTGATAAAAGGAGTAAAGCAATGCATTTCCAACCTCCCCCAGGTATCCCAGCAGTGTGTAGTGACACAGTTTTCAGAAGCAGGGAATGTATGTGGAATTTGTGAAAGTTTTTATCTGTTCACAGTTTATTCCTGCATCACCTTAAAATCATATTTCAGCAAGATAAATAAGAAATCATAGAGAAACCTAAAAGTCATCCACATCACTACTAAGGCAGCTATCCTCAGGGGTAATGGGGTCAGAGAAGTCAGAATTTATATTTTTTAATCACTTCTTATTTACTGCATGGATGAAATCAGAAAAGGTTCTGTTTTTCTGCTGGTGTAGCTGACCACTTCAGGCAAGATCAAAGCTGCATGTCAAAACAAGGTCTTCAGAGAGTAGCAGATAAAAAAATACGATGGACAAGGTTGGCATCACACCCTTCAAATTCAGATTCTTAAGGCTTCCATTATTCTGGAAGTTTTTCCAATAATTTTGAGATGCTTTGGATCAAACCTCATTGGAGCCAAAACCATTATGTATTACACTGAAAATATGTTTTAGGGAATGATTCCTCGCTAGGTTTGAACTTTGAATGAGACAAATCTGAAAAAAATCACATAATAGTAATCTGTTTCATTGGCAGCTTTCCATTAGCCCAAATCATTGGGATAACTTGTCTTGGGAGATGGGGGAGATGGAAGAGATGGGGCAGTTTAATCATTTGACTTTGTTACAGTCAACTTATTAAACTATACCTACACAGAGACTGACATCACACATAATGACACTGC
Organism: Parus major; assembly: GCF_001522545.3. Taxonomy (NCBI): domain Eukaryota; kingdom Metazoa; phylum Chordata; class Aves; order Passeriformes; family Paridae; genus Parus; species Parus major. The sequence continues at coordinate 49,387,764 of NC_031773.1, read as the reverse complement.
AGTTTCATCACTATGCAGAGTGGTAACATGACATGGTGAGATAAAAGGGGAAAACAGCTTTGGCACAGAACTGAAGGGAATTTTTGCTCTGCTGGACAGAGCCTAAAGACAATCAATGCTGCCCTGAGTCAGCTTCACAAGTTCTCTTCCTGTTCCAGATAGACCCTCTTTGTCTCTTGATTCATCCTCCCCGAGTGCATTAGAAATACAGCACAGTTGTCTAGGAGTCACCTCATGCATCCATCAGAAATGTTTAGCATTACTGAGAGAAGCTGGGAGAAAAACTGCTGACTTCTGCAGTGACTAACATTTAAAAAGGAAAAGAAAAAATAAGAGGCAGCATTTTGGACTGATGCTTTTATCACATTTTTTCCAGTTCCAGAAGACAACAGTTCATCACTTCTGTACACAGAACTGCAAAACTCACTCAGGAACACAGTGTCTGTATGACAGAGAGGAAATAAAAAATGAAGCAAAAATTGAGAAAACCTTGTATACAGTTCTCAGACTGCAAAGCTGCTTACTGGAGCCTCTTACATGCCTGGCTTAGGTGACCACTTTCTCATGGAGTAAATAGGAAAGGATCCATTCAGCAAACAATTTCTGCAAGGTTCTGTTGCAGCACTGGTGATCACCCCAATACAGACAATTCTGTGAGTCATCCTAGGGCACTGGGAAATGTACTGAGATCAGGAAGCCCTGGAGGATGAACTAGAAGGGAACTCTTGCTCAAAGAAGCTTGCTGGGCAATCGATTCACTTCCCAGGTGTCCCAGGCACCATGATCATTATCACTTCTCTAGACTGTTCACACACCTTAAAATAGGTCTGTACCCCTCTCTTATTGGAGACTGACAACTCACCACCCTTAAACAATTCTTCAGGTAGGAGCTGAGGAGATCTGAAAAAACACTCAGTTTAGAGCAGTTTTGACTTTGATCTATAGGGAGACTTTCTTGCTCCAGAGATTCAAAACTCTGTTGGAGTCAGAGACCAGTGCTTGCACTCTGTGGGTGAAATATGGAGAATTCTGTAGAAACTGCATTTATTCACATATGTGGGTGTTCAGCTGAGAAAAAGAGCTGAAACTGCATAACCACAATCCCTTGGACTGCCTAAGAAGTGCTCTCAAGTGGCTGAGGAAGCTTTATAATCTCTCTCTGCTAGGTCAAGAGCAGAGAAACACAGGACTGGAAGGCAAGACTGGATGCAGCTGGAATCTGAACAGGGAAGAGGATACATCTGCTCCCGTCCCATGTGAAACAGAGAATATTCCAGGCCAGATTGATGCAGTCACTGTCAGAAACTCCAGGAAGGAACCCTAGGACTACAGAGCTTGGGCCCCAGATACCTCAGTAATCATTTCATAAACTGCCTTTCAAAAAAGCATCCATCTGAGAAACAGTTTGGATTCCTGTCATGAAACCTCCCACTGAAGCACCTCCTGGCTCATGTGAGGAGGAATATTAATTTTCCAGTGTTCAGATCATCACAATCAGTCCATACACAATTTATCCTTGAGCTAACACTGCGCTATGGCTGAAATAGTTTTTCTGTCCGTCTGCTATTGCTCCAACAGACTGATTGCAAACCCAACAACCTCACATCCTTAGCCTAAACCCAGTAAGAGCCCATTAGATACACTCTTCTCTGTCTTGGCCACCCTAGAAACAGCTCTAGGTGTCTAGCAGGCTTCTGGATAAAGAAGTGGCATCTCCTACCAGGAATTGCCAAGGCTGTTGCTAAGCTAAATCACATGTGATGTTCCTGTACCCAACTAATTAATCCAAATCTTATCCTCTTCTACTGCTTCCAAATGTGGCTCATCAGCTTGTAGGAGAAACACAAGCAGTTCAGTGTTTTGGGTTAATACGCATTCCAGTTTGCTCTCCATAGTGTTATACTTCCTGTCACTGATACCTCTGCAGGTGGCACCTCACATAATACTCCCCATGTGATCATTCAGACCTTCCCATGGCTGTGCCAGCAGCACATTTCAGTAACAACTCCCTATTTTCAATGCCTCGATGATTCAGGAAAATACGAAACAAAAGACGGAAGCTTAACGATGGGACCATGCTGGCAACTTCCAGCCCCACAGATCTTCTTTCAGGCTGTTCTTATCTCATTTATCTCCTTTTCAGTCAATTTTTTTAATCTAACAATATGTGTGCTATTTGCCCTCTCCTCATATTGAGCTAATTAATGTCCCTCTAATGTTATTTCCAAAGCATCAATGAAGTCCAAATGGCACAACTCTACCTTGCAGGTGCTTCCAATGGCTGGAAGAAAAGATCAGACACGCATGTTCCCATTTCTCTTATCTGGCCAACCAATTCAGTTGGCAAAGAAATAAAGCTCTTGGCTACAGAGCAAGTCTACCAACATGTTTTACTCAATTTTGTCTTTGTTTAAAATAATTTTTCTTGAAGAGTTTTTTGAAAGCCTCCTAGTTTATCCATGTTAGGAGAACAACAGGTACAGCAGAACAACAGGTAGGTTGTGCTGTACCCCCTATTCTATTTATGAAGTTTACAATTGTTTCTGTCCCACAGAAACATGCTTCAAATAAATTCATCAAATTGTTGCCTCATTAAGTTGCAATGTCACATGACTGATTTTTGACACATATTTGGGATTGAGATCATCTGCCCCACTGAGCATGAGGCTATCTTTTGGTTAGCCCTCTCCCTGCTCTGCAGAATTATCCTTAGGAGAGAAGAAAACATGGTAGCACAGACTCAGGGCTCAGTATAATGCTGAGACCACACACAAATAATCTTCCACCTGGAATGCCTGCTAACTGCACAGCAACCTTATTTATTCTTTCCCTCCTTCTTCTCTTTTGTTCACTCTGTTCCAAAAGTTTTTGTTATTTAATTCCTTTTGCCAAGTCTCACTCATCTTGGTGTCTCACAATCCTTCCTCACAATTTATAAGCTGTAATACGTTATCTTCTTCACTACTTAATCCCCTTTTCCACATCTGTTAGATTCTCTGCTTACATATTGTTCTTTTTGTTGGCTGTTTATCTAAGACCATAGCCCCTCTTCTCTAGCCTTCCCTTTGTGCTGAAAGCTCCAGATGGAATTTCTTAATGTCAAAAAGATAAAAGATTTGCTCTGCCCATATTTAACTCCCTGTGGCTTTGGAGTGTGCTGGCTGCAGATAGTTCTTTCCCAAATGCCTCCTCTGTTGCCTCCTTGTTTATCTCTCTCTTCCATTCAAATGGTATGTCTTAGAAAGGACAATTACTGATCTTGTCTAACCTACCGTGAACACACTGTAAGGAACACTTTAGGCTTGCTCCTGGCCAGCTCCCTGAAAGTCCTCATAGGTTTCTGTGGGTTGAAACAGACTTTGACAAAGTCTCTCACCCTCCACTGCTGTGCCCCAGCTATGAGCAAAGTAAAGCCAGTCCACTCCCAACTGCAGAATCCTCTAGGAGGAGACAGGGAAGAAAAATGTACATTTTATTCTCATTCCCACTGAACATTCAAGGTGAGCAAAAGCTTTGTTTTTGGGGAAGGCAGGATGGAAAGCTGGGAAAATGGGCAAAATCTGAAGAGTTCTATATGCAGAAGGGAGACAAGGACTGCTTTAGGGCTGAGAATGAGAAGAAAAATACCTGTAAAAGTTCATCAAACGATTTTGGGTTTGCTCTTTTTTAGATGATAGATTTCTTGCCTGGCAACTTTTGCCTCTTTTCTCAGATGTCTGCAAAAGAATTCAGAAATTCACAACTTTTCTGTATGCATTTGGATGACTGTAATTCTTGTTCATCAGTTTTCAGTGCCTGACAGTCAGAGAGGGTCAGCACTGGCAACCATCATGTAATTACTTTTATAATCAGCCCTGGACAGCTAGTTCCTCCAGGAACACAGCACTGTGCAGGGACACCTTGAACTACCTGGTGCATAGGCCAGGGCTGCACATCTGTCAGGCTTATGCCGAACACTCTGCATGAACATCCAAGTCTTTCATCTAAAGCAATACCTGAATTTAAGAACTGTGAGACCTGGCCTATAGAGATGTCCATTTTTCTCCACTCTGACAACTTTGGTGAACGTCTCCCAGGAAATAAAAATTAGTCCTATATTATGGCTTATCTTAACCGGTACAGAGGTCTAAATCCCAGCAAGGATAAAAATAAAACAGGAACAATTAATTCTTACCACAAAGAACTGAAAAACTAAAAAGGCGAAAGAGTCAGCTGCAATTAGCCTCTTCTAGAGATGAAGTTCACAGAACAGGAGAGATTAATTGACTTAATTAGGAAGTCAAGAACTGAAGCAATAATTAAACTGAAATCACCTGAGAAGGCAGCAAGTTCCTTAACCCCAAGACCATTAGTCTTCTCTAAATTGCATCCTCCCTGATTGGATGACCCCTGCAATTAATCAGCATTGATTTCAAATTGCTCTTTTAGGTGTAAGCACTGTCTTTTACCCACGGCTGGCTGATGTGCTGCTATGGCTGGCTTGGTTCAGAGAGCTGTCAAGCTCCTGTGGAACGAGCAGCTGCAGCTGGAGTGCTTATCCTGCTGGATCTGCTGTGGGAAGCAAAACTGGACCACCACAAATAAGCTGTTCCATGCTGACGCATTTCAAAGGAAAAATCTGTTTTGAAGATGCTGTTGGGGCTGTGGTATTTGTCATCTGGTGACAGCTCTCACCTTGGGAAAGAATGCAAAATCCACCAGCTCCCAGCAAGGAGCATTTTAGTCACATCTTGAGGTTAAAATTCAACCTTCACTTTGATGGCTATGGTAGGAGAAGAAATAGAATGAGTGATAAGCCTCACTTTTCCCTTCCCCTGCCACAGTCTCCTCCATCACTTCCATTACCTTTCCCACCTCCCACATTGTCTTTGTAGACACCTGGGCCACCCACCTGTAAATATTGTCATTTACCAATGACAACCAAATGCTCCTGAAGTTTGGATGCAGGAATGTACTTCAGGACATGTTATCACACTAACTGGCTGTACAGCAGCACACGTATATGTGAACAGCCAGGAAAGCCCTGTGGGCCAGCATGGCCTGGAGACCATAAAAACCCACAGCACATTCCAGCAGTGTGGGCTCTGCTCAGGACCAACAGCCGCTGCTGAGCTTTTCTCTGCTTTCTTCTAGAAACTCTTTCTCTTCCAACCATTTCTGTGATTCCCTTGTTGAGGAACACATTCAGTGCAGGTAGCTCGGAGTGCAGCTGCAGTGTCAGATGCAGGTTGGGCTCTGGGCTGTGAGAGCCCCAGGCAAGAGGCCAAGAACTGGCACTGACCCTTTGCACAACAGAGGGCACAGGACCTGTGGCACAGCCAGGTGACCGGACACTGAGACACAGCAGGAGCCGAGGACTCAGCAGGAAGAGCCAGGACTTTGTCACACACAGATTGGGAAGGTATAAAAGTTCAGTGTTTCCTTTGTTTAGGTCCTTCCTCGGAGGCACAAGCTCAAGCTGTTTTTGTGTTACTGTGCTGTTAGTAAGTTGCTTTAGGGAACCAAACTTTTGAGGCTCTGCTAAGGAAAACCCAGGCTCAAGACGGTAAGAATATCTGGTCTGAGTGTGTGTGCAGGGTGTGTTGGAAGCCAAGTGGGGCACCCATCAGTTCAGTGGAGCCGCCTGCTGAGAAGGGGCTTTGGTCCCAGCAGTTAAAGTCTCTGGGAGTGGGACTGTGACTGCCAGAGTGCCTCCTAAATGGTCAGTCAGGAAAGTTTCCTTTACACTCCTTCAGAGGGGAGGTTATTCTGGGATATACCAAGGCTTAAATTACACAGCAAAGGCCTCCTTTAACTAACTTCAGTTTCATTCCAGGCACATTGCTGTACCTGCTGTCCCCACTACACAGGACTTCTCCCAACCCTGCTGCTTGTGTGTCCAGCGTTTCATCGAGGTAACAAAATCAGTTTTGGTTCCTGTAACTTAGGGCACCTAAAAGAGAGAGGCTGACACCCCATATATTTGTTAAAAGCTTCAGACTTTTCTTACATAAGCAAAAGATCAAAGATCAGCTCAAACAAATTCTCTGCTGGGAATCAGAGCAATAAGGAGAATGTCCCTTGGGTTACTGTATTACCTAAAACCTTGGCTTTTGCTAGTGCACTCATTATGGTGAGAGGTGCCTGTATGGATACTGACAGTTTGTATGTGTCTGCTGGTTTTAGATAGGACCCTGAACAAACCCCTACGAGCTTTCACCTCCCGTGTTTGCATTTTGATAAACTTCTGCAGGGTGCGGGATGGGAGATCCTGGAACCAAATGACTGCATCCCTTTTCTGCTATTTCCTCCTGCAGCTTTATAGGCAACTGCAACAAAAGCATTCAACGATGGCACTGGGATCTGAACGTGCAACTGTGGATCCCTTAAGGTATGAGTCGGGCTGAGGCATGCCTGTGCTTTAGGAAAATCTGTTTGATGGCTGCCAGGAGTTGTTACTGCCAGTCTAGCATTGAAATTCATCCTGTCCTGGGACAGGTGCCAGTCCCACTTCCATTACCTTGGTCCAGCTCGGTCCCCCGAAACCGGCCCTCGGGGCGGGAATCCACCACCTGGAACTTTAGGGACGACACGTTCTGTATCATCTCCTCAAAAGTCTTCACCAGGGCCCGGTTCAGCCTGGCCTTAAAGACAGCCGGGGTGGGCTGGGTGACCTCCGCCGTGACGGGGTGCCCCTCCTTCAACCAATTCTTGAAGCCACCATTCAGCACAGAGACCTCCTTGTGCCCAAAGGCCCGGAACATCCACCAGGCGCGGGGGGCGTAGAAGGTGCCCACCTCGTCCCCGTCGTACACCACCACGTGGGTGTCATTGCTGACCCCCAGCCCGCCCACGTAGTCGGCGAAGTGGGACTCGCTGGGCAGCATGAAGTCGTACGGGGAGGACTTGTCCCGGCACTCCTCGATGTCGAAGAACGACGCCCCCGGGATGTGCCTCTCCTTGAACTCCTGCCGGGCGTTTCGCTCCTTGGGGGGGTACCAGGAGGCGTCCAGCACCCGCAGCCCGGCGCCCACCCGCCCGGCCCGCACCGCCTCCGCCAGCCAGGAGGCTGTGACCAGCGCCCGGCTGAGGCCCTGCCGCGCCATCTCGGGGGACCGCTGGCGGTGCCGCCGCCGGGCCGCGCTCCCCTCACGCACAGAGCCCGACACACGCGAAATGGCGGCGGGAGGCGCGGCCCGAGGGGCGGCACGGAGGCGGCCGCACGGCCGGGCCCGGCCCGCTGGGAGCGCTCCCGCCCTCCGGCGGCGGCCGTGGCTGGCGGGCAGCGAGGCCCAGCACGGAGGTACGGGGCGAAGCGGCGGGAATCGCGGCCCCGCCGGGCCGGGGGGGCTCGCAGCGGGCGGCGGCGGGGCCCTGTATGGCCCCGGCTGCAGGTGTGCTCCGGGACGGGCAGAGGCGAGGGGCCGTGCCTCACCGCCAAGCGCCTGGTCCTTGGGGCTGCCCCGCTGCGCTGCGGCTGCTGTCAGTGCTGGCTGGGGTCCCTGGATGGGGCCAGAGGAGCTGTATGGGGCAGGGCAGGACCGCCGTGGCTGTCCCGCTCGGGGCATTGTTTGGGATATGCTTTGGGAATCTACTTTCGGGGCTGGAGCATTTCAAGCCCCTCATCGTAGGCTTAGCCAGCGCCTCAGTGTAGACACGGGTCCCAAAACGCATCTTTGTCCAGCTGCTTTTTGAAAGGCTGCTCTCTAATTTGTGGCTCTTTACCTTCTGCAGTCAGGTGGACTCAGGTAGAATCCAGAAATCGGCTAATCTCAGCCAGGACTCAGGAGCGATGTCGCAACAACTCCTCTACCGAGCTCTGGTGTCTGCAAAATGGCTTTCAGAAGCCATCAAGTCCCAGCAAGCTGGCTTGGCCTTAAGAATCGTGGATGCATCCTGGTATTTGCCGAAGATGAAGCGCGATCCGAAGCGAGAGTTTGAGGAGCGCCACATCCCTGGTGCGGTTTTCTTTGACATTGACCAGTGCAGTGACCGAACCTCGCCTTACGATCACATGCTGCCGAAGGCTAATGACTTTGCCGAGTATGTGGGGAAGCTGGGTGTGGGGAATGATTCCCATGTTGTGGTGTATGATGGCAGCGACCAAGGTCTCTTCTCAGCACCCCGGGTATGGTGGATGTTCCGTGTCTTTGGACACGAAGCTGTCTCCCTTCTGGATGGTGGCCTGAAGAACTGGCAGCGAGAGGGGAATGCACTTAGCTCTGGGAAAACCCAGGTAGCTCCATCCGAGTTCCATGCCACCTTGGACAAGTCCCTGGTGAAAACATATGAGGATGTCTTAGATAACTTGGATTCCCATCGCTTCCAACTAGTGGATGCCCGTGCTGCAGGACGGTTCCGGGGAGTAGAGCCAGAGCCCCGAGATGGTAATGTGCCTTCTGAGACAGTGGCATTATAAAGAGGGGCTTAATTTAAGGTGTCCATCACTTTGACTCCTGTAGAGGTAATGCTAGGAAATAATGGCTGTCTTTTATGGGACGGGATTTCAGGCAGTGTGTCCATCTGTCCTCCTTTCCCCTTGATTAGCAAGCGCTACTCTGAAAATTCAGCAGTGGGGAAACCATGTATCTTTTTTTCCTCATGAGGGGGTGGGGTGAGGAACTAGCTTTCCATACGCCTCGAAGATCTTCATTTGTCTCGTCATGTACTGGTGCTACTCTTCCCCTCAGAACGACCTGTGGAGGTTCTTCATCAGTGTGGGTTGCTCTGATGGGGAGAAAGATGTGGAGGGAGCTAGGGGAAAAAATGGAACTTGGCAGGATTGTGTCCATGTGGTAACATGAAGGTTACACATAGAGCCATCCTTCCTGAGTTATCAGTAATCTAGTGAAGCAAAGTGTAACAAAAATAAATGTACTTGTTTTAACAAAATATACTAAGCAATAAATACTTCTCTCAGTGAAACAGAAGAGGCTTTGGAATAGACTTGTCCCAGACAATAGAGGTTAATTCCTGTTTGTATTGTTTTTTCTCTAGGAATTGAGCCTGGTCACGTCCCTGGGTCGACGAGTATCCCCTTCACTGATTTCCTCACAGAGTCTGGCTTAGAGAAGACCCCTGAGCAGATCCGCACTCTGTTCCAGGAGAAGAAGGTGGACCTCCTAAAGCCGGTGGTAGCCACCTGTGGCTCTGGAGTCACCGCCTGCCACGTGGCTCTGGGGGCCTACCTCTGCGGCAAGCCAGATGTCGCAGTGTACGACGGGGCCTGGGTGGAATGGTACATGCGGGCACAGCCTGAAAATATTATTTCTGAGGGAAAGGGGAAAACGGTGTAATAAGCTGCATTGTTTCCCAGCTGTGCACGTAGCTTGCCTTGAAACAGGATTTGGAAAAGATGGGTTTAGCATTCCTGGTTAAGTGTCTTGCGATGAAGGCATTGGATAACAATCATGCGCACATGGTGCTTTGGCACTTTGTCCTTACCCTGCCGCTGCTTAGGAGGATGAAGATGACGGCAGTTTTGGGCAGCCAGCTCTGTGTGACCCCACTTGAGCAGATAGGGTAGAGCAGATGTCCTCCCAAAGTCACTTCCAGCCTCAGCCATTCTGTGATTCTGTGACCATTTCACCGTATCAGATGGATGGCAGAGAGTGCTGCTGCCAGCATAGGGAACTGAGTTAAGCCAAGCTCCTGACTCAAAACATTCAGTCATGTTCATTCATTTTCACTGGGGTGGTCACACTTTTATATAAATGTGCCTCATAATCTGGCTCTCTGCTGCTGTCCCACCCATGCACATTATGGCCATTTTGCGTGCAAAACTTTGTGGAAAGAGATGTCTGTTAAAGGAGCAATTATGGCATTCAGGTTGGCACTTAGGCTAGAGACTTGATTTGTATTTCTTCTCGTACTTGGGGTCTAACTACAGTGTGTACTTAGCCAGCCTTGTAGCCCCATGATCCAAAATCCCCTTTGAGAAAAAGAAAATATTCTGGGATTTAAACAATGTAAATAAACATGTTTCAAGGTTGTTCTGCTGAATGGAACTTCTGTGAGTGTTGCTTGGGTGAATCCTTTTCAGGAATTCTGTTTTTATGGAATCACTTTGTGAATCCACAGTGTGAGATTCAAATGAGATATTGCCTTCTCTTTTTGAGTAGAACCACACCTCTTATCCTCAACAAGCTCTTTGACCCAGGAAAGACAATGACATGCTTCTCTCTTGGGTCTCTGTACCATCTTGCTGCTTTTGGTCCTTGTCCATTTGCTTTTTTGCCTTGAAGTCCACAGTTGTCAGTTACAGCTCTGTTCTTGAAATGCTGGATGTCAGCTTACATAGTGGAAAATGGACTGCATGGATATTATTGTTCTTACCATGTAACCTTTCCCTAAAAACTTAGCAGAACTGAGACTTACAGAGGAATTGCCCACACTGGCACCTATTTTTGCCCAAGACCTTTTTATTTTATTTCTAAATGTTGAAAGCACACTGGGTATCCCTGATAATGTTCAAGAATTTGTTCTCTCTGGGATTTTCTCCTCTACAAAAAATGCCCAAAACTAAACAAAAAAACCCCCACAGATACCTCTCACAGTAAAAAAATGAAAACAAATCTGCATCTCTTCTGGCCTACTGGTAACTTAGAAGTTAATGAGCCAGTTTCTTCTCTTGGGTTTGCAGCAACAGGTGCCTGTAAACATCTATGGATGATGGGGTTGCCCTTTCCAGGGAATGCAGTGGATGCTTATTGTCATAGGTTTGACTGAAAGGACTGGATTCCTCCCTATTGCTGAGTGCTTTTTCTTTGTATTTCCTCTTACCCATTTTGGCTGCTTCTTCTTGGCCTTATCTTCCATGCATGCAAGCTCTGTTTCTGCTCCACCTCCTGGGCAGCTGGAGTTTCACTCTCCAGTTTATTTCTTCCTCTGTCCTCCCGCCTCACACATATGGTCTGACCACCCAGTGACTGACAGCCTGCAATTTCTCTGCTTGCATCCAGACTGGCAACCCAGCTCTTCAAGGACTTGAGGTTGGCATTGCAGCAAGTGCTGGGTATATAGCATGCACAGGAGTCTGAAACAAGTGACCCTTCAGTACAGAGAGAAGCTGATTTTGTGATTATGTGGCCAGATGAGTGCTCTGCCTGCTCTGCTTCTCCAGGAAAATTTAGTTATTAGGAAAATTGACATATTATTTCAGATTTATTTGCAATAGATGCAGGGAGCTGGCCTTTGTGGGTACTTCCAGGATATTTTTGATGCATCTTAAGCACTGTGTTTCTCTTTTGCCACTGACCCAGCAGTCGTTGGGGTCAGTGGGAATCTCTCTGCTTCCTCTTGAGGCTGAGATGCTTTTCTTTGTTCTCTGTGTTGCAGGGATGTCTGCAGCAAAGCCCAGCCATCCACCTGGAGATTGCAAATTAAGTGGAAAACTTCTGTCTCCCCTTGCTCTACATTTCACCCCTGTGCTCGATGACATCTAGCAGGGCCCTTCCCCCTCTCTGGTATTTATGCCAAGCTTGGCAGTACTCATCTGCCCTTCTCGGGCTGAATTTTCTACTACAAAATCTCAGGATTCTTCCCAGTTTTTGGCAAATCTTTTCCCAGATGCTTATCTTTGCCTTGCTTTCTCCACAGAGGAGAAACTGAGATCTTCTTTCCCACAGCAAGATACTTTGTTTTTCTGGGGTATTCCCTCTTATGTATCAAAAATCTATCCAAGAGTGTCTTCTGAAGTTCCCCCTCCTTTTAGTGGAGATCTGTTCTGGTGATGCAGGCAAAGCACTGAGAACATTGTGAAGGCAGAGACAATGTTTTCAAAGCCTGGAGACTGCAAAAAGCCTATTTTGAGCTATAACAGATGCTACTGGACATATGGAACAGCTGAGGGGACTTACACCAGGACTATAAATGTTCTGCAGATCTTTATGTCCCTGACTCAGTGGGTGGGTTTCCTATAGGAACCTAAAGCTGGGGAGAAGTGGATATAAAGCAAATCACTAATGTTCATTACTTTCCTGTGGAAAATTTGCCACAGGGAATTTGGAATAGCATATCTTTGGTGGAATAGGGCGCATGGTAGCCAAAAAGGTAGCCTAAATAACAGCCCTGATGTAGGAGGAAGGTTACATTGACATGTGACTAAACTGAGACTAGAGTTTTTACAGCTCTCTGTATAAATTTGAGAATCCCAGGACAGCATATAAACTCTTTATTGGTTTATTTATATTTTACTGTCTGCACTTTTGTCTTGAAGGAGGTTTTTATTCTGTGAAACAGTCTGGTCTAGTCAAAAGTAATCCCATGGTCCCCTGTTCTTCGCTTGTCTTCTTTGTAACCTGCCTTCCTCTTCTTTCCATACTGCTCTCTAGCAGTCAGGTTGCACTATTTCATGCTTCATTTCTCAGCAAACTTTTTGTTCCTCTGCAAATTTTTCTAAATTCTAAAGCAGCCCTTCTTCTACCAGCACCACTGGCCTCAGTACTACATGAGCCGTGGTAATTGGTGTTGCCTGCAGGGACATTTCATATTCCTCCCATCTCTCCTGATCCCAGCTTACAACCAGGTGCTACACAACAATTCTGTTTCCTTCTCCCAGCAGTCTTCCAGCAAAGGTGCTGCATGATGCATGTCCACACACAGGCTTTGCACACTGCTTTGAATGCAGGTACATTGCTCACAGACCTCATGCAGCACAAGGAGCTGGAGGAAGATTAGCTTGCCTGTATGCCATGGGGACTTTCTCTTCATGCTCCAATATGCCTGGTTCAGCTGGCAGTCAAGCTGGACTCTGTTGTTCAACTGTGTCCACCCCCAAGTCCAGTGTAGGGAATTTTATTTGCCAAATTGACTGTTGGCTTACTGGCAAAATGTCAGAGCATCACTTGTCTTCCCCTCTCCACCTCCTGAAGAAAAAAGAGTGGCACTGATCCTACATGGACATGCCAACTTGTTCTTCCTGGTTTCTTCTCTGGTGCCTCCTGCCATGTAATCCCCAGTATGTGTTCCAAGCCTGTCAGAGTGGTGACACTGTGCCAACACATGGTGACCTCTGCTCCCACTGCTGTTCCACAACACAACAGTTCAATAAGTTCACTTCTACAATGCCAGAGATGCATCACATTCCACATACCAGGCTGCAGAGCACTGCAGTGTGTGTAGCCTTCTGCTGGATTGCATTGCAGACCTGACTGCTGAACCAAGACACTCCCAGTTTACCCCTGCTCTGTTCTCCTCAGCTCTTGTTCAGCCCAGTATCCAGTGGCTGTCAAGTTTTTCCTGCTCTCAGTCCATCTGTGCAATGGTCCCCATGATTTCACTGGGGACTTTGCAAGGCTGTACAGTCTTACACCGTCACACAGCCCTGTGTAAGCTCTTGCTTGCTCTCCTCTCCGTTGCTGTGCATGTGTTTTATATACAGTTATCATAAAGGCAGGAGGAACAAGTCATAGAACCATAAAACATTAAGGTTAGGAAAGAACTGACATCTTGAGTCCAATCTTTGTCCAAACACCATAAACTGTTTAAACTTACCTCTCCTGTGACCTATTGCTTGATTTTAGGGGACCTTAACAAGGGCACATTAATTGCATCTCAAAACTGCATCTGGTTATAGTGTGCAATCAAGTCTGTTTTTAGCCCATGCCACCAACTCACCAGAACATTTCAGTTGGCAACTCACCCCACACTGGCTTCTTCCTAAAGAGAATTTTCACATACTTTGGGGAAATCCCTGGCCTGGTGCATTTTAGATTTAGCAATTAACTTTTCACCCCATGGCCCTGGGGTGAGCAAGACTTGAGGTTCCAGTCACAAGTGGAGATTGGTTTGATGGAAGGAAGTATGCCTTGGGTATAGACCATCCTGGACTCGTGAGCAGCATTGTCATGGGGGAGGTTGGAAAAGAAGGTGCTGAAAATAAGAGATGGACCCTAAAAAGAAGAAAGAGGTTGAGGGGCTGTGAGAAGAGGAAAAGGAGAGTGTGATCCCTTGGTAAAAGGGAAAAAAATTGAAGGTAGGGCAGATTTCTTGGAGGGGGAGAAAAGGGGCTGTAGGTTCTGTAGGTTATCACCCAACTGCTGCATTCATATCAGAGAGCCACAGTCCTCAGCCCAGTTCTGTCTGTGCTGGAGCTGCAGCCAGTACAGACAGGGTCCTGCAGTCCTCACACACCAGAGTGCAGGGCAGAGGTCTCCAATTTGCTGTAGTTTGACTCGGAGCCAGAATTAGGATGACAGCAGTCTGACAGCCCAGAGCTGTGCTGCGCTTGTGACGCTTCAGCCCGGGTCACTGTTAGCCTGAGCATCTTTGATGCATGTTACTGCTCAGTGGAGACTGGTCCCAGGGCTGAGCAGTCATTTTGGCCAGAGCTTGCTCCAAATAGGTAGACAAAAATGTTTTTTCATGCTCTGTTAATGGACACTCTAGTGCTGGTTCAAAATTATTTAAACTTACACTCCGGAGCAGCTGAATTGTTCCTGTACTTAGCTGAAGGTCAGCAATCTTGAAACCTCTTCCGTGTTACCCTCTTTTCTTCTCCTCCCCTTGGCACTCCTCCACAGAATGAGCAAAGTACACGTGCAATCTTTGTGAAAGGAAATCCTGGGCGATTTGGGGGAAGGGCAATGCTGCCTTCTTCTTTAGTGATAGAAGAGAGTGATTTGCAAGTAAAAGAAGGAAGGACAAGAAGAAAAGGAATGTAGGAGTAAAACATAATGTTTCTCTTTAGCCAGCCTATTCACTCAGTTAACCCCCCCCACCTCTAAAGGCACTAAGATCTATATGCAAGAAAAAGAAAGTGTTGTGTGTCTCTGCAGTGCTGCGTTGTCCTTTCAAGGAAGAGCCAGGAAGTTGCTTAGGTGGAGGAAGGTTTTTGAGCCACAATGGGGTGAAACACCAGCTTTTCATTCTTAATGTGCTCAAGCTGCTGGCAAGCACAGCTGTGCTTAGGTGGGAGTGGGAAAAGCAGAGCTTCTCTGTTGGAGAGAGCTTGTTCAGGTTCTGTCCGTGCCAAGGAGATTGTTTGAACAGAGTCCCCTGGGGCATGAACTGCTGAGCACGAGGCTCGGCCTGGCAGGAGCAAGTGGCAGGGGCAGGGCTAGATTCCACAGCACGGGATTGGCACATCAGCCGCAGCCGGTGATACGTGCCTGGGGCAGAGGTAAAACTCCACACAGAGCTGAGTTAGTCTGAACTCTGTTGCCCAGACACAAACAGGGATGGCAGGAGCCCAGGGGAAGGATGTGGGGGGTTTCTACTAGGTAGAGCAGCACAGGGAGGGGAGACTTTGCCTAGTCAGCAACTCCTCTGAGCTGGAAGAAAAATTATTCCTGCCCCCTGCTAGCACTTCACGTGGATCCAGGCTATAGTTCCCAGAATGTCCCTACATATGTTAGCAAGAAGGCAACCGTCTGCATATTTTGCTGCAAGAAAGTATGGCAACTGCTGCGGCACTGAGCGGTGAGCCTGAGGTAATGGATGTCCTGAAGGGAATGCTGTGAAGTACAGCGCTGAGGGGTTTAATCTGCCGACTGCCAGGGAGCAGATTGTGCTTCCTGCCTCCGAGGAAGCTTGCAGACAAGACCCGGGACTGGAAGCAGGCAGAGTACCAGCCCCAGGGCTGGGGTCATGTGCTGCAGTCCCCTTCTTTATAGCATCCTCATTGTAGGAACAGCAAGCTGGGGAAACTACAGTTCCCATCACCCATTTGTGCATGTCCCCGCGAAACTACAGTTCCCAGAAGCTTTTAATGAGCCAGAGAGGATGTCTGTGGAAATAAATGCCGACGAGTTTTGCATAACACCCTGCACCTCCGGAGTGCTGACCGGCCCGTGGTCTGTGAAAACGGGAACAGAGGAAAAGCCAGGGAGTGTCAGCGCTGTGGAGCTGTGACTTTCCCCACCTCAATAGCCTCAGTGATAGCCTCCAGCACCGAGCAACCTTCCTCTTCTCAGGACTCCCTCGGTAGTCACAGGGAAGATCTAGCCCCCAGGAAACACGGCTGCTGCGGAGGGAGAGGCAGATAAACTACAGATCCCGGCATTCTCCGACAGGCAGCACCTGCGGCAGTCCCTGCACGCCGTGGGGGAGGTGGGGGTGAGGATGAGGATGGAGGGCAGGGAGGAGATGCAGGGCGCCGTGGGGCTACGCTGTACCTGGGACATCCCGCCACCCGCTGGCACCCAGGCCAAGTGGGTGAGGCTCAATGTGGGGGGCACCGTCTTCCTCACCACCAGGCAGACCCTGTGTCGGGAGCAGAAATCTTTCCTGTGTCGCTTGTGCCAGGGCGAGGAGCTGCAGTCGGACCGGGTAAGGCAGCTGGGTTGCCTCCCGCACCGTGCCCCACCGAGCATGGGGAGGGCTGGAGGGACGCAGGGATGGAGCCAGACCCCGGCAGCTGCAGGAGCAACTGAGTGAGAAACGCCTGCTCTTTATCCCCCCTCTCCCGGGAAGGATTTCCCCATGCCAGATTCCACCTTGTTGTAGCCTGGCAGCTGCCTTCCCGAGCTGGGGAAAGGAGAGGCCATCTCCCCTCTGCTCCTGCTCTCCTTCCTCTTTGTCACCCACCCGACATCCTGGGTCTACTTCCCAGCTGTGTCTGCCTGACTCAGCCTTGTCCCTGTAAGGGGATCGCTGCTCTCTCACACCAGGCCTGGATGCACAGTTGCACAGAGAGACTGAGGCCTATTTTTTGGGCTTTTTCATCTGGATTGATTCATACTGAGGCGGGCATGCTCAGCAGACCAATACAGGA
Organism: Parus major; assembly: GCF_001522545.3. Taxonomy (NCBI): domain Eukaryota; kingdom Metazoa; phylum Chordata; class Aves; order Passeriformes; family Paridae; genus Parus; species Parus major. Next base: position 49,371,071 of record NC_031773.1, on the reverse strand, counting down.
GTTAAAATCCCAGGTGGACTGACTTGGCTAGGGACTCTCAGGGACCCATGGTTTCCAAAGAATCTCAGAAATAGTGGATATTTTTGCTTAGGTTTGTATTTTCTTGTATTCTAGGGCATTTGAGGGCTGGTTAAAAGTTTTCCTTGGGTTTTTTCTCCTTGTGATCTATCTCTGTTGCTAGGATGAAACTGGTGCATATCTAATAGATCGAGACCCCACTTACTTTGGACCGATTCTGAATTTCCTCCGTCATGGGAAGCTGGTCCTCGATAAAGATATGGCTGAAGAGGGTGAGTTGTGGAGCTCAGAAAAATCCCTCTTACCACAGTCAGGAAAAATAGGGCTTGTGGTCAACCTTGTTGTCTCTTGTTCTCCTTTTGGATGTTATTGTGGGGGGATTTCAGAGAGCTATCCCTGCAAAGCATGACAATATTTCCTTTACTAAAGGGGTTTGGAATAGGTGAGGAAGATGTCCTTGAAGGTGTTGTCCAGCAGAGATGTCACCAAGGCAGAGGTAGGCAAGATCTCAGAGCCTCAATAAGCCATTTTTTACTTGTTCCTGATCTACTTTCAACCAGGCTCTGAGACTGAGTTTTCTATTAATGTCTGTTTCTAATTAGGAATGAAAGCCCAGTAGACCAAACAAAACCGAGCTCATGTCTTCTACTGATTGTAATAAAGACCATCATTAATCAGTGATATGCACTGTATGCTGCCTGTGCTCTCGTGGGTTGTGGACTGCAGAAATTCCAGTGGAGCAAGTCAGAGAAACCAATCCCTCATTTGAGGCTGACAGTGGGTCCAACAGGATGACTTGGTGACATCACAGTGTTACTAGCCAGCAGCCCACAGTGCCTTGTTATTTTTTGGATGTTAGGATCTAATAAGGAGCCAATTTGAAATGCAGACTGTGCTGCACAGCTCTTGCCAAGCACAGTTGCTGCATGGTCATTAGTCTTCTTGAATTTCTTACACATTTTTACCTAAAGCAAGGAAATTTTTCTTCAGAATAGTCTTATCAGTTGTAATTCCAAAAATATACCAAACTAATGGTATAGGATTGTAATAAACACAGTTTTGAGGTGTTTCCTACTTGACATTCCTTTTAATCCTGAGGTCATACAGAGTTCATCCGCAGGTTTTAATAACAAATCTGAAACATAAGCAGGAGTACAGTTCATTTGCATTGCCTTTTTTTTTTCCTGCTGCAAACATTCAGACTGGCATAAAACTAACCCATTAGACAATTCATAGCCGAATGAGAGACACAGAAGAGGTCTGAGTGTGTCAGGTAGTAAAGGATCAATTTCCCCATCTATATTTTCTTTGTATTGCCCTGGGGACATGTGAGTGTTGGCTTCCAGCCACCTTTCTCTCACTGACCCTCTGGGAACCACTTCCCTTTTCCTGAAGGCCTGTTAGCAAATAGGTGAGTCTCAGGAGAGGTGCTAGATGCAGGTACCATAGAGAAAAAAACAAAACCATTTTTGTTTGTTTACCTGTTTTGAGTTGAAGCACAGGGAAGAGAGCCAAAGATCATATAAAGTCATATGGGGCTGCAACTCCAAGTGGCCCAGGAGGTAAGTTAGACTTTCCTAGGGTCTTTTGGTGACTTGTCAGAACCATAAGTTGTGGTTCTCTGCCTTAATAAGAGAGTCTGAGCAAGGTGATAACAAGTGGTCATTGAGAGAGACTGGAGCTTACAGCTGTTCTCCTTGGCCAGGTATCTGGGAAAGGTATTAGCAGTCCTCACCGCAAGACTGCACTGGCAGTGCCTGTTTCTGTAGTAGCAGGCAGTTTAAGGAAGTTGGGGTGTGCATTAGAAACAAGATGCAGAGATCCAAGTTTCAATTTTCTGCAGTAAGAGTTTCAAGCTTGTTCAAAAGTAAGGCAGTAATATAATTTCTCCCTATGGACCTTGTGAAGCTCAGAATTCATCTTTTGCAAGTTGAAAAATAAAGATGGGCTGCTAGCTTTTTGTCTTTGTGGTCCTTCCTTCTGTCTTTCTCAGGGATTCTTGAAGAAGCGGAGTTCTATAACATTGGTCCTTTGATCCGAATAATCAAGGATCGAATGGAGGAGAAGGACTACACAGTGACACAGGTATGGCAAAATAGAGTGGGGAAAGCAGGGTGTGTAAAACGGGATAGAGATGAGTCTAGACTGAGAGAAGACTTGAGGAAAGCAGCAAGGAATGGAAGGAAGCAACTAATTAGAGATAATGTGCTAATCCCTATGCAGCAAAATCTTGCAGGGGACAAGCTACCACAAATTTAGTTACAATAAACAAATTGCAGGCTTGCTTTGCATCCCAGAAGTAATGCTGGATGTAGCCCCTGAAACTAAGTGAGTTCCTCTAGCTTTTGGAAGAAGGCAACTGGTTGCTCTGGTACATAGAGGAATGTTTGTGAAGAGAGCACAGGTGTCATGGAGAGGACTGGTGTGGGGAGTTCTGGGAGTGTAATCACAATGAAGAGCATGGTAATACCTGTAAAGAAATCTGGAGGGAAATGGTGAAGGGGTGGCTGTAAAAGAGTTAAATGCAGACACAAGGAATCAATCCTGTGGCACAATCATACCCTGTTTCGGCCAGCAACCTTTGAAAATCTTTTTTCAGAGAGGATTGCCTACTTTTCATCTTGTCTGCCTCACGTTATAAGCCTCTGGCAGCACAGTCACTTTGTGCTGCAAAGCCCCATCAGCATTTGTTGTGTTTGCAAAAATAATTTTGTAATGACAACTGCAAACCCCCCATCAAAAGCGGGCAGTATCTTCTGGGGACAATGCAGGAAGCACTCAGCTTAGTCCCTGCTCTCCAGAAGAGATACTGTTCTTGCCTCCAGTGACAGCACAGGAGAAAGCTGGACTGTGGTTTCCACTCCCCTTTCACCTGGGACATGGGGAAGAGGACAGGTCTGTCAAGGAGGGGTATTACCACTTCATTCTGCAGCAGGGGAACAGCTTTTAGCATGTGATGGTTATCAGTGTGCTCTGCAATTTTGCTCTCAGGTGCCTCCTAAGCATGTCTACCGTGTGCTGCAGTGCCAGGAAGAGGAGCTCACTCAGATGGTTTCCACTATGTCAGATGGATGGCGCTTTGAGCAGGTATGGATAAGGCAGAACAGGGGGGGAAGGAGCTGTCTTTTGGGGAAAAGATCATGAATACCATACAGTTTCCAGGCAAGGCTCCTTCCTCCTCTTAGAATACTGGGTAAGTCATTGATTCAGTCATCACACTGGCTCTTTCTTGCCGCTTTCTAGAGGTTTAGAGGATACTGTGTGAGGCCTGTCTGTTTTGCATCCTGGATAACTTGTCTCCTGGTTCTCTGTGTTGTCACCTTGGCTTAGTTATGGGGTCTCTCCGCTGGGATTATGGGTTGGACTCAGTGCTGCACAGTGGGCTTTCTGCCTTGCTCCCCAGGTGGAATGGGTGTTTTCAGGGATATATACTTGTGATTCTTGCTCTCATCTTTTCTAGCTTGTGAACATTGGCTCATCCTATAATTATGGGAATGAGGATCAGACAGAATTCCTCTGTGTGGTCTCCAAGGAGTTGTACAACTCCCCCAATGGCCTGAGTTCTGAGCCCAGCCACAAAGCCAAGGTGAGATTAAGTTTGCTATGGCCCTGCTCCCATTGCCTATGAGATCCTTTGCTCTTTGCTCCTTCTCTCTTTTCTCTCTCCCTTGTGACAGTGGGCACTTCAGTGGTGAAATACAGGGGCCAGTCCTGGTGTTCAGCACCATGGCGTTACACCCGTTGCCCAAAAGGAGGAGTGTGTGTGTGTTGGAGGGGTGGGGTGGTGTGTGGCTGTGTGTGGCAAATGGCTTTAGCAAGTCACCCTGGCACCTCTCATGCTACTCTAACATCCCCCTCATGCCTCCTCATGCCCATTCTGTGTGTGTCACTGCCTATAGGGCATTATTTCCCTGAAGGTTTTGCAGCATTCTTTTTCCTTTTTCTGAGTCTCAGCCTGAGGGGCAGATATCTTCTGCTCCCCTTTGGAGGGAAGGACAGAAACATGTAGCAGTGCATGGCATCCTTTAGACACCCAGGATGCAGGAAGGAACACTAGCAACTGATGGCAGTTGTTGGGCGGTGGGGTCACAGCACTTGGTAAGTGGGTTAGGTACCCTGATGTGATAGTCCAGAGGAAAACAAGCCTCTCTGTTCCCTGACCTAGAATTGTCTTGGCCATGGTCCCTTTCTATTCCAGTGTTATGACAATTGCTTTGTTCCGTTGTGTGTCAGAAAGAACTGCCATGGCTCATCTTGCAAGTATCTCCACTCTTTCTTCCTTTTGTCCCACATGCTGGGCTACAGAACACAGAGGACCTGGAGGAGGAAGAGCAGGAGGTGGAGGAGGAGGCAGAGGCAGAAGCAGAAGCAGAGGAGAAAGGTGCAGCAAATCCCTGAGGAAAATGATAAAAATAACCCCCCAGACATAGACTCGTCCACCTTTCTGGTGAGAGCTCACAGCTAGCATCAGGGAAGGACTAGAGCAGGTGTGGGGTGTGGGGGATGTCCTCTCCAGGAGTTAGTCTCTCTGGAGAAAAAGCTGATAGGGGAGAGCTGTTACCATGGCTGCTGCTTTGTATTTTGAACTGTTTGGTTTATCTACGGTTTTATTTTTATTTGCAGACTGTCCATCTATTCGGGATTGTGCTAAACTCTCTTCCTGCGGACCCTCCCTCCTGCTCCCTTCCGTGTCCATCCCAGCACTGTCATCTACCTCCCACATTGCCCCACTCGCCAGCCTCCAGCATCCTTCCCTCTGCTCTCTTTGTCCCCCAGGGCTCAGAGTGGTCTCTGCCCAGGGCCCTGTCTCTCTCTGCTCCTCACTTTTCCTCCTCTGCAGGTATGTTACCTGTCTGCACTCCCAGCTCCTGCCAGCCTGAGCTCTGCATGAGTGACTCACTTCCCTCTTGTGGGTATGGCCGTGGTTTGTAGAGCTTGGGGAGGGGAAGGAGGGAGGTGTGAAGTTGACTCATCCCTAAGGTGGCTTTACATATTCTCATCCTATGCATGCCTTTACCTGCCAAGCAGATCCTATGGCTGTGGACCAGAGGCTCTGGCAGCAGAAAGGAGAGTGCAGCTGGGAGAGGGGTGGAAATGAATGCAAAGCAGGCAAGGGTGGTTAGGGGAAGGGGTGGACTTTTGCCACGTGTCTGCGTGACACGCATGCCAGATCGCTTCTCCAGGCTGCTGTCCGCAGCTCCTTTGCCTGCCAGCCCGGGCAGTTTGCACAAGGCAGCCTGTTATTTTTCCTTTCCTGCTCTCGCTTCCCTGGGCTTTTCCCCACTGGCTCTGCCAGGGTGAGAGCGCAGTGGGAAAGGTGGCAAAGGCAGAGCAGAAGCAGCTGGTCCCCACTGCAGATGTTCACACAGCTGTGTGCAAAATGAGCCTCTCTGCTCTGCCTCCTGCTTAGGAAGGCTGGCTGGCCAGCATGTGTGGGGCTCGGTATGGAAAGCGTTAGAAGGAGGATTCCTCTCCATACTGCAAAACTGTGAGGCTCTTGTTAAACTGGAGGTGTTCAGTGTCAATCTCCACCAGTTCTGATGGAGGGCACTTGTTAGCCGGCTGACATTTCTCTCTCCCTGTTTGAAAGCCACCTTGTCTATGGCTGTGGGACCTGAGTGTTATTATCTCAAGAGTCAGTGTATGTTAATCACATGGACTTTTTCTTCCTTCTGTTCTGTTTTCCCACCCTCATTTCTTTTCTTTTTCTTATGTTTGTGTTTCCTCTGTCATTTACCTTTTTCTTGTTTCTCACTCTCCCCTCCATGCTCAGTTGCTTTTTTTTTCCTACCACTGATTGTGTTTCTCTTTCTCTCTCCTTCTCTAGCTGTTACAAGCCAGAGATCTGAGGATGTGATCTGAACACTCCACTCCAGCCTTTTCATTTCTTGTTTATATCTTTATTTTTGTACTGCAGTGTATGGCAGCCCCTTGTCCCCACAGTGACGCCCCCAGCCCTCTACACTCTTGACATGCAACCATTTTTTTTTTTACCAACTCACCTCGGAGGCTTGAGCTTCCAGCCCTGGAGGAGGGCAGATGCTCCGTGGAGCCCCTGAGCTGCTGTAGGAGCGGGAGCCCACGGCCCCCTCCTATGCCTGGCAGTCTGGCTTTCCTTAATGTCACAGTGGCCCCTGGTGGGGACATCAGCGATCAGCCACTGCAGCCTGCGGTCCCTTCCCGAGCACGCTGGATGCAGATGGGGACCGAGGTGGTGGCAGCTGTGGAAGGACCAGCCCTTGCCCTTTCACTGTTGCAGGCAACTAGTGTGGGCTTGTGGCCTGGGGACAAATGCAGAGCCACCATCCTTTTCTGGGCCTCCTGTATCACTCGGAGGTGTCTCTGTGCTGGGTATCACGTTCCTTGGTGCTTCCCTCCCTATCCCCCAAAGCAGCTCTGTGCCAGCAGTGTGAGGAGGAGAATGGTGTGCTGCCTGGGTACCAGGAACGTGCTGGTACCTGATGTTGTGTCAGCCACCACCAAACAGATCCCAGTTTTGGGGAGCGGGGCATTTGCTTCACTGCTGTGTCTGAAGACTCCTGAATAAAATTCACAGTCTGTTCCTCCTTGCTGCCTCTCATTTCAAGTGGTAAAAATTCATTCCTGCTGTAAGGGGGTGGGAATTGGAGAAAAGGAGTTTGGATTCATCACCTGGAGCCACCAGAATCTGCTTGTTCTGTGCCTGTCTTCTGGGGGCTGGAGGTGCTTCCCACTGTGTCTGTGCTGCATCCCCACTGCAGGCAGCTGGGCTACAGAGCAGATTTGCAGTCCTAAATCATAACAATTAGTGAGGACCACCTGTCTAGTGAATGTGTTGACTCCAGGGACATCTGGGGTGGCGGGGGGGTGGGCAGGGTTGTGGAAACTCTTGCCATTTGCCAGTGTCAGGACTGGAGTTTGGTCAAAAACGTACAAACCTCAAGATAATTTTTAGCAGGGTGAGGCAAACAAGAGCCAAAAAAATCCTCAAATTAATTTTATTTCTGATTCCAGAGAGTGGCCCATTATTACACACACACACACACACACACACACACACATATATCTTTAGTTAAAAAACCAAACCACAGCAGTTGCAGTTTAAGCCCTGTGCCCTGAAGCCTTCTCCTTCACCTCCTGGATTACCTGAGATAGGAGATGGAAGAGCTTGAGACACCCTGATGTTAAAGGTATTTAGAAGGGCTGAGGGAAGGGGGTGGGAGTCTGCTCCAGCATTTTTACTGGGGGAAGTGCAGCAGTGGAGGCTGGGTGCTGCTCCAGCAGGGAGGCAGGACACGTGCTTGGGGGTGCGATGCTGGACTCATGCCTGGGAGTCAGTGAGACGTGAAGAGTTGCCTGGCTGAGCTGAACAGCACACTGAACAGCACACGCCAGCTAAGAAAAGAAGCAATTAGGGAGATGGAAGAGGAGGAGTGATGGGAGGGGAAGGGGGATGAAGGATAAGCAGCAGGAAGGAAGAGGGAGGCAGATTGATTTCACAGTTACTGGAATCTCTAACTACATCAGTCACATTTTCTTTCAGCAAATGTTCCAGCATAAGACTGTGGCTGAATCACATGGTTCATGGAAAGTTCAGCTCCCCTTATTCCTCTTCTCAGAAACCACCAGCTTGGGACTATTGCTGTGTTTCATGTCATCGCCCCCCAACTCCCTCACCTGCCTCTCTTCTCCCCTCTTTTGGATGGATGGCCAAAAAACCCCTTGGGATGCTCCCTGGGAAGCACTAATGGGGAAGAGGGTCTGCCTGCTTTTCTCTACAATCTCTGCAGCAGCCTTTTTTACCCTGTTCAGAAGAGCATCCTGGGTCTGACAACATCCCACACTCTCTCTGAGAGGCAAGTGAGCAAGATCAGGAATGAGTACCATGTGAGTGTAGGTGTGATGGGGATACATCAGATGATGTACAGAGATAGAGAGATGCACTTTTCTCAGCTCATGGTTTGGTTCATCCAGCCCAGCACTTGAGTGATCCTGGTGTATACTCCATAGTGATTTGCACGAGCACATCCCATTCCCCAGCTGACCAGACCAGCCAGAAACCATCTGCCACTGGGTTCTTTGCAGGCCAGTGGACCTCCAGAATCACCCTAGAAAAAATAAAAGCAAAATGAAGTGATGGTGGTCCATCAGCTTCTGTTGCTCTCTGTATACAGATTCCTGGATCCCATGCCTGGGACATCTGCAACATTCCTTGTACCTTAGGCAGATGTCAAAAACAGCCTCCAGTGCAAACATCTGACTCAGTTACTTCTTCATCATGCAAATTCCTCCCCCTCAGCCAGGTCCCAAAAAGCTGATTGCTCTACTGATTCCTCCTGGTCCATATGGCATTTCCAAATATGTGGCAAGCAAGGAAGCTTGCTGGAATTTAACAATTCCAATGGTTCCCATGAGGGATGGCAGAGAGGAATTCCTTGAGATTGATAGCAGTGGAGGAAGAGACAGGTTACTGTGTATGACAGGTGCTAAAGAGGCTGAGGGTGTAAGAGACTGATGTAGTCACCTGACTTGAAAGTGGGAGGTAGAGTGGAGAATGGGCTGAAATGAGAAAAGGATAATTTGACTGTATTTGGATCCTGTCTAAGGCAAGGATGCTGTGAAGAAGTGGTCATTAGAGCTGTTGGCCATTTAGAGGAAGTGCTGGGAAAGTGACCTTATATGGTCTTTTCCCCCTCATTTCAGGCTGTGGGTTGCATTTGTGAGACTTGGGATGCATTCCACCTCTGGTAGTCAACCCTGATCCCACAACTCCTCTTTCACCTGGCAGGCATCCTTCATTCCCTGGTAGTACCCAGCACACAGCATCCTGGGAGTAATCATGTAGTAATAAGCCTCGCTGCAGATGTTCTGCTGGATGAGCTGCACGTCCACCTTCTGCAGAACATTGCTGATGTGCCCTGAAAAGCAGAGCATCAAAAGAGCACAGGTGAGCTGTGGTGGAACTTCCCCTAGCCCATGCCTACCTCACTTCATGCTGAAACCTGCCATTGGGATTTCTGTTCTGCTCTCCACTGGCATTACAGTCTCTGACTTTCATCAGAGCACTTTTTCTGCTTGGAAGGCATAAAATTCCCCTTCATTCCTTTCCCTAAAGGGATATAGTGTGGGGCACTTCAGCTTTTGGGACAAGGAGTATTCTCTGGGAGAACCTCTGGGTTGTCAAGAGTTTTGGGTTTGTTTCTCACTGAAATAGATGTTAAGCTCTTGTGTCTAAGAGTGCAAACCAGGAGTGTCCAGTTCTGTATAGTCTGCTGAGTGTTTCCAATTAGGAAGCAGCTTGAACAAATCTGTGAGTGGGTGAAGGCACTAAGCTGACCTGAAGGGCTGTTCTAGTCTTTGGATGAAGAAACACATGCTGTCCCCATACAGATTACCACACTGCCATATCTGCCTCTCCACATGAGGTTTCAGGGCACTTGACAAGTAACTTTGGTCAACCTATTACCCAAAATCAGAAGGAGTGAAGGAGGCACAATGTTTTGGCATGAATAGAAGTCTGTTCTGCCTATGACACATCTGACCCTATGTTTCTGCCTCAGCACTTCTGCAGTAGGCCACCAAGAGACCTTGAACCTACCGCCTTCCTTCAGGGCTCCCCAGCCAGTGATCCAGCAATGAAGGCCGGGCTCAAAGATGTGAGAAGGAGCAGGCAAGCAGATGGGCTGGATTAAGGGCGAGATGATCACCGGATGATCCAGCTGGAGCAGGGCCACATCATAATCATGGCTGTCCTCCTCGTAATAAGGGTGGAGGAAGAGATGGATGACCTTGAAGGACACCTCTGTATGGCCAGTGGCATTTTGCAAGTATTTGCCCAAGTACACGGTCCAGATGGAGGGGGAGGCCAGCCTGTAGGATGCAGCAGAGGAGCATGGGACACAAAGGGCACGCCTTGCCGGCAATGCTGCACCCATCCTAGCACATGCTGACATCTCCATCGTTCTGACAGCGTGGGGACAACACAGAGCCAAAACAAAGGTGGAGCTGTGCAGCATCTTCTGCTATCACTGGCCCCTCAAAGCTGCTCTGTGAATCCCAGGATTGCCCCTTTTCCCCTGCACACACCCCCACCTAATACTGCACGTATCTATACCCCTTTCTTCAGTTCCAAACATGGCTGAGGTGCCAGAGGAGGGGTGCAGCTGCCCCATGACATTTTCATCAGTCAGAGAAGCCTCCAGTCATGGATGACATGGAAAGCAATGCTAATCTTTCTATCCAGCACCTCCCCTCTCCATTTACCTCTCATCCTGGAAGCAGTGCGCAGCTGAGACCACCCAGCGGTCAGCAATGAGTGTTCCCCCACAAATGTGGCGGCCCCGAACTTGCAGGCTGGCCTGCCATGGCCATTCCCCTTCCACAGAATTCATACCACCCACAATCCTGCTGAGAGGGGCTTGCATTCCGCAGTCTGAGGAGGAGACACAGCAGGTACTTCAGGGAAGAAAGGGAACATGAGAGACTGTGCCTGCCCTTCCTTTCCTACTTAGTTGACTGAAGAGTTTGACCGCTAATTTCTTGTCCTACCTTGCAGGTTGAACCTGGCCTGTGAGACATGTCTGTCTGGCCTGATGCCTCTGCCTGAAGGAGGCAGGGAGCAGCTGCCCAAAGAGAAAGTGCCTGCTCACACTCACTGGCTAGTTGTTGCTGTCCCTGCCACTGCAGGATGGAGCAGGTCCACTGGTACTGTGGGACTGAGGTGGGGAGAAGGTGGTGGAACAAGGGAGGGTGGGTGCTTATTCTGGTTGGTGGGAGAAAACGGGGCAACTTGCAGCTACGTGTCATCCTGAACCTGCCTGGCTGATGTGTGGCTGATTGTTTCCTCACCACAGTGATTCTCATCAGACAGGTCCTTGCAGTCTGCAGTGGTGTCACACAGGGGGTTGGGTTTCTTCACACAGGTCCCATCTTCACAGCGGTAGGTGAAAGGACCGCAGGGGACCCCTGCAAAAAGGAAGGAAAGCCAAAGCTGTGAGAGGGCAGCTGGTTGTAGATACAGCCTGAAGCCCTTTAAATGAGGAGAAAGGGCAGCAGAGAGCTTAGGGGAACTCCATAAGTTCCCCTTATCATTCCATGATGACAGGGAATTTCCTGAACAAACAAACAACTCACAAACATTGTGAGGAGGCTGGGTGAGTTAACTCAGCCCGTATGTCACATGTGGAAAGCACTCTACAGACGGCCTTGGTTCAAGCACATGGGTGGGTGTTTGTCATCCTAGCACTGTCTCCTCCCTACCTCCACTGCAGTGTTCTTCATCACTCCCGTTGACACAGTCCAGCTTCTGGTTGCAGACCCTGCTGAACTCGATGCAAGTGCTGTCCTCACGGCACTGGAACTTTGCAGGGCACACTGCTCAGGAGGGAAGCTCATGGGAATCAGGCATGCAAGACAAGGTGTGAGGACAGGGTCATAAGTCCTGCAGTCTCTACAGCCTCTTCCCCCACCTCATAAGCTGTGCTTAAGACCAACTCTGGTATAATGCAGCTGTTCAGCTTTTTCCTCATCTGCATTGTAGGTGTGCCTGCACTCTGTCTTACACTTTGCTGTTGCTGACTTAACTTTTCTTGTCTTGGCCTCCTCATACCTGCCTCAGCACTATGTACTTGCTGTGAGGTCCAAGACTCCTCACTTACCACCACCAGTCCTGGTCTGCTTGCCTTGTTAGGGTTTTGTAGGACTGCATTCTGTCTGGTGAGGTCACTGTTCCGCCTGCCTTGATGTAACCCCAGCTCATGGGTCACTGTTTCATAGAGACCAGCACTTCCCCTTGCCGCTGAGTCCTGAACAACAAAGGATTCTGCAATGTCCATGAGTTCTGGTGGACACTGGAGGATGGAGATGGGTCTAAGCTGCCTGTCCACCAAAGAGTTTGACTTCTGTTCACAGATTTTCATATCAGGAACTTGTTGTGTTTGTGTGTACCATTTTCCTACTGCAGTGACTATAATTTCTTCATTAATAGCATCTAGAAACTTCTAGATGACTAAAGGTGCATGAAGGTCTGAGGCAACTTGAACTTTGATTTTAAAGATTGTTCCATACCAACAATAATCAGAGATACACAAGTGGCAAGAGTATAAGAAAGGAAGGAAATAATAATGTTTCTCTTATTTTTCAAGTATAAAGCAATGTTGGAAAACATTGAGAAAGCGTGGGGTTTTCTGTCAGTCTTGGTCTGTATCAGCCTGTGGAACTGAATGACATGATACCCCTGGGGCCAAGGAGATGCAGGGATTCAAGAAAGGATTAGATATTCATAAGGATTCAAACATGTCCATGTCTACAGGAGGGAAGCATGCAAACCCTGATGTAAGACAGCTGGATGATGGGACAGAGGACATTGTCAGCAACACTGCAGACAAAGCAAAACCCTACTTGGGCAGTCTTATGTGAGCTCTCACATTTCTAGCACTGAATTTAAGCTTCCATAGAAAGATTCCTCCTTTCTTTGACTTTAGACTTTTCCTGTACCTTCCTCTGAATCTTTCAAAATTGGCCACTCTCTCTAGTGGTTCAGGGTTCTTTACGTGTTAAAAAACATCCGTAGGAAACAACTAATGAAAAGTTAGTGGTGGCAGCAATATGATGAGCCCCAAATCACACCAGAGATGAGAGAATAGATGAATTAGGTGTCATGTCTAAGCCTGAACTGTTGTTCCTATGAGAATGAGGCTGTGCAGGGGTTCTAAGATGGTAAGGATGGAGCCTGCATCAGCACTAACTTCTTTTGGCATGAAGAACAGATTGAGGCTGATCATGGACTTTGATGCTCCCAAACTGGGGCAAAATACATGAGTGAGGGTCTGTACAGATGAAGTGTACAAATGGCCTGGGGGGAAGAGGAGAGAGAAGGGCAGCAGGTGGGCTTGGGGAAGTGAGGGGGATGCTGAGTGGTGTGACAGCAGAGGGGGCTGTAGGCCAGGGCTGAGGTAGGTTGCAGACCCTGGGTGGGAGGAAAACAGGGCAAGGTGGGGGCAGCTTGGTAGGGGGTTTCTTTCAGGCTGCTTGGAACTCTTGGTGCTTTTAGCTACTAGGGGACTGTCACAGGAAGGCTGTGCTGTGACAGGTGCCAGAAGCATTACTGCATTTTCCAGAGCAGGCTGAAACCCTACAGCAGTGGGATGAGACTTCAAAGGGCACAGAGGTTTAAGCTTCTGAAGTTGAGGAACAAGGCTGTGCCTTGGCTGACCAAATCCTCTCCATCTACCTTCAGAGGAGTGAGGGGCTGTGTCTTGCTGAGACCAGGGACCAGTGGGGAGAAGAAATCACTCACCACAGTTTCTCTCATCCAGCCCATTGGGGCAGTCTTTGATCCCGTCACAGGCTGGAACACACAAACCATTCACCAAACACAGAAACTCCCCAGGACAGGCTGTGAAACCAAAAGACAGTAATTAGTCCCGAATGACTGGAAACCTCCTGGCAGCAGAGCACCACGGCTTGAAAAGGTGGAACTCTCCTGACCACACAAGTGCTGCTGCAGTGTACTGGCAGCCCTCACTGCACCCCCCAAAATCTGCCATGTCATCTGCTCTTAACACGGGCATATGGAGCCAGGCTATGCACCAGGGGAAAGAGGGCTTTCCCTGTTTTGCATTGTACAATGGGCACCATCCAGGACCTGTCTGGCACTCCATACATCGGGATCACTGCTGTTTCATATTTCCTGAACACCATGGGAAAGCTGAAACAGGCTCTTTGGAGTTGTTGCCAAAACTTACGTAGGACCTTGAAGGGATTCTTGTTAGACACGTTGACAAGTGCACATATTCAGGGACTGGTGTGCATTACTGGCAACCTTTAGGAGGGAGATGGTGAAACCTTGGAAAGACAGACTGTGGGCGACATTTGCATATGTGTGTATTTGTGTGCAGTTTTATTTATCTCTTGTTTGCACGGATTCCAAGGTGAGCAGGAAACAGCTCTCTCTAAGAGATCTTGTAATCAAAACAAGTGTTGCATCAAGCCAAGGTGCTTTCTCATTGAATTCCCAAGGCCAGTTTGTGATGCTGCCATGAGAGTAAGGTTTTAGGCAATTTTATGCCCTTGGGTTTTGTTGCATGGAGGCTCTGGCCACAAGAGGCAGGGCCAGAAGTGCAGGAGCAGCTTTGCACATAATTGCCTCCTCTTTTAGGGGCATCACTGGTGCATCACTGATTTGTGAGAATTTTCCTGAAGGCTGGATGGCACCTAGGGCTCCCAGGCCATGCCTTGTGTTTCTCCCTGCACAAGCTAAGTGCAGAGGGGCTGCTGGTCCCCCCACTAAGGAGCAGGGAAGAACCTGAGCTTACGGTCAGATTGCTTGTACAGGCTGTAAGCTGCCTGTACGCCAGGGCCGGTTAAGGAGATCTGGGAGGTGAAGGTGATGGTGATGTCAGCAGAAGATGTGACTGGGATCCTCTCAGCGTAGGCTTGCAGGGTCCGCAGGCCACACAACCTGAGGGGCAAACACAGGTGAGGTGGATTGGACAGGGAGGCAGGAGACAAAGCAGGGCAAGGGGGCTCGATGGGGCTGGGGTGGGAAAGGGGTCACACAGACTGGGTGCTGCAGGCAAACCAGGAATACAAAATGCCTTCAGTATGCATGAGATACAGAGTCCAGAGGGACCCTCTTATCTTTGTACATTTCCCACTTTCTGGCCAGCACTGAAATCAGGCCATGCAGTGCAGTTCAGTTCTTACAGTGAAAGAAGATTCTCCTTCATCATCTTCCCGAAGAAGCCACGTTGTAGAAATTGTGGCACTGACAGTTTAAGAGAGGAAGGCAGGGAGAGAAAAGAGTGGAAATCCAAAGCCAAGGTAACATAAGTTCTGGATCAGATCCTTCATAGGAAGACAAGTTACCTCTACAGGAACCATGGAGAAGGCACTAATGAGGTGGGTCGGGGGAGGTTTTGGAGGGAAACAGGCAATTTTGCATTAAGTAAGAGGAAAACCAAAAGCTGTAGGTCCATCTATCTCAGAGCCTGCTCTGAGGAGATGGGATCACAACAGCTCTCCATCCTTCGCACTGAGGCAGTGGTGAGCAGTAGCCCCAGCAACATACGGGTGCTACTTGTGGGAAGTCCTGCAGGGAAAGTGGCTGCAGTCAAAGCAGGAGGATATGGAGCTAAGGGGAAGATCTGTACGGAGGTGGATTCAAGGCAATGGCACACAGAGATAATATTGCAGAGGTGGTGACAGGCAGATTTGCAAACACTGGAGACGTGGGAGGACACCAAGGTTACACACACAGGAGAAAACTAAGAAGCCTGATGCAAACAGCAAGAGAGAGAAAGCAGGTTGGTAGCTCAAAGCAGATCTGTGAGAAATGTGTTCACTGGGGAGAGAGTGAACAAGACGAGCAGAAAAGCAGGAGACACCAGCACAAAGAGTGGCCACAGTGTATGGCTCTTCTTCCTCACATATGGTGGCTGAAGCCAGCAGAGGCCTGCAGAGGTTTAATCCCAGTTTTATCCCGGGTGGGAAGTGAGAGACAGAAACCAGGACCCCACCACACACCTTCTGTTCTGAATTATCCATTGGCCTTGGGTACAGGGCAGCTCATGCTTCTGTCTGCTGAGTGCGTAGGCATCGAACCAGAGGGTGACCCCATAGTCGAGGGATGGGACCTGCAGACAAGGGGGTGCAGAGTAGAGGGCAGATGGCTCCTAGGAGTGTTACAGCTCACTCTATAGATCAGAAATGAGCAGAGCAAATGTGAAGGCCAGACATGTCCGGCCACATTGCAGGTCAGAAAGAAGCACCCTCTAAACTGGAGCCATGCCACAGCCCTGTGTGGCTCTGCTGCTGGTGTCAAAGCCTGGCAGTTCTTATCAATTCCTATTAATCTGGTTCTGTTGAAGAACTCCTCTGGAGATCAGATTTCGGATTCCTCCTCAGATACGGCATCTCCGTGCTGGTATGCAATATTAGAGTTCTTCCCCCTCACAAACACACCTGATGTGGAGGCTGGGCAGGCTGTCACCCTTGCATCTCATGGAGATCTGACTGAGAGCCCTGGCTGTACCCCCTGCAATGTGCGGAGTGCTGCCTGTGTTTTGGGGACAGGGTGGATGCTCCTGTGGGAGCTGGCTCTTACCATCATGTGCCAGGTGCACTGCGTGTTGGGCGAGTAGTAGCTGGGGTAGTGTGGGGTGCCGATCTTCCCCTGCAGCTCCAGGCTCTCCCGCAGAGTTATGTTCACCTCACAAGCTGCAAATACAGATGTTCAAAGCCCTGCTCTCTGTCAGCTCAGCCTCAGCCCGGGGAGGCCATGTAACCTGCCTTTTACCGACCACCCTTGCAATTCAGAATGAATTCTGCCCCTAACAGGGATGCAGGATCTCTAGGAGCTGTGATACTGTAGGAGAAAACCCATCTTCTCCCTGTAACTATAGCCACTCTCCTCCAGCCTTCCTCACCTTCGAGGGGCACTGCCTGGGCTGAGAGGATGAAGGGGTCATAGTAGCTGTACATGGCTTTCTTCCACACAATGGACATGACAGGGCCAGATGAAAGGACTTCCACGATGGGCTCCTGCCGGCTGCAGCCATAGATCCTCAGGGGAAAGAGATGAAAGTATAGGAGTGAGGCAAGCAACAAACAAATGAAAGAGGAGAATGAGAAAGACAATGGATATCTGTGTGATGCACACACAGCAGTTGTAAGGCACTAACTGAACCAAACAAAGGGCCAAGAGCGACAGCTCCTGCAGCACAGTGGTGCGAGATATCCCACATCAGTGACTTCAGCTGATGCAGGCAGGTTGTACATCAAGGAGAACCTCCTCTGATGTTGTCTGACACCTTCCCCTGCTGTGGCGTGTTGTGCCATCCTGCCTGTCTTCCCCACCGTGTCCTCCCTGCTCAGGAGCTACCTACGAGGTGATGAGGTGTTTCTCCAGGGGCCCCGCTGCGTCGTACATTGCCAGGCGGTCCCTGCAGTCAGGCAGAGTCCACTCCAGGCGCAGCTTGATCATGTAGCCCTTGAGGCCATGGAGGTGCCAAAGACAACTGGAGGCCAGGTAGTCAGGGCCCTCCAGCCTAAGGATGTCATCGTCCTGGACATAGCTGTACCTGTAGCAACCTGAAATAGACGTGGTTGTAAGAGAAATTAAGATATGGGATTGTCACTTGGAACATCAGTGTAAGCCCTTTTTTAGGGTAAGGCTGACTCATCCCAGTGATCTCGGTTTACTTTTACGTATGTTGTGGTGGCACTGATCCTTTTGTGCCATTGCCCCAGTTTCTCTAAGAGCTGTCCCCTCTTTCTTGGTTAACCTAATACTACCTCAGGCTTTAAATATCAGCACAGCATAGTTATCTTCCACTGGCTTTATTTACTTTTTCACCTCTTTCTCCTCTCAGCCCCATACTCTTCCTGGCTTTAGATCTCCCTCATCTGAATTCCAGGTTTCAGAAGACTTTCACACCAGGATTTTTGAGTAAGTATCAGTTTAAAGATGAGCTTCTAATAGCACATCTAATGCAAGCTGCCAGACAGAGAACTTACAACACTGCCTGAAATCAGTAAAAGCATCAAACATTGCCAAGACAACAGACTCCTAAATGAGGCACATCCAGTGCAGAGCCATGCAGGAAACCCCCAGCCCACTCAGCAGCATTGCATCTGCACTGGTACCAGTACACCCAGCTATTTCACAGTTCTCATTAGGACCAGGACAAGTCTGAGGTGGCTGCATTGCCCCTGGCAGCTGACATCTCTGCCTAGAGCCATCCAGTACATAGCTGTCATGTAGTTTGGATCTGGCCAAGCAGCAGCACTGGTGCTCCCTTGCTCCTACTCTCCCCTTCCCAGGATTCACAGCTCCAGGAGGCCAACAAGTTTTCTGTCCCCTGTGAAAATCCCTCCCATAAAGTCATGAACTCAAAAGGAAAGGAGAAGGTAGCCTACCCAGAGTGGATTTCAGCACTACTATGTCTTTCACACTGGATTCTGTTAGAAAGAAAATATATATAACAGAAAATAAACAAAAATATAAACTGGATAAAAAAAGATAATCTGATAACCTAGCATAGTAGGTGAGGACTCCTTTCCTTCCTTATTGACTTAGTTTAAATTTGTAAATATTTGTAAAAAAAATTTGTAGTTTAAAATAGTAAATTTGGGAGGAAACTTTTGAATGGACTCCAGGACATTTATGTAACTAGCTCACAACATCAGCATGGGGCATCCTTCAGGTACCTCTCTGTCTGCTCTCAGGGACCTGTTTCAGTCATGCCTTCCCCAACTCATCTCTCTGGGATATCTGTCTGCCCCTGACCCAAATCCAACAGCCCTAATTCTTGCTTTCCAGCCCATCAGGGGCTTCTCTGCCTTTTTTCCTCGCCCATTTTGGTGTGTGCTGTTCCAGGACCTCTTCCCCTTCCCAGGAGGGCTGGGCATTGCTTCAGGCAGTCATCTCCCTCCTCTGCCAGCCACATCTCAGGGCACAACCCCACTTCCCAGAGCCTTCACCATCTGCTGTCCCACCACAAAAAAATGCCCAATCAAAAATATGGGAGTCACTGAGGGTGGAGAAGGAGTTCTCTCTTGATGACCACTGTGTGATGAGCTACTCAACATCCTTACAGAGTCCACCTTTAGAGGAGAGAGCTGTAGAGAAAGTGACCAGCAGGGGCTACAGATCTGTGCAAAACAGTCACAGGGTGGATAACACTTTAAGAGAGCTGGGCTTTTCTCCAGCCTCCCAGCTGAATAGGAATCAGCCAGAGATCAGGTGTTACTGGGAATAATTGCCAAAATAAAAGGCACAGTGAGGTCAGCTGGGAGTGAGGGTTGTTGTTGGGGGCTTGCCTAGGTCAGGGCTTTGGTCTTCTGTAGCTTCTAAGCAAATCTGTGGGGACAGATGAGTGGTTTTGTCATAGCAAAAACAGTTGTTGTGGAAAATAGTATCCTGCAGGCATGAGACAGGCTCCTAGGCAAGCTCATGTGCTATAGAGAGTAGTCTGTGCAGAGCTGGTAGTAAGTACTCTCTTATCTGAAGGTAATAAAACAGAGTTCCTGTAGGGAACAGGAAGTCCCAAAAGATTTTTGGGGAAGGGGGAAGCCAGTGTACTGGGGTGAGTGTGGCTGTTAGTACAAATAAAGCACTGGAGATGTTGGAGAGGTTCCTGTACCAGGCAATGGCTTGCAGCTCTGTGTCTCAAGGCAGAGTGAAATTTAGAGCTGAGCAGGCCAGCAAGAGTCTGTGAGGAAGCAGTGAAGTGCTAATGACCTGCTATTAGCTGGCTGTTTTTCCACTCTAACTGTACAGGGCAAATGAAACCAGAGGTTAAGTCACTGGCTGGTGGTCACCCTGGCTCAGCAGTATAAGTAATTTCTGGCTTTTGTCTCAGTTATCAGTTATTGTACTTCTGACTGGAGAGGAAAAGGTCTAGGGAAAGCAGAAGGATCTGGATAAACTACAACTGGTGTTTTAAGCCTGAAATAGAAAGAAGTGTGGTCTGCTGAAATGAATAGAACAGTGAAACAGATGCAAAGCAAATAAGAGGGAACTGGGAACAGCTAAAATTATGGCACCATCATTTTTTTTTGTTTATGAGTTGCATTATGAAGTGAACAAATAAAAGGAAAATGCTAGATGGGCGGACTTGGAAGGATTTAGCACATTTCCTTGTGATATCTTTCTTAACAAAGTTCATTTAAATTGGCTGAGCGTAGGGTCTGGCATGCTGGAAGCAAATCATAAGTAGAAGTAAGGAAGTAATGGTGACTGTGGGAGGAGATGTCTTGATGAGATGCTAATACAGCTTTTGACTAAGACCTTACAATTATGGTCTGGATGAGGGAGTGAAAATAATTTAGAGGAAATTGAATTTTCTTTACAGGCATCAAAAAATGACCTACAAAACAACTGGGATGTGGGGGTAAAAGTTAAAGAAAGTATGGGTAGGATATAATTAAAGAAGTTTCATCTTAGAATAATGCAAGATAGCATGCCTAGGGAAAAAGAAAAAGCAAACAACTTGGAGATGTAACATCTCATGGGAAAAAGAAACTTGGAAATAGGAGTCCCAAGAGGAGAGAAGAAACAGAGTGTATTTTAACACCTGTGAGATTTGGGACTCTGTAAGGGGGATCAGACTAGGCTGACAAGTTAAGCCTCATTATAAAGATCAAACATAAATTCCACTGGACCTGTATGCACTGACTACATATATATGTCCCTAGTCCCTTACCTAACACCTACTTTAGAGCAGTTTTGTATGGGTGGCTTTTTAAACAGGCTGTGACCTTCACTGTGAGCAACAATAAATAATCCTTAGAAATCATATATCAGGAACCAAAGTGACAATGATGCTTTGTCTCAGAGGAAGACTTAGTGGTGACTCAGATATGTTGCTTTTTTTCTCTCTATCAAATAGTCTGGAATAATCTCCCAAAGGAAAATAGGAAACCTAAGGGCTTGGTATTTTCAAGCTGAGCTGATCTAAGTCATGTCTAAGATCTTGCTCTACAGAAGCCAAAGCAGATGGGTGAAAAAAGAATCACTTATCTGATTGTGGTCAGGTATATCTCCAATAATTTTAATCCTTCAAAGGAAGGATTTTTTTTTTTTTTTTTTTTAAATCAAACTTCAGTTCTTCTCTATCAGGGAAAAAATGTGCATAATTGTATCTCCTGATCCATACTACCTTCCTCATCCTCTTCAGGTTTCCTCTGTCTCCTTCAATAGACTCTTGGCCTTTTTTCCTAACCTTCTACATCATGGAGCATTTCTGACTACTTGGGCCACAGCTGAGCAGCTGGTACTTACCCAGGAGAACCAGAGAGTCGGGGTTGATCCTGTACTCTGTCTGGTAGGACAGGCTGCCTGAGCTGTTGAAGCTGGTGGAGAGCTCTTGGTGGAGCACTGTGTTTACCCTCTCAGCAGTTGCCTCCTTCTGCTGACTCTCAGGGATTTGGAGGGTGAACCAGAAGAAGAAGGTCAGAGCTCCCTCCCTAACAGAGAAATAGCATGTAAAATATTCTTGCTCTTCATCTCCAGAATTACTGGAGTGACAAACCCTGGGGAATTACCCTCCCCACTATTTTTCCACAAATCAGACATATCTGTGTAGATTTTCCAGCTCTGCTGCTGACCCAGAGGAACCTCTCTGAGTGAGGCAGGAGAGTTGCAATATCCATGGTGTGAGTCAGTGCTCTGTGCTTTGTGGGAAGAAGCCTTTCCATGCCATCTGCTCTAGTGATGACCATATGAGCTCAAATTAATGTGATAATTAATCAAGACTAGTCTAATGAGTAGTCTCATTTCAAGTAGAAATGACCTTTGGGTACTACTGACCAGAGGTTGAAAAGAGAAGCTCAGTCTCGTCTCCCAGTGGTGACAAGTGGATGATTTATGACCAGGTACCTTACCACAACCCATTAAAGCTGCAGGAGGCTGTGCCTGGGAAAGTTCTGTTCAACCAGCTGCTAGAGAAAACTGGCTGGGAGAGGGCAAGGAGATGTTGAAACATCATTGTTCAGTAAAAGGCTAGAGGAAGATGTGCAAGAGAAACATTTCCTTCCCCAGTTGAAAGTGGAGTTACATCCAAGCTGGAATGTTCCTTAGATGAAAGACAAATTTGGGGTGTGGTTTTCCATAGGAAAAAAAATCAGAAGCAAATGACTATCAGTCTGGAAATTATTTCTGCTATCCTCTTCTACTGTTAAGACCTGCAAAGCTGTAGTCCCACATCTGTCCCATTCCACAGTTATCCTGTTCCCAGGTGGTCCAGGCTTCTTGGCGGGAATAACTGTTCCATGGTGCATTCTGGCCTCTCCCTTCTGGTGCCTAGAGTCAGGCCATAAAATTGCTTTCTTCAATTAGAAAAATTTATTTCCAGCTGTTTAGTTTCTACTGACAATGCCAAGACAATTTTTTTTTTATCTCTTCCCAATGATTTCTTTTATTTTTTTTTTTACTCTCTTGAACTTTTGCCCCTCTGAAAAATTTCTCAGTTTTGGCTTTTCATCATGACCTGGGATCAACAGAAACATCAAAATATCCCCAGCTCTGTTATGCTGGAACCATTCTGAATCTGGACAGTCCAGCCTAGTCTGGAGGTCATGGCAGGGACTGCAGAAGTTTGTCATGGGCAGATTTCAGTGAAACCAGAGTACAATTTACTGGAAGCTTTACACAGGAGCAAGCAAATATGCTGCAGGTGCTACTCACCCAAAGGCATACACCGTGCTCGAGTTGTAGTACCGACCCAGCTCTGTGGCACGAATCAGTTCCTTCAGCTGCAACGAGAACGTTGTGTGATAATTACAGTGCAATGTTGCGGTGCCCGATCCGATCTTTCATCCCTCGTGTTGTGCAGGCCCACCAAGCTTGCCCTTTCATGGGGGTGCCTGACCCCTTCCTCATTCTACTCCCTGAGCAGCCTCAGGGCTGGCTCTGTTCATGGAACTGCCCTCACCATGTTCTGGAGCTTAGCTGACTCCACCCAGAAGGCTCTGGACTCCACCTGCCCAAGGTCTGGGGAGTACCGGCGGTTGAGGACCTGGAGGCTGCCACAGTAAAACTGCAGGATGGATGGCTCCAGGTGCCATGGTCTGTAGTCTGCCAAGAGAAGACACTTAGCAACACGTAGGAAAGAGGGGGTTACCCCTGTGTATGACTGTCTAAAGACCACCCGGAGTCACTAATGTGCTTTGGGCTGGGCATTGCTTTGTCTACCCACCCCCCCACCTCCTGCTGGGGGGGAAAACATGTGAATTTTTACCTAGGAAATACCAGGTTGCTGCAGCAGCTCCAGCCAGCACAAGAAAGGCTATCCCAAGGGGCACATAGCGGAGGCAGCGGCGTGAGTTAGTCTCTGATTTGTCATTTGAGAGGGAGCTGGAGTCTTCCTCCTGTTCCTCGGCCTCCATCAGGCTCCTATGGTGACACAGCATGCCAGGGTCAGGTTGGTTTTTCTGTTTCCCTTTACACCCTCTCTGAAGGTGTTATACCAAATCTGTCTTCCTCTCTCCCAAGATCTATGGCCCCAAGAGATTGCTGTGCAAATCATCAAAGGGTTTGCTCAAAGCAAATGTGGATCAAACTGCTAAATTAATGGGAGACAGGCTTCTAGGACACTGTTTTGTCTACATCTCCTGGAAATGTCTTGGTTTTCAAAGGCATTCCCTGGGTTTGCTTCTGTCGAAACGGCAAATTAGTACAATAATGAATTTCTCTGAATACAAAAGTGTTGTCCTCCCAGGCTGGGAATTGTTTTAAAGCTGGTATTTTATTGATCTAGATCAATGCAGAAGAAAATCAGTGACCTGAAATGTGAGCAGAAGTTGCACAAAGCAGCCACTGCCTGGGGACCTGAAGTTACACTTTGCCTGCTGTGCCATTTTTATCTTGATCCCTAAAAGTAAGCAAACATTGCCATTCCCACCAGGCCGTGTGTTCCCAGGCAAAGCCAATGCTGGCACTGGCTCAATAGCTGAGCTAATGAGAAGAGAGCACCTGAGTAGCGTTCAGCCCTTCACCACCACCTGCTTGTGCCAGGAGACACCTTCTGTCTTCCTTTGCCCCTTGTCTTCCCCAAATCTGCTTCATTTGCTTCTTCCTGACTGTTTCCCTTCTGTCAGCCCCATGCTCTGAGGGTAAGAAATACCGTCACCCAAGAGAGACACATTAACCCTGGCTTTGTCACCCACTTTCCTCCTCCTTTCCTCTGCCTGTAGTGCATGCCTGTCCTGAAAGTTTTTTCTGTGTTTCTGCAGTTGGAGAGCAAAGGCATGTGAATGCATCTGCACAAGAAAACACAGAGGTCTTGTGGAACGCTTGTGGTCCTGTCTGTGTGTCCGTGAGTCATCTTTGTTCCCAGTGGTGCATGTGAACATGGGCAGAGGAGTGCATGGGAGGGACTTCCTACAGCTGGGGGAAGAGGTGGCTGGCCTCATGCACATTTTAGCCCGTGTGGATGCCACTGAGCATCACTTGATAAGGGTGAGTGGGCTTTTCAGCCTGCTCCCCCCAGTTATGGAGCCCCAAGCCCTCCAGGCTGCCTTGCAACATTACATTTGCAGAATGTAAGCACCAGGTAACTCACTCCAGAACATTAAAGCCAGCCTGGTGAACACCATGCTCAGACAAGCAGTCACACATCCACTTGCTCTAACATACCCTTCCAGAGAGGCAGGCAGTACAAACAGGCCCAGCACAGGCTGCCCTCCCTTGCTCCTTCTGGGGCACCTTTCTCAGCAACCCCTGGGAAGGATCTCCTCCCCAAGGAGCCAAGTTGGGTAGCCCAGGAGAGCAAGGGAACTTCTCTGCTACAATAGCATCCCTTCAGAAGCAGCAGGAATAAGCACACAGCCACAGATGGAGGGGCAGGGGAGAGAGGGCAGGAAGCAGCAGAAGAGCCTCTTTGTTAGAAGATTTGATGGCAGGCACTGGGGTTTCCCCCAGAGCTGCAGACCTACCTCTAAAGCCTGCTGCTGCCTGTGAGACCTGGCCCACACCCCAACTCACACCTGCAGGGAGTGGGGGAGGAAGCAGGACATCTATTTACCCAGCTCAAGGTCTCCTCAATGATCAATAACCTGGTGCCATGTCCCTTCAGCTTGGCCTTTGTCCTGCACCATCCTGCTGCAGTGGGTCAGCGCACCCTGCACAATGGCTTTTTTCCTTTTCTGAAATGGAGGGTTTGGAGGATTAAAGCAGGAGAAGATCTGCAGGCTGAGCAGGGGAAGTCCAGAGAAAAGTCAAGGTAGGAGCACCTCTAGCTGTGCAGAGAAGAGCAGTCCAGGAGGCTGGTGCAGATCGCTTACGCTGTTCTCCTCGGGGGACAGGGAGTTGCTGAGCAACTGCTGTATTTCTTAGCCACCCTTTGGTCCCATCGGAGTGAACTCCCCAGCACGGGGATGGAGCAGATGCTGGCTGGCAGGGGTAGATGGCTGGAAGTAGGGAATACAGCAGCAGAGAGCCCATCTGGTTACCACAGTGTTCATGCAGATGAAAGCAAAGCGCAGTGCCACTCAGCGCCAACCTCAGAGACCCCCTCTTGCCTTCTTGCGCTTCTCGTTGCCCAGTCTCCTGACACTGGGCTCCCCACACCCTGCTGCACCGCCACTCACACCTCCCTGCAGCATCTGCTTTTCTTCCAGCCCCTGGTCCTCCTCTGCTACTTTTCCTACGTGACCTTCTGCTAACAGTCCTGCAGGTCTGTATGTGCCCCTTTGTTTTTCACAGAAAGCAGAGACAGCTAGAGCAGAGTAAACAGAGTTATTCTGTCAATAAATGGGTGACTCCTGACCCAGGGCTGAGCTCCAGGCAGTGACATCCACCTGGGGTTGAGCTCATTTGGGCCAGGGCTCACTTGGGCTCATTTTGGCAGCAGGGCAGGGATAGATATTTTTCATCACTGCCACTAGACCAGGTTTAGTCTGGGACTGCATGAAGACCAAAGCCATTGCTGTAGTTGCCTCATGGTGGATTCTAGTAGATAAACATTAAATGTAGATAGAAATCTGTAGTGTTTTACTGGGAATGCTTTCAGAACTGCTCAAGAGATTTGAGACCTGATTTCACTTTTAAAAGTTACTTTGAACCAGAATTTCCACAGATAATGAGGGATAAGCTGCATCTTTAGGCTCATATGTAGCTTTCCTGAGTTTACAGTATGAGGGGCTTGCCACAGTGGGTCAGAGCCCATCTAAAGGTACTTCTCAGTGCCAAAGACCTTACTTTTTTGATTTAAATTTTCCTGAAAAGAAGAATTTTCATTCTCTGGTGTTTTCAGCAGAACAAAAAATGCAGAAGCTCAATCTGATCTATCTAAGCAAGCATACCACATCTATCACCACAGGCTTTTGAATAAACCAAGGACCCAAACCCTTGATCAGATCTGACTTCAGAGGATTATTTTACTGCAAGTACCCTTGCTTTCTGTTTCTCCACCGTAAAAAAAAAAGAGGAAGAGATGTGGGAGGAGGCTGAGAGTGATATCTATTTATGAACAAGGTATCTTGGAAAGGAGATGAGAGATGCGACAGCTATCTTTGCTGTCTCTAGGCTTAAGATAAAGAGAGGACTCGTGCCTGTGACTGTTAGCTTGATATTTTCCACACCAATATTTTCCACATAGTGCTGTTTTTCAGCTTTGGTTTGCCGCTGGTAGTGACGGACACGGTCGTAGCGTGTTTCTGTGGGTTTACGAACCACATGCCGCGCTCTCATGGGCTTGAGAGCGGACTGACTGCTCCCCATGTGACATTTCCAAAGGGCTGTTGGGAACCCAGCAGCGAAAGGTCCCCAAATCACTGAGAGTGTTATGACTCTGGCATTCACAACCTGAGTTACTCAGATACAGGACCACATGATCTCGTCTTCCTGGAAGAAAGGTCCGGTTATCGCCAGATCTGACGCTGAGCACTTCCTGCCGCAGTGTGTCACAAATTCACACCCAGCATGGCTGCGAAAGCAGTGCTAACAGCTTGCCAGCTCCAAAGCTGCCAACATTTTCACAAAAAGGGGGGGGTGGAAAAATACTGAGCCAGCAGGACAGTCCTCAGGAGCTTGCAAGAGGATCACCTCTAAGTCTGCTTTCTTTTTTAGGTGTCGGAGTCCCTTGGGGCAGGGAGTAGGAAGGAGAGCTAAAGGTATATTAGCTGGAGCAAAACTTTACCTAGTTCCCTATTTAGAAAAGTTGTTGATCATTTCCCCTCACCCCAAAGGACAGAAAAACACTGTATATTACTTAATATTTTGTTTATTTACAAAGAAGCAAACCTGTTTTTTTTTTTTTTTTGTACTCAGCAGCAAGATGTACCCAGTAAGAGTACAGATACATAGTTTAGTCATGCAGAGAGAAAATTAGAAAGGAGAAAGCCCAGCTAGAACTCAATCCAGCTACTACCATCAAAATTAACAAAAACATTAATAACAAAAAAGAGGGTCAAGGAGAATCTCCATCCTTTATTTGACTTGGCAGGGGAATATTGGCAACAAGAATGAGGCTGAGCTACTTAATGCCTTCTTAGCCTCAGTCTCTGACAGAAAGACCAGATGTCCCCAGGGTACCCACACCCCTGAGCTGGAAGCTAAAGACAGGCAGCAGAATAAACCCCCCATAATCCAGGAGGAAGTAGTTAATGGCCAGCTGTGCCACTTAGACACTCCCAAGTCTGTGGGACTGGATGAGATCCACCCAAGAACACTGAGAAAACTGGAGGAAGAGTTTGCCAAGCCGCTCTCCATCATTTACCAGCAGTCCTGGCTAGCCAGGGAGGTCCCAGGTGACTGGAGGTTAGCCAGTGTTATAAATCCGTATTGTGATATTGGCTTTCGCAAGTATTAGGATGAATATTATATGTTAAATACTTTTTGGCTATGTATGTACTTTTTCTCTTGCTAGCAAGTTTTAAGCTTAAAGGAATTTCGTGGTACAAAGCACAGAAACCCCAGAGGGCAAAGAGAGTGGGGCCCAAGCTGTTATCAGCGGAAGGACAATGTAGACAAGGCTGTTATCAGCAGCCAGGACCAGGCTGTTAGCAGCAGAAGGATGTGAAGCCCAGCTGTCACCAGGGCAGGACGAGGGGCCCAGACTGTTATCAGCACTGACCACTTGCAAAGAAAGGAAATCAAATTCAAATAAAATTATGATCAGCCAAAATAAAAACCATATGAAGCGTGCTCTGAAGAGGCAGGTTCAGGGCGTAACCATGCAAAATGCTTCTTAGAAAAGTTTGAATATGCATTAAACCCTCACAGCAGGAGGGGATAAAAAGAATGTTCCAAAGATATCAGGTGTGTTCCTGGCAACGCGCCAGGGGCAACCGGCCGTTTTAACCCTTTGGTTAATTTCCTTTGTCTCCTAATTTTCTTTTTGTTTATGTTAAATTTTTTTTATAATTTATTAAGAAAAGTGAATCTTATTTTTTACACCAGTGTGACACCCATCTCCAAAAAGGGCTGGAAGGAATATCTGGGGAACTACAGCCCTGTCAGCCTGACCATGGTGCCACAAAAGGTCGTGGCACAGGTCACCTTGAGTGCCATCACATGGCAGGTGCAGAGCAACAAAGGGATCAAGCCCAGCCAGCATGGGTTTTGGAAAGGTTGGTTCTGCCTGACCAGCCTGATCTTCTATGAGAGGGTGACCACTTAATGGATGAGGGAAAGGATGTGGACGTTGCCTACTTAATCTTTAGTAAAACATTTAACGCTATCTACCACAGCATTGTCCTGGAGAAACCGGCAGCCCATGGCGTGGATGTGTGTACTCTTTGCCAGGTAGAACACTGGCTGGATGGCCAAGCCCAAAGAGTTGCAGTGATTTGAGCTAAATCCAGTTGGCAGCCCATCACCAGTGGTGTGTCACAAGGCTCAGTACAGGGGCCAGATCTGTTTGATATCTGTTGATAATCTAGATGAGGGGATGAAGGGCTCCCCTTTAGTCAGTTTGCAGATGACACCAAGCTGGGCAGAAGTGTCGATCTGCTGCAGGGTAGGAAGGCTCTGCAGAGGAGTCTGAACAGGTTGGATTGATGAGCCAAGGCCAGTGGTATGATGTTCAACAAGGTGCTCGGTCCTGTTGGCGGCAGGGTCGCAACAGCACCATGTTGTGCTGCAGACTGGGGAAGAGTGACTGAAAACTGCCCAGCAGGAAAGAACCTGGGGGTGCTGGTTGACAGTGAGTGAATGTGAGCCAGGTGTGCCCAGGTGGCCAAGAGGGCAAATGATACCCTGACTTGTATTAGGAACACTGTGGCCAGCAGGGCCGGGAAGGGGATCATCCCCCTGTGTGCAGCGCTGGTGAGGCCATACCTCAAATCCTGTATTCAGTTTTGGGATGCTCAATACAAGAAGGACATTGAGGTGCTGGAGGGTGTCCAGAGAAGGGCAACAGAGATGGTGAAGGGTCTGGAGCACAAGTCCTGGGAGGAGCAGCTGAGGGAGCTGGGGTGTTTAGCCTGGAGAAAAGAAGGCTCAGGAGTAACCTTATTGCTCTCTACAACTCTCTGGGAGGAAGTTGTGGCAAGGTGGAGGTCAGTCTCTTCTTCCAGATAACAAGTAGAATAGATGAAGAAGAAATTACTTCAAATTGCACCAGGGGAAGTTCAAGTTGGATATCAGGAAAAATATATTCACTGAAAGAGTGGCTAAACATTGGAATAGGCTCCCCGGGGAAGTGGTGGAGTCACCATCTTTGGAAGTGTTCAGAAAACAAGTAGATGTGGCACTTTGCAATATAGTTTAGTGGGCATGGTAGTATTTAGTCAAAATTTGGACTAGATAATCTTGAAGGTCTTTTCCAACCTTAATAGAAAAACTTAAGGAAGTCTACATGGGGACAGTGCAGCTTGGATCCTTGGTCCATGTAGGATAGCAAACTGCCTATCAGAGGCAAGGGAGCCCATATGTCTTTTTAAAGTCCATCTGGGAAGATTCTCAAAGTACAGGAAACAGCTAGGAAAGCCTTGGGCTTCCTTATCTTATCTTCCTTATCTCCTGTTTTCTCCTGGATACAATGGAGCAGTCCATGTCTTGAGACAGATGGTGAAGGAACTGATGAGAGGAGAGGAATAGATCTGAAGCTCTCCCAGCTACAGGTAGGCTCAACCCCTTTGAGCAGCTCTTTTGAGGTGAAATCCAAGCCAGTGGGTGACCCTGCACCTGGGACTCATGATGACATTCAGGATGCATACTGCAAGGTCAGGTAACAGTGTAGGAGCAGGAATCTCAATGCTTGGACAGACAGAGACAGGAAAGAATTAGTTCGAGTTGACACAGCCGTGACAGAAGCATTAACAAATTCAATATCCTTGAGCTTTTTGGTATAAATTCTCTTAGAAGAGTTTTTACAAGATATGAAGAACTCTTAGCACATGGCTAGTATTTTCCCACTGCTGAAAAGTCCAGAAATATGGCAAGAAAATGGACAGATGGTACAAATGGTGAATGCAGGGATCTTCCTTTGCCTTACCACTTTTCTTCTGTGGCTTTTTCTTTATCCAGATCAGGGCATGTAGAGGAAGAATAAAAATGAAGTCTGTGCTATCCCCATTCTTTGCAAGTGGATTGAGGTTTTCTTTTCAGTAAAGGTGCTGATTTGTGGGTTAGCTTTCTGGGCTCATTCACCACATCTTTGCTACTAATTAGGCAATTGTTTCCCTTGAGCAGTGGAAGGAATGGGCAGCACTGCTGTGATGTTTTCCACTCATACAGGATGTGGGATGAACTATTCTGCAATCAGCTTATCATAGTCAAATAACTGTAGTTTGCCAGCAGGGCAGAAAGGCTTTCGATTTCATGAAAAATATTGTAGCAAGAATGGGAAACTGTGTGAGTTCTTTTTACTGCCACCATCAGAGCTGGAGGAAAGAGAGGGAGGGGATTTCCCCAGTATTTTTAACCCAATAATGGGGATTTCGTTTTTTTACACTGCACTGCTTAGACAGCTGATGCAACTCTGGCTCTGAGCCGACCTTAGAGATTCTAAGGTCTAGACTCTAAAGTCTAAAGCTAGACTGAATAGTTTAGAATGTAATCTCTGATTAAAACCTAAAGTGGGGACATCATAGAAAAAAAACACCCTTGGTCATCAGGAGGAGATGTCTTCATCCATTTCATCATCAACCCCAGCACTGACTGGCAGTGCTATTGTCCCCTGTACAAAATCTCATCTCCACATCTTCAGGCATTTCTCCATCCCATTAGGGGGTTTTAGGCCTGTATGAGGCAAACAGATCACATCCCTGCTCAGCCTCAAAGCTGAGTGCTGTTTTACACCAAAATGCAAAGCATGGAAGTGCTGGCACAGTCTCCTACTGGGAGCTGGGAAGGGGAAAATGAGCTGGCAAGGTTTGGAATGCCACTTGAGAAGTGTGAGGAGTTTCTGTGCCAGTATTAACAGAGAAACAGATTTGGTTATGAAGGTAAGTCCTTGTTGGCCTGTGTTCTCCAGCCTCATTTGTGAGCAGTCCCAATGGGATTGATGCTGAAGTTACATTCATGTCCTGAGGAGAGAAACTGTCCATCCAGCCTTCCCTGCAGAGGTGGCCTTTCCCATCTGTGGGTCTCCTCCAGGCAGATCCTAGACAGAGCAATGGCTGTACTGGCCTTGGAGGTCCCTCAGAGACAGGTAGGCACCAGTGTTTGGGACCTGGCTGGAGAAGGTTGCTTTGCATGGATCCTCATCCTGTCTTTGCCTTAGAGGTGGAGGCTGGGAGAAGGAAGAGGCAGCACTAGGTGCTGGTGTGCAGGGGTCAGCTGGAGGGCCTCCCTTCCCACTCCCCTCCGTCACACTGGCAGCATCGCTGTCCTGCAAGTCCAGCTGGTCAGGAAAGTCAGTGTCCAGCTGGCACATGGCCTCAGCAGGTTGTGAAACTGCTTTGTCCATCACCTTCTCATCCTGTTCCAGAACAGGTGTTGTTGAGGTGCTTTCACTCGACTGGAGAGCCCCCGGAACAGGCATGGCCTGCTGGGCTTCACCTGCTGTCTCTTCCACCAAGGAGCTCTTTTGGAAGCCTGGGGTTGCCTCGATGCAGTGGAAGAAGTTACTGGGCAACACATTCATGTCCTCTGCCAGTGTGCAGAGGTCTGGGGAGGGGAGAGCCTGGTAACACTCACCATCCTTGCTGCCACTGCCCTCCTGGGTGAAAGGCTCGTAGGTGAAGTAGACCTGACAGGGCTCGATCTCAAAGGAGTTGGAAAGGTGGAAGAAGAAGTAGCCTTGGTTGGTGAAGCAGCTGGATCCAGAGTGCACACTGGTTTCTGTGGGAGGATCAGGAGTCAGGGCTCCCTTGGAAAGTAGAAACTGGGATTCCTGGTCATTCTTCTGCATCACCTCGAGCATGGAGATCTCTGGGATTGTGCTGTTCACACAGTAGGAAGATGTGGAGAATGGGGAGGAGAGCCATTTCTGGTGGGGAAGAAACATGAGAGAGAGAGAGAGATTGTGACTACCAAAGTACAGCAATCAGAGAGAACCAAAGATTTCTTCTACTGTCTGGCCACAGCAATCTAGTGACCTTCTCTGTCCAAGCAAGGGTTACCAGAGGTGGTGGGGAGGGAAATTCCCATTCATGATGTCTCATCTGCAGGGTTTTCAGAGAGAGAATGTCATTCTGTCACTTTAAAATTAAGAGTGGATCTTGTCAGCCTATGTTTTGAGATTTCTGAAGCAGTGAATTTAAGATGGAGGATTAAAGTGAAATAGAGGGAATAAAAAAGGTAGGAAAAACCCTTACAATACCATAAGAAGAAACAAAGCATTAAAAACAGTATTGAGGTGCATCTCATGGATTCTATTCCTTGATGCTGAACAAGCTTCTGATAATCCACATGGCCATATGCAGATTCCTTGTCTAAAGTGCTCTTCCAGGCCCCTTGTGCCTAATTTTCACATTCATCATGACCAACATCCTGCAGTGCATCACTATCCTTAAAAATAAACTGGTTTTGATGACACCCAAATCCATTGCCTTTATGGCTTGTAAAGCAAATTTTTCAAGGTCTTTCTGCACTGATCAAGTGTCTTGAGTGCCTGCTGCACAACCTCGTCCCCCTACCCTGAACTCTTTCCCTGTAGTTTAAGCATTCTAAAGCCTTTTTACACCTTGGCTTTTCCAAAGCTTAGCTGTTTCTGAACCCTCTGCAGCTTGTTTCCATCCTTCTTAAAGCAAGATGCCCCTTGGGATCACCTCCCACATCCTGCATCTGATGCTCCCTTTAATGCTGCACAGAATGGTAATTGTCTCCTTGCAGCTGCCCATACTCACAGAGAGCTTAGGGAAAGGGGAATAGTGGAGTGGGAAAAGAAGGGAAACAGACAAAAATGCAAGGAATAGCTAAGTGCTATCCAGTGTGATGGCAATTCACATCAGGAGCAGAGGAGAAGCTCACAGCAGGAAATCTGGGGAAGAGCTGGGCAGCCTAGGGCAGGTAGGGAGGCACTGAACTGGGAGGGAAGGGAATCTTGAGAGGCCAAGCTCCCTCCTGCAGGGCCCTTGTTGTCTCTCAGGCTGCAGAGTGCTGTGTTTTGTGTGGTTTGCCATTTCTCCATTCCCTATTTAGAGATGCCTCAGCTGAGAGGCAGGTTTTAGAAGGTCAGAAAACAGAACTTAAGCAGAAAACCCAGCAGCTGGTGCTACAGGCACATATATCATGTGTGCACATGTAGGTCTATCTGTCCTGGACATGTGCAGCTGGAGGCTCTTTTCCCTCATTTCTCTCCCCTATGGTTCCATCCGCAGTCCCATACCTGAATGTCACCTCCGTGAACTGAAACAAGTGGGGGAAAAAACTTCTCAGGGTCTGGGATGTGAATCTTCAGGATCTTCTTAAACCTTGAGGAAGGAGAATGAGAAAGACAAATGAAGCAGGGCCTGATCCTGATCACTGTCACCATGGTGGGGGTGAAAGAGTGCACTTCAATTCACAGCTAAAGCCCAGGCATGGCAGAGAGGTAAAATAAGGGCTGAGGGCTGTCCTTTGCCCTGGAGTGGTCTGGGAGGCACTAGCTGAGCCATGAGATGTATAGGGATGAGACAGATAAACCTGGCATTGTAAAATACATTTCCCTCAGCCTTTTCCCTGGGGGAGGACAACCCCTGGTTTTAGTGGTTTCTTCTCTGCTTTGCCTGGTCACCTTAACCTCTCCACCTGCCCCCTTCAGCCCCTGTCCTGGTGACAAGCTGAGCAAGCCTCCCTTATTTCCAAGCTCCTGCTGCTGTGAGCTGCCCCTTCTTTGTTTTGCTGCCACCACAATGACTCAGGACCATGTGGCCTGAGCAGGGCCATCACTGGGAAAGCTCTGCCATGGGTCTCTGCCCTCCTGGCAGGGTGCTGCATGGCATAGCTGGGACACACGGGCCGTGCAAGCCGTCTGAGTGAGTAAGCCTTGCATCGTCCAGAGGCCTCTCTTTCCCTGGAACCAGTGTGTTGTCATCCTGAGGCAGCATGAAGTGATCTAATCTGCTCCTCAGTTTCTCAGAGTGTTTGGATCATCTTGTCATCCCTTTGCTGAAGCTTTGCTGTAGGACGTTCTGAGGAAAAACCCTCCTGACCTCTGGAGGCAATCCGTGTACTCTCTGAAGCATCAGAACTTGCTAGCTCTTGCATATAAACTACCTTACATCATTGCAGATGATATTTTTATTCATGCATGTCTAATCCTCCCTTGCATCTTACCTCAGCATTATTTTGCACTCAATTCCCCTAGGTTAATTATACTTTGTGGAGAAAGGAAACCTTTTTAACTCCTTCTGTGCTGTGCAGTTCCTCAGCTTTTTGTTATGACTCAGGGTAAAATAGTGACCAATGACTTTCTCAGTGTCCGTCTTCCTTCAGCATGCTTCTCTGTCTTTCCTTACAGAGAAACCATCCAGTCTCTACAAACTCATCCCTGAGAATGTTTATCCCTGCTCCCTGCCGGGAACATCAGCACCCTGCTTCTTTATCCCTGACCTGAGATGAGGAAACCTGTGACTGCTTCTAACCATGCCAAGCTGAGAGGTCACTGTTCATATTGTTGTGTTGAGTAACCTTGTGAGACACTTTCAGTCTTAAATAAAAGCAGTGTCTGGTAAAAACACTGGCAAAGAGGTCCTGAAGCATCATATAGGTTTTATCAGTGTGTGAGGACTGCACAGACCAGAAAGAACAAGAACTGTACTCCTCACTCAGGAGTTTTGCCTGCAGGCCCAATGTCACCTCACCCTGCCTGAGCTCTTGCTGGAATGTTTAAATGAGAAGGTAGTGGTAACCAGGCTTATTTGGTCCTTGCTGCAGGGAGAGTTCTCAACCCAATGACCTGCTTTTGGAGAGGCAATTTTGATGCATCCCTGCCAGGAAACACCACTCTAACCCCTGGGCAACAGATGTGCTGAGACAGCTGCTTTAAATATAGCCAGGGCATAGCACCAGGGCATGGCACCAGGTCACAGGAGCATGGCACAATATGACAGCGCTGGTGAAACCACATCGTCTTGGGTAGTGTTATTTCTCCACAGGCAAATATCAGTCTCAGAAGGTTGGGTTATAAACCATAAACTGCTTGGATTAAAGCCATCTCTATCCTGAGTTACACCAGCTGAAAAATAATCTGAGTTTTGAGAATACACACAAGACACAGGAGAGGAACAGAGATGTAAACTTAATTCTCAATTACCATTTCAGGGTCCGTAAGTTAATGAGGAAGGCAGTCCCAATGATCACGAAGACAAAAGTGCTCACTATCAGAACTGGCAGGACTGGCTGGGATGTTCCTGCAAGATGAGAATGAAGAAATGGCTGTTAAAATCTAACCAGGACTCTGGGATTCTGTAGGTAGAAGCTGCAGCCCCTTCATGGCTGTTCAAATTGATCAAAGTGGGCCTTTGTTATAATTTCACATAACATTATAATATTATCTTGAATTATCTATATTATAATTATCGAGAATTATAATAAACAGGTCAGAGTATATGTGAGTTCTGCTCACAGCTGTGCAGGATCCCTTTGAGCTGATACGGGTTTCAGAGTCTAAGCACTGCTTAACAGATAATTAGTGCTGAACAGCTTGAGCTCCCTGGTCATAACAACACCACAGCTAGGGGTTGCCACAGATGAGGTAGCACAGGCTGCTGGTTGAAGTGTCCACCAACCTGTCTGTTTCATTGCCAAGGAAAGCAGGGATTCCTAAAACCAGCTAAAGTGGGGTTGGAGGCTTGAAACAGCACTAATGGTCAGTGGGGGAGAGGGACTTGTGTTTCACAGGTCTGTGAGAAGGCAAGAGAAGGTTAGGGATCGAGGAATTGGCTTCTTTCTTTGGAGAGGTGTAGGGAAGCATTAGGAGGCTAGGAAGGTTACAGTTTTACACCATGTTTAGTACTTGGATTGTAGGGTTAGGACAAAGAGACTGGGCTCCCACATTGCTGGGGCTGCTAGCACTCCTCAGGCTTGTTTGGCATCATCTCAAACATTCTTTAATCTCTCTCTTTCACACATATCTCCCCAGTGCACCTTCTCTTGGTCTTGCTATTCTGGTGCCTGTTTCCTCTGCCTGCCCCTCATCTCCTCCCATCCCTCATGTCCCTTGGTCTGGTCATGCAGAGAATCTCTGGAGCAGTTAGGAGAGAACAGAGAAAAATGAAAGACGGAGGAGACATTTTTAGCACATTCTTTCTTTCCCTGTCCTTGAGATGCTACTCGTATCACTTTGTTTCCTCTGCCTCTGGTACCCTGGTTATCTTTGGGTCTTGGTTGCTATGACAACTGGTTGCGGCTGTATCCTATTCACTGACATCACACACTGTCAAAATTTGATCACCACAGCAACACAGTGCCCTTTCTAAACATAGCTTCTCTGTTTATACCAACACCAGGAACAACAGGGAGGGGTTGAGCAGAGACAGGAGGGGGGCAACATGAGAAAGAATAACCTCTACCTGCCCATTTTTTGGAAAAAGAATGACAGGGGCCACAGCCACCGACACATCGAAGGGCACTATCTTCCAAGGCTGGAAGTTCATACAGTGACTGATGCAAATCTCAGCAGACCTTTTTCAAAAGGGTTTTATCATGCACTGAAGTCAGTAATTCTCTACCAGTTTCCATGAGACTTTGCTTCCCAGGCTTGGGTGTTCTTCAGCTCAGCTGGGCTGAGAGCTGTTTCACTGCATTTCACTGATCAATACCTCCACCCAACTGGGCCATTTTAGGAAGCTGGGAGAAATATCCCAGGTAACATTAGCATCTGGGAAAATGCCAATCCTGGCCACTGCTTCTGCTGGTTAGACATCTGGCCTTACTGCTCTGGGGAAGCAGTCCATGATCTATACCTTGTGGATTTTGCCTGGTTTCTGGAAGTCAGAGGGGCTTTGCTGGGGTCAGGGGGTCTTTGCCCTTAAGCTGTGATGCTGAGGTATCTCACCTAACTGATCAGGAGGGAGAGTGTTCAACCTTTCTATTACTCTTAGGTGAACACAGTTCTCCCTACACATCTTCCTTCAGCTTCTGACTCTTTTGGCCATTCTACCTTGTTTGTCGTGAGTCCCCGTTTCCCCCCCCACGTCAGACTACCTGACTTACCCTTACGGTCAGCGTGTGTCCTCCACAGGACTGGCTTGCTCCAGTCACTCCACACGCCTTTGTAGGTGCTTCTGGCACTTGGCCTTGCACGGACAGCTGCCTCATATTTCGAGTTGGGTGAGAGTCTCTCAAAATTTGTCCACATCTGGTCCTGTTCAATGGGCAAGTTTGCAGCCTCCTGGGAGTAGGGCAAATTTATAACATCATCAACACCCTGGTTTACAGCCTCACATACCCATCTTCTCCAAGGCCCTCAGAGAAGGCCTGTCTCAAGTCCTTACACTTTGTGCACGGCTTGTTCACCCTGAAGGAAAATCCTTCTTTGGCTTTGCTTTTCTCATCCCTTTCAGGTCTGTCCTGGAACTGTCTTAATTTTTTTGTGACAGCACTAAGTAAAATAGGATCTCCATCTGCCTCCTTGTCATCACCAAACACTGGCAGCAGGTGACACAGATAAAGGAGTGGGGGCTGTCATCCTCTCTCCAGCCTCACCAAAACTGGTCACATCCTGAGAGGAGGCCCAGGATCACGTCTTGGGGGACTTAAACAAGACCAGGATTCATCCAGGATTGGTAGCATGTCCTGGTTTCCCCCTCTGTACTCACCTCCCAGGACTGAGCCACGTGTCGGTACCGCACTTGGTACTCCCGCATCCCATCCAAATAGTGAGAGGAAATAGTCAGGCTCCATGTTAGGTTGGAGGTGTTTTCAGTTATGTTAACCAGCTGAAGGTTTTCTGGAGGCCTCAGCTTTACTGGAAAGAGAGAAGAAACTGGGCTGATATCCCCATACTCTATCCATACAGGACTGCACATCAAGCCCCTCAGCAGCAGGACATCTCCTTGAGACAGGTAAACTCCTACAGCCAGCAAAATAATACCCCAAGCACATGTTTTTCTTCTGGATTACTGAGCTGAATCCTTGCAGCAAAGACTGAAACATGCCAAAGCTGTCTTAAAGAAGTGTGGAAGCAGGTAACTGGAGGGGGACAGAGGAAGAGCAGCAAGACCTTCCATCCTTCTTGCAGCACACATTTTTCTTCGGGACAGCTGAGCTACCACTACCTGTTTGAAGCCAGATATGGGACAGGACAGGACATGGCTGGCATGACACTGCATGACAGAGGAGCAAGTGACAGGAGCCAACATTGTGCTCATTGTAGCAGGGGACAAGCAAAAGACAAAGGCCTAAAATCAGCTGTGGGTGTTGCATAGGAGTGGATGAGGAAGGAAAAATATCTATCCTCTCATGGGGAAACTTCATGCACCAGAAGGCAGATGAGTACTCACTGTTTGCAAATGGATTGAAGTTTTTTATTTGGGCAGGTATTTTGGTTTTATTCTCCGCAGTGTGGCAATGGACAGACAAATTAAGACGGTCTGAAACGGTGAAGCACTGATTCTGCAAGAAAAGTTAACCATAAGTATCAATGAAACCTCATGAATAAGCATTCAAATTTCTAAGCATTGCCTATACATAGGATGATTAAGCATACTTGACAATAAATATGGAAGGTATTTGTGGAAGAAGGGCATAAATCTCAGTGGTGAGTGAGGAACCAAAAATTTATATTCCATCTGGTTGGATTTTCCTTTATTTTATTGGCAAGAAGGGCACCAAACATTGCGATATGTTAGTTTCTTGGGATTCCAGTCTGTGCTGACTAAGCAGGAAAAGAAGTTGCTCTTTATGAGTGACATTTATAGAGAAATTTTATTTTTACCAGAACATTTTATGTTCCCTGGTAAGACTGAAACTGCATTAGTATTAAACATGACACTTGAAATGCAGTGTTTCACATACATCATACAGTACTGAATAAGCAACAGAGAAATTAGCTTGATTAAAAAGGAAAGATTTTGGAGCTATATACCAACCCTGCAATTTGTCTTTGCACATGATATGCAAATGTATGAAAGTCTGTCATTAGAACTGGTTGTGACTTTACCAATAAAAATATTAGCTCGAATTTGGGTGGGTGTTTTCTGAAAACATGGGGGTGGCAGTGACTCTGCATGTGACTGAAGGAAGTACCTAATGTATCTAAAATAAGACTGATTTAAATAAAGAATAATAGTTAGAAGATTTGCATCATCATTAGCTCCAGTGATGTGTTGCTGTTGCATCTTGTATTAGACACATCTAACCACACTTCACAGTAGCTAATGATCTGGAAAATGGTATTGACATTTTCTAGGAAAATGAGACCAAGAGCTGGCCTCAGAGCTGGTGGTGATGCCCATCCCTCCTCAGAGGAAGGGATTAGGGCCAAACAGGTGATTGAGGCATGGGACACTTCATGTGATCTGTCTGTCCTGCAGCTCTTCTGCATGTGGCAGGACAGCATGGTCCAGCTGACAATGAAGCCAATCCCTCCTGCAGGGGAACCCACAGGAGTCACATAAATCAACAGCGCACAACGCCAAACCAAATCCCAGGTCCAGAGTCGGGGATTAGGTTTGGGCTTTTTGTACTACCCCTGGATGTTACACTGCTTATACACCCAAAATGCATACACAAATCCTTTCCACTTTGTCATTAGCCAGGACATCCCAGATGAATTACTCACATTAGCATTTTGGTTGAAGGTTTTGATGCATCTCCTCAGTCCTGTCATATGCTCTGTCTTGAATAATTTGCAGTACTTCTTGCATTTTTCAGGTGAGGGATTTAACTCCAGGAAGCTGGGAAGTTACAGTTTTGTAGTTAGTCAAATATTATGTAACATTAAAGGGCTTTCAAAGCATTTTACATCCTACTGTATTTGCTGAACAGGTTACAGCACTGATTTAATCCTACTTTCTCTTCCTATTTTATCACTCTGACAAATTTTATTTGCTGTCACATAAGTCAACAGACCCCAGTTATTTCAGGGCAAAGATAACAGCAGATTTCCAGTTTCAATGACTTCACAAAACCCTCTTCCTATATTCTCCGCTACCTGTTGATGTCAGAGGGCATGCAGAGCCCAAACTTACCTACAGCAACATGGCCCTGGGAGACAGGTGCCTGTTTCAGCTCCTCTAGGATTTACAGGTCTTCTTCCAGACACTGGCAGTCCTGCAGGATCTCAGACACTCAAGGGACATGTACCCTCTGAGCCAGGTCACATCTCAGTCAGCCAGGACAGTACGTCACAAGTGGCAGCTCTACCCCGTAACTTCTCTCCTGCCCTGACAAGTGTGGCTGGAGAGCCCCAGCTGAGCTATGGCATGGGATGTGGCAGCGTGGAGAACATCTGTGGGGTTGCAGCTGGGGCAGTGTCTGACTGAGGTGCCTGCTCCAGCTCTAAGGTCAGATCAGGCCTGGGACTCGCTGACAGTGGGGAGGGTTTTCTTCCTAGAGCCCCGGTCAAAGGATGGCACAGTTCCACATCCAGCCCCAATTCCAGCCCCAGTCTC
This sequence comes from Parus major, assembly GCF_001522545.3. NCBI lineage: Eukaryota > Metazoa > Chordata > Aves > Passeriformes > Paridae > Parus > Parus major. The sequence continues at coordinate 49,330,643 of NC_031773.1, read as the reverse complement.
TGATTCACACCCATGGAGCAACATAAATGTTTTAGCTTTCTAGGTCCATGTGCCAGCCCCAAGATACATTTGTCAATCCAACCCAATTGGAGGTGTCTCTATGACTGTGACAAGTAACCCAGCCAAGAACGGAGTCACTCTGAGCCTCTCCTTATGACAGGCACCCAGATCAGTCCTGGGGTGGGCAGGTAAGTCTTTTGGCTGCAGATGTCCTCTTAGCTAGATGTGTATAAGAGACAGTGACAGGCACCCAGATCAGTCCTGGGGTGGGCAGGTAAGTCTTTTGGCTGCAGATGTCCTCTTAGGAGATGACAGAGACTCAGCCAGCCCCCATTTCAGTACAGGCCAAACACCTCCCCTCTGCTGGGAGGCACATGGGAGAGCAAAACATTATGAACTGGAAGAGATGAAAGAACCAGGGGAGAGAAGGGGGACAGTGCTTTTCTGTGTTTGTTGTTACTCAGGGTGCAACATCTCAGTTCATCCTGGCAATTGCCAAATGGCTTCTGTATAACTTCAATTCCACCCTTCTCCAGCCCCATCTCTATACATCCTCATTTTCCACTGAAAATGCCTTTCAGTCCCAGGGCTGTCTGCCAAGGAAGAGGGAATTTTTGAAAAGTGAAGGTCAGATGGACCCACGGAGCTGGATGACAGGTTGTGCTTGACAGTTTGGGACTGTCAGACAGCAAACACTGAACAGTGGCTACCAGCATCTCAGTCCACATGGAGATAGAGACAGAGTTCAAGACAGAACACCTCAGCTCTGTGACTCCACTACACCTACCCTGGGAAGGGGAAGCCTACATTTTTGTGGCATTGTTTTTCCTCAGTCTCTCCAGCCACCCACCTGTCACAAAAGCCTTTCTTTGATAAAATCTCCAGCTGGCATGGTGCTTCAGTCAGGTCCCTGCCTGGGTCCCAGTCGCAGAAGAGAGCCGCCCGTGAGTCATACCAACAAGTGAGGCTGGAGGCACCTGCCAGCAGAGAAGAGATGGACAGCAATGTGGCTTAATTAGTAACGATGCTTGGCATTAATCATCACCCCAGACAATGCTGCCCCATCCCAAACTACTGAGTGACTCCTCTGCTGGACAACCCCAAGTAAGAAAGGCAGCACCGCTCATTTCTCTGAATCCTTGGAGGCTGAGGTGCTCATCAGAGACCTTTAATTCTGCAAACTCTTCTGGCTGTATGTTACAACACAAACACTGCACACCGTAGCTCACACACTGCCCTGGCTGACTCCCCTCCCTGCTCACCCAGCTGGCACAGGTGAAAGGAATCGCTTCTTACCTTGTGCTGAGTCTGATGCCCAGGAGGGAGGCATGAGGCTGAACAGGCAGAGGTGAGACAGGAGCAGCAATGAGGGCTTCATCAGTTCTGGAGACACACTGATAGAGAGAAGACACCCCCACAACACAGCTCAGCAATGGGACTTAGGAAGATGTCGAGAAGTCATCTCACAGGAAGCATCCACCGTCCTAGGATGCAGCGCCAGTCTTCTAGGTTCAGAAACTCATATCCCTTTCACTCCGGAGCCTGCACTTTTCCCTCAGCACCTCACTGTTCCCCTGCCTTGGGTGCTCTGCCCAGCAGTGATGCTGTTCACAGGGCAGCACAGAGGCTGTTTGCAGGAATCATGTCTTCTGAGAACGCCTGAGTGAGCACACAGCGGTCCGCACGCCTTGTCTCAGGCTGCCTGCTGACTCAGGTAGAGAGTGCTGCCTCGGCTGCGCACAGCTTGCGCTTTGAAGAGCTTTTTTTGGTAAACCCTAGGGCTGAAATAACTAGGTGCTTGCTGAGTAAGAGGGTCCCTGGATGTAACTGACAGGAGTTGGTTGCACAGTTCATGGCTTAGGAGGCAGGTTTGAATAGCATGTTTGGGACAGGAGAGGGAATCAGGAGAAAAAAGTGTTTACCAGGTTCTAGAAAGTCAAGGCTTTTCCATATCAAAATATATTACATATTAGTGCATGAACTATGCAAGATCCCCTCCAAGCAGACCCTTGCTCTGCCTTAGAAGGAGTCATGATTTTAGGCATATCAGAAAATTTGGGCTTTGTAATTAGGAAACTCAGCAGCAGCCCTCATCCAGCCCAGGCACCCAGAGAGCCTCCTTGTCTTACAAAGCTTGTACAAAGTTGTGTTCCATATTAGACAGGTTGGCCTTACAGTCTTCTCATCCAAGCCTCTCTCTCTCCCCATCCACCCAGACACTCAAACCTTGAGATCTGCCTTTGCCCATGGGAGAAGGAACTGCCCTCTCCTCTCACCAACCCTGGAGCTCAGGCAGAGCTGAGGAAAACAGGAAAACACTGGACCTTGCTGGGACTTCCAGAGGAGTGGGAAGAGAGGGTTTATAAAGGGCTGGCATGCCAATTCCCGTTGTGATAAAAGATTAGGTTCAGAGGAAGAAAAACATGATGACAACACAATAGCAGACAGGGGAGAGAGAGAGAGAAAGCGGGCAGTGTGGTTGTGAGATGCAGGGTATGATTTGAGAGGATTGTGGAGAGACAGAGAGATAAATATGTTCTCAGCCCTTCCCAACGGCGAGATGAAGTTTGTCAGATTGAAACTCCTTCTAAGATACTTTCAGATCAGCCACCCCCATGTGGGAGAGAGCTGGCATTTCCCCCTTTACCTTCCAGCTCCGGGCACCGAGCGGTCCAGATGAAGGGAGTCCCTGGGGTCGTGAGGATGATCTTGGATGGCAGCAGGTGCTGAATGTCAAACAGTGAGGGGAAGGGTGAGGGGAAAAGGGAGAGCGATGAAGGCAGATATCCTGGCTCAGTGCATGTCCACAAGAGAAGAGGTGCCTACAGCCCAGCAGTTCTGCTCCAAAGATGTTTCTCTAATCTATGCATGGTCTCTCTCTGTCTTCTTCATCTCACCTGTGCACAGGAAGCTGCTGCTTGCTTGCCTTGTCAGACTGAGACAAGGCCCTGAAGTATCAAAAAGGCTAGTAAGGACAAGAATTAAAAAAAAACAAAACCAAACCACATTTTACTTCCTGCTGATAAAGCAGTAAGTGCAGAAACCGGGTTAGAGGGGTCAGGTGTTAGCACTGCTCAGACATTCTCAGACCAGTTTCAAACCATTGCTGGGAGGCAAAAGAGAGAGCAAAAATGACCTCTTGGGATAATGGCAAGACACATAGCTTCCTCTTTTAGATACCCAAATGGATCACTCATTTTGCTCTCAGGGTCTGCACAAGTTTACAGATCACTTTGAAACCCGGGGACAGGAGTGTGTCTACAGCAGAAATACCATGGACCATTTTGTGAAAAATAGCTGGAATTGCTGACCTGAGCAATGTGGGAACTGACAGTGGTCAAAAAAAAAAACATTTTTAGGCTTCAGACACTAGCTTGAGCCTGTGGGAAGGTCAAGTACACAACTCTCTCACTCTGGCCTGGGAAATCATAGGGAGGAATCCAAACAGTCCTTAGAGAAGGAAAACAACCTTTGCAGGTGTTGTATCCTTGTTGTTTACTTGCAAGAAATAATCAAGTGGTGTTGTTCCTAATTGTCCAATTATGGTGATGTGTTAGTTTGATGACCAATGGAAGCTTTACCTTTTTGGACCTTCTGGGAACTGTCTATAAAAGAAGATCTGCAAGAATTAAAAGTGCTCTCTTTTGCAACTAAAGCAGGAGTCTGTGTTGCCGCTTTCGCCGTTCCTAATACAGTGCGCCAGAGCAACACCTGAATGAACATCATCATTGCCCTTGTTTTAGAGGATCCCTGCTGGGTCACAGTGGGAGTGGAAACAGGTCAATACTGAGTGTGAATCAGTTTGAGGCACACCCTCACACTTGAAGATGGTGTGACACCGCAAGAACACCCATCCCACTGCCTCCCTACCCAGCCAAACACCCCATTCACTCCACAGGAGGAAGAACCACCCCCTCTGACCTGAGTCTTGCAGCTACTCCAGCCAGGCAATACCGCCCTGCAGTAGCTGCAGTTTCTGTTTGGCATGGCTTGTCCATTCAACAGGCCAGACAAAGATGGAAAAAATATTTCCACCTTCTTCCAAAGCTTCCTGCACCCTCGCCTTTGCAGACAGATATCCCCTTTCTTTGCCTCCACATCCTAAGCCAAAGCAGATGTACAAATGCAAATCCACAGCCTGATGGTTGCCTGGTTCACAGATAGGCACAGACCTGCAAACATGTCCTCACACCCCTCTCTCTTCTCCATACAGAAATAGAACTCTCTGAAGCACAGCACATCACGTTTCCTGCCTGGTGTGGACTGCACAATGATGGCCACTGGTGTGAGGCCAGATGATGAGAGTCTCCTTTTACATGTACAGTGGTCACCACACTCGGTGCTCCTCATCCCTCTCTCCTAGAGCAGCTCAAGGCCCAAGCTCAGGTTTGGCAAGAAGGTTTTGCTGACCAAAAGTTGCCAGAGGCTAATCACAAGCAGTTTCTCTTTGAGGACTCTACAGACCTGGAGGATGGGACCTAGTTTAACAACAAAGGGATCTTGGATTCAGGTAGTGGAAAAAGGGTGTAGGAGGAGGATGGGTTCTTAGTCACAGGAAGCCCAGCCCAGAGACGGGATCTCAGAAGATACTAGACCTCAAAAAGAAGTGGTGTTGGAGCGAAACAGTAGTTTGAAGGCAGAGCCGTTTTGCAGAGGGCTGCAATCCTCACGGCCATTTCTGGGAAAGCATTGCTGTTGATCCAGAACCAAGCACTCACTTAACCAGCAGTAGTGGAGTGCAGCACCTCTTTCTTCACCACACACAACAAGGACCAGGAGTCTCCAGAGCTGTCATTTGAATGCATCTGAAAACTCTTGTCATGGCCAGGCTTGGGGAGGACAGCCAGGGAATCAAAACCAGCCAGCCTCTGCTGAAAAGGAGCAGGGGAGAGGATGGGCTGTGAGCTCTCCTGCTCTGCTAACTGCTGGCTGTGTATGTTGCACTTTGGGGGCTCCCATCAGGATGGAGATGTAATGGCATGGATCATCAGGCCACAGACCACCTTTCCCAGGAATTCTGAAAATTAATGCAGCTTACTCTGGCACAGAAATCCTCAGCCGCAGCAATGAAATTCTCTGTAAATTCTTGTAATCACCAGCACTGCAGCTGCAATAGAACATTCATGTTAACGAGAATTTTTGCTGTTTGTCCTTCAGGCTAGAGAAACCTACACCTTCCTTAAGACCAGAAGTCACTTTGGGAAAGCAAGTGGACAAAGAACAGGTTTTTTTACTGTTCAGCTTATCAAGGGAAAAACCTCCACTGATTCAGTTTGGGGTTTTTTTAATGCATCAAAATCATATGAGGTTGATTGTGCACTATGGTACCTGAAATAGTGGAAAACTTAACATGCAGTCAGTCCCTATAGGAGATGGGTGGCTGATGCAGCTGGAAACAAGGATTTGTGTGATCAGCTGCCTCTCTGGAGTCTATTCTTTTCTAGATCTGTTTCTCTATGATAGATTCTTGTGCAGATTTTGTGCCAGCTAGTAAGGACTGATGTCACATTGAAGACTTTTCCATGGAAGGTCCCAATGGAAAACCAGCAATCCTCTATCAAGATACCCTTGCTCAATATGGGATATACCTCTTTGTCAAGAGCAACTAGAATTGACCAACTTTTCCAAAACTGTGAGGGGAGGAGGAATGATCCGATGGATCAGCTACAGACAACCAAACCTCGATTCCTCAGCATATTTTCCTTTGAAACACAGTTTAAAATGCATTGAAGCAACAACTGTGGCATAAATAAGAGAGGGTTTCCTTCAGAAACATGATAATGGTATTATGTCCAGACCCCACCTGGCACATGTAAATTTTGCTTGCTGTCAGCACAGTTTTTGAACTTGATTGCCCAAGATGTTGTGCTACTGAGAATGTGGCACTTTTTATCTCCTTCACACTGATATTGTTAGGAATGGTGCCATTTGTAATGTGAGAAGCCAAACAAAACCACATTGTCAGCAACACATGCAAGGTGTTCTTGTCTTTACCTTCCTGTCCCCATAATGGTTGCTGAGATGGGTAAACTCTGCAGTCAGTGCTGTTCAGTGTTTAAGTGGCATGTAAAAGTGTGATGTGGAGGTTTGGTTAAAGGTGTTGCTTGGTCCAGACTGGTTTCAGGGGCAGCATAATTTTTTAAAATACTCAAGTCTGAGGTATGTACTTATGCACAAGACTTTTCCCCCTCACACTGCTTTCATCAGAGAAGGGGAGTGCTGCTGAAACTGCTCATTTTCAGTTGCATGTCCACTGAGAGTCTGCTAAATGGCAAAGGTGAACAGGGGAACAGACACAGAGAAGGAGCATTGAAGGGCAGAAGTATTGTGTGGTATCAAACTACCCCATGAATCATCAGCTCATCACATTCGTTAGGCTGGGGGCATCCTTTCCCTTTGCTGGCTCTCAGTGGGACCAGAGTGCCAGGCTAGCTGAGGTGCCTTGCAAACTGCCCAGCTCACCAGGGTGAGCTCAGTGGAAGGCTCAGCAGGTCCATCTCGGTGTCCTGTCCCCATGGCCCCCTGGAATGGAGCTGTGGAAAGGGCACAGAACCAGCGGGAGGTGAAGGGATGAGGGCAGAGATGCCCCGATGGCCACTAAAGTTCGCTTCCTGACAGGATACACTGTGAAGGTCTCTAGAAGCTCTGCAAGTTATTTCTGGTACTTTCCAAATAATGTTGTTTTAACTATAACCTTTGCATCGAATTTCCTGCCATTCGTATGCGTGCGCTTCTCAAAACATGTGCAGTTATTTTCCCCTTAAACTGTGGTTCTACTCCGAAAAATGTCTGTAAAAATGGCCTTGTGGGAAACCACTGCACTGTGTGTAAGTGAGGTCTTTATTGAATTTGTTCACATTACAAGACTATAAAAGGCTTTACTTCGTATCAAAACAGCAAACTTGGGCTAATGTGAGAGAGGTTTTTTCCCTCCTGCTCCATCATTCCTAGAGATATTGCTGCTACAGGCTAAACACTGCCCTCAAGTTAATCTCTGTGTTTAAATGGACAGGCATACAAGCAAAGGAGTTTAAGACCTGGAATTTGGTACCACAATGGAGTAACAATGCTGGGCAGCAAGTACTAAGCCTACTTATAGAGCAGATGATATTCCTGCATTTCTTTCCTTGCAAATTCTGCCCTACAGAGTGCCCTGACAGACATGCCTGATAAAGGCAGTGGACATCAAATGTACACATGAATACACAAAGTTCAGAAGTAGGGATTCCCTAGCCCTGTAGGCTATAGAAGAACATGGACAAAAGTGGTAAGAGGCTGAGGCATTCACAGGCACTTTCCCTTGAGGTAAGTCAGAGGCCAGAGGTGGGAGGTGATGGAGGAGGTGTTCACTTTCACTCCTTGACAGTGATGGTCACAGCCTCAGAGAAGTGGGGGGAAAAAGGGTGGGAGGGAGAGCATGCTACTGTCAAGCAGTTTCACTCTTAGCCTGCCTGGCTGTGAACACACTGCAGTGATCTCATGAGGAGAAGCATGGGACAGTCATGAGATGGCTCTGCTTGGGACCTGAGCCCTGGCTCCCCATTATGTTTGGGTTGAACTAGACAGTGTCAGGACATTGGCTGGAGGGGCTGGAGCCCAGCAGCAGAGTCAGGCTCTGAGAGAGCTCCAAGGAGTGGATGCCTGTCTCCCTGATGAGTGCTCGTGGTGCCACAAGGGCAGTTCAGACCCAGAGTCCTTCCCTAGAGACCCTCAAGGAAGACCTGAGCCATCACCCTGGGCCTGGCCCAGCAACATGAAGGAAGGCCACTGCCTACACCCTTGTCTGAGCCTGTGAACATGGTGTCTGAGGCCCAGCAGGCATTTGAGGCACAGCAGTGTGGCAAGTGATCTCTGTCAGCTTCATCATGGTGCCTGTGTATGCAGAGGGCCTTATTCTGGCACACTGCGATGGAAAACTCAGCAGTGGGAACTGGAAGGAAGGTAAGTACCCACGGGACAATCAGCGTGTATGCACAGCTCTCACATCCTCTCTGAGTCTCAATTTCCACAGCAGAGAAAGGGACATAAAGGACCTCCCCCTCTTCTTCAAAAACACATTCATAGAGCAGGCTCTGGGTCTTGCATCACACCCAGGTGTCCACTGCCCAGGTCTGTAGGGCCATTATTGACTTACAGTATTTAAACATGGCTCTGCAAGTCCCTGGGGGTTCTCCTGGCATTGAATACTGAAGATGCACACCTACAGAACTTGCTCACAGACCTGTATTGAAGATGGAATGTCTGTGCAAGTGATATGTTCTACAGGAAGGCAGCACTGGACTCAGAGAACAGCCTTACACCAACTCTGTGCCCAAGCAAGGCAATGAGCTGAATGCTGGCTGATTTGCTATTCAGCATCAGTGGCTGCTATTGTCCTTGAGGGAAATCATTACCTTATTACCTGGGCAGTCTTGGAGAGATAAAGCCCTGCTCTGTTTTTCAGCCTGTCAATGTGTTACATCTCTCTCTATTTAAAGTTAGAGGGTACAAATACTTGGCAAGCCTAATATGAAGCAATGACAGCTTCCAGACCTAATAAATTGAGAAGAATTTAGGGATTTATTGTACATTCAAAATTGCTTGAAGACAAGACACAATACTGTAAGGAGATTCTTGAGAATAAACCCTCAGGTATTTTGATTATCGAGGCTTGCTTCCAGTTTAATCACATTTCCCTTTCTTCTCTAGAGGAAAAAAAATCATTACAGCCACCACCCCCATTCTGCTCAGAGCTCTCCTTGCTGCTGTTTTCTTCATCTCTTTGCCTGAGCAGCTTCTAGAAAGGGAGTTAATTGGATTGTTGATTTTGTTTTAAAATATGGTTGGTGATGTCATGCTTATCCAAGGGCCAACCCCCTACTCCCCCTTAAGCCCTTCCAGGGGTTACTGATTTGTGACTGCAGCAGTTATTAACTTTCATGTCATTAAAATGCCTGAACAGAAATTACTTGTTTGGAGGCAGCTTCCTGTCTCCTTACAGCTCACTGCTCAGGATCTGCATTCCTGTTTCTCCCCTGGGCTCAGCCAGAAGAGCCATTTTCTCTCTGCTCTGTGGTTTCCTGGGTTCAGCTCTCCCCCATCTGCCTTCTAACATTGCTGCTCCCCACCTTGGGAGGCAGAAGGCCAGGTGAGAAAGGCCACAGTGGTGTAGGGAATGAAGGGAAGGGTGGTGTTCAGGTGGACCACCTGACACCAGGACTTGACTTCACTCCCGCAAGGGATGTACCACTACCTTGTGAAACAGCTCAGAACAGAGAGCTCCCCAGCCCTCCTGAGAGCACACCTCTGCAAGGTTTTAGCTCTGAGACTGCCCCTCTGAGGGTTTTCCTCCTATGGAGCCCTCCTCTGAGGTGAACTGCCTGTAGCAGAGCGGCTCTGGGGCATGATGAGGCTGCACACAATCAAAAAGGCTATTCTGTGGCTATGGGAATGCAAGGCTGCATGTTAGTGGAGACTACTGACAAGAGCCTTGTGAACATTGCGATATCACCACTTGGAGGAAAAACAAGCATTGTGGACACTGCTATTTCCTCACTGTGGTCTCTGAGGAACCTGTAGATGCTCCTTGAGAGATGCAACACAGAGCCCTGTCTGTGAGATACCTGTCAAGTTTGTTGCCATAATGCAAAGCCCAAGCTGCAGCTCACCTCATCTGCTCCACAGGCTGCGCCCCTGCTTGGGAAATGGGATGTATAAGTCTCAGGGAAAATGGGACTTAGCTCATTGAGAGAAAGACACACAGGGTCACACTTTCTTCCTCTTCTCTCCCTGACTGACACACATGGCAGGGAGGAAATGTCATTTTGCATATCACCATTCCCTGTTGCTCAGGTAGCTCCCACATGGGAGGCAGGAAAGGGCACCAGAGCATTGAAGCAGTTCATAATTTCACCCTCCCTCTCCCTGCAGTTGCAAAGAGCAATTGCATGGGGCTGGGAGGGCTATTTTAGGCGGGTGCTGTGCCCCAGGGCTGGAGCAGGCTGCAGGGAAGGTCCGTGAGGGCACTGCCCTGTGCTTGCACCTGAGCACACATTGGTGCACACAAACACACACAGAGCACAGGTCAGGCCCGGTGGGGAGCACGGGGGGCATCAAGCACTTGGCTCCACTTGAATGCTTACCCTGGAAACAGGCCAAGGACAGCACGTGTCCACAGGCACCAGAGCCCCTTCTCTGAGCCATGGTCTACTTAGGTGAGGCTTTCATTCTAATAGGAAACATGTACTGTTGCTTTTATGTTTCAAAGACAAGAGCATCACTACATTTCTCCAGTGCTGACCTTCAGTGCACCACAAAAGATCCCCCCCTTTTCTTGCTACTTCCCCCACCCTCTTTGCAGGCAGCAGGTTCCTTCTTCAGAGATGCTCAGCGTTCAGGGGGAAGGTGGCTGATGAAAAGGACTGCTCAGGGTTTTCATCCTTTTGGTCTTGGAAATGATGTTGGCAGGCTGGTGCAGCATCTCTCCCTCCTTCCCCCTCCCCTGCCTCAGCCCGAGGTTGGGGAGGGAAGAGCGTGGGCGGTGGAAGGAGTTGTGGTCCCCAGATGTGTGAATTGTTGCCGAGTAGAAATAGCGCACCACGGACAAACAGCAGCTCAGCTGAGAGCCATCGCTTTGGGCTTGCGTCACTGACCTTTTCCTCTCGCCCTTCTCTGTCCTCACCTGCCCTCCCCCTGCTCCCCCTGCACTTTGCACTCCGAGAGCTCTCTCAACAGCGCTTTGAAATGGTGAAGGGAACTAGCAAAGGAATGTAAAGGAGGGGGGGGGAGTGGAAAAACAAACAAAAAAAGACCTGCACCAAAGAGAAGGTTATGCATTCATCCTCTCTCCATTTCCTCAGGTTGCCATCCTGCAGGACAAGAGAGTCTTGGGCTGAACCAACTCACCACTGTCCCTCCCTGGTCTACCCATTGAACTGAATGCTCAGATGTTCTGCCTCCATGGCTGGCAGGATTGGGGATGAGGGAGGAGAAGGAAGCCTGTCTGAGGGTCAGGGGAGTGCTTCAGTATCTGCCATATAATGAACAAATAGAATTTAAAAAAAAAAAAAAAATTTAAAATCATGTGGTACAGCTGTAAAAGCCTGCATAATTCCCTTAGACTAAAACAATGCCACCTGCTCAGAGAAAAGTGGGAGCTGGGGCAAAGCAAGGGCTTGGGAGGTGTTTTGGATTGTGTGTGGAATAACAATCCTGTGGACCCTTGGCCCTAAAGATCTGCTGAATTGCTGATTGTGGCTGCAGGTGACAGGGCTTCATTGCCTGGAATGTCCTTTCTAGTGATCTTCCCCATGCCACTACTTCAGGGGAAGAATTGAAGACACATGAGGGGGAAAAAAGAGTCTATCGAGGTGAATGTGAGAATGGCACAAACCCAGAAAGGCACGTGTGGGGCAAACAGAATTCAGTGACCATCAGGCACCCCATGGAAGACACTTGCTCTAGGGCGCTGTCCTGTCAAACACCTGGAAGGTGGTCAGGGCTTCAGAGCAGGGGATCAGAGCAGTGAAAATGATGCCTGCAGGATGTGGGTCAGTTGGACAAGAGACCTATTGTCCTCCTTGTCCTCTGTGGACCATTTTTTCCTCTGGCTACTTTGCAGCATTGCATCTTCCCTCAGTAGCACCTGTGAGGCGTGGGCACGTCTGCCCCCTCAGAGGTGCACTGCAGCTCACACCGTCAGTGGAGGCACCTCTGCACTCCTCCATCCTCACCCGCACTGGCAACAGGAGCAAGTGTGTTAAAACGAGCCAAGGAAGAGCACACTGCCTCCCACTCTCACAGGGCTCTGTTTACAACCTTCCCAGGTAGATGGGGAGTTCCCTACTCCTTAGCTTCTCCAAGCTGAGAGCTCTACATCCTGCTCTGACCCATTTTAACTGTTGCAAACAGAGACTGGGAAAAGTGTGAAGTTTTGCAATAATTCGCAGGTAATTTGTGAGTTAAGTGACACAAACTGGAGAGACTGGGTGGTCTGTGGAATGAGAAACTGTCGGAAGCCTTTGATTTAAACCTTCTGCCCTGGCCCTCCCTGTGGTCTAACTGCAAGGCAGGAGATCACAGAGAGCTCGTGTGTGAAGGAGAAGGTATTTCATTAGTTGAGGGAGCTGTGCCTGTACCAAAGAGGCCTGGAGCCTCAGCAGCCTCTGCCCACCTCCTGATAGAATCTTCAGAGCCAGCCAGGCTCACAAAGGGCAACAGTTTCTGTTGGCAGGAAAGCGAGAGGTGTCCATGTGAGGTTGGTGTGTGTGGGTATAGGTGTGTGGGTGTCACAGCAGAGTGTGACAGCACCGAGCTGGCCTCTGAAGCCTGGCGTGACTGGGCAAGCGCCTGCTTTGCCACTGTGGTCAGAGAAGGGCCACACACCACATGAGGCAGTGGAACAATTGCCCTCAAATACAGCTGTGTCCCAGCACCCACACAGCCGTGAGCAGGATCCACATCCAGCTCTTCAAATCCTATGGCAGCTCCCAGCCAGCAATGGGAAGCTGAGAAAAAGGAGATCTGAATCCACTGCTGGCTGCAATCAGGGATGGAGGGAGGTGCAGCTCTGCCTGTGGCACTGGGCAATGCTGGTGGGGGTGTTGCATCACCCCCTCTCTGGACTCTGGGAGATAAACAAGGCTGAGGTGTGAGTGAAGCAGGTGGTCTGGGTGGTTGGGGAGAGGAGGAAGGACAGCAGGCTGCAGCAGAGGAGAAACCTGCTACAGTACAGCGTGGCAGCCCCTGAACAGTGCACTGGTGTGGGGCAGATTTGCAGCACAGCTGGCAGCTGAGGCAAGGCCAGAGACAATTCCTGTGACTGCCCCTCCTGTGACAAAGGCTCTGAGGGGATTTAGAGCCAGGTCCTGCTTTCTTGTGTCCCTGCTCTCGCTGGTGTTTTGGGTGGAGGCACATCCGCCTGTGCCCACCTGCAGGATCAAAGGTCTCCTTCATACTTTTCTTGCCCTGCTTCTCTCTTCCCCTTTCCCACAGCTATCACAGGGCAAGGAGCTATTGCAGGGCCTTCAGCTTCTCCTGACTTGTCCCTGGCACGTGTTTCCTTTCCCAGAGACAGCACCATGTCCTGCCCTTCACATCCTCCCTCCCGCTCCCTCCCTTTCATACCTGCAAGAGCAGGGACCTGCAGGAAGGCAGATCTCAGGAACAGCCCTGTGACAGATGCCTTGAAAAAACTTCAGACATGTCCACAGAGCCCTTTGCAGCAGAGTTTGGACCACTCTTTCAGGGGGAAATAAAAGCACAGCTCCAGGGGTAGTGCTGTAGCTGCACACCTGCTTTGCCCAGGAGAGAGATACTGCCTGTCACCAACCCCTGAATAACATTCCACAGGGCAGCTCCATTCCATGGAATAAACCACAGACCTGGGGTGAATGAATGAATGAATGAATCAATGAATGAATGAATGATCTCATGGCCTTCCAGGCACGAGTGCACTCACTGGCAGGGCAGCAGGGCTCATCTGACCCATTCTAGACCTTGTTCCTGCAAAGCATTGCAGGGTCCACCTTGCCTGAGCGGAGCCTCACCTACAGGTCAGCCATCCATGGCTGATGGGTGGCACCAGCTACAAACCCTGCCTGTCACCATGCATCTGAGCCCCCTGAGGAGACTTCAGGTGGCAGGCTGAAAGGTTGAATCATAGAGAACTTTTCTTGAAGATCTGGACACACTTTTCCAGTCCCCCCTCCTCCCTCCCTCTCTCTCTCCCTCTTTTCCTCACCTTTTGTAAGTGTGGCAAAGTCACTTCCAATCTGCCAGCATCTCACCTCAAGGAGCAGGAACATGCACAAACACAACTGCTACACTTCCCGAGGACACATTTTTATCTGCTTCCTCTGAAGTAAATAAAAAACGAGAAGAAGGCTGGGCTCTGACCTGACAGAGTATTGCATTTACTAAGATATATATATAGCCCCTGCCCTGGGCCTGACACAGGACCAAGGAGGCTTGTAGGGATGTGTATGATTATGTATTCTACCCTTTGCCAAATGAAGTGTCTGGTACACATCAAACCACAGGAGAAACTATGTGAAGGCAAATTAAACTCAAAACAGAAGGTCCTATATGGGCACCTCATCTTGTTTTTTTGCCTATCCTTCTACCTCAGCAGGAATCCTCTCAGTCCGAAGATTATAAACAAAACCCCATGTACCTTTTTGACTTGGACTGAGACCCCAAAAGGGATGTCCCTATCATTAGGATTCTACTCCTTCTAGATCTTTCACTCAAGCTTACAAGTCGCCAGTCCCTGCTCATGTCTTCCCTTCTCCCTCCCCTTCATGAGCAATTACCACTTGTCTTTGCACCTCTGACCTGACTCTCAGGCCTTTCTCATCACACACATGCATTCCAAATATGCATGTCCAGCTTAACTCTGGAACTCCCACGCAATCCAGTATTAGGAAGCACAAGTGTCCAGTCAACAGTTTACTATCCCTCCTACACTGTATTTCCTGGCCTTCAGAACTTGGCAGGGAAAAGAGAAATATCATAGGGAAAACAGAAAACACTTGTGCTTACCAAGTACTTGATTGAAGAATGTGCTAAAAATTTCATAAGATCAAGGGATCTGATCTCCCTTAAGAGAACTCTGACATTAACCCAGCCTTCTTCAATTTGAAGCCTACTCCTACAACCCATTGTATTGTCCTGGGATTTTTTTTTTGTAATCTCCAAAGAATCCTTTTATGAATTTTGCTGCAAGCTTTTCCAGCAAAAGGGTTGTCACAATTAGAAGTGTTCAAGCAGTAAATATTTTAAGGTAATGGTTCTTTGCAAAGGAAACAGACACAAGATTGCCAAGGATTACCCAGGGAAGTTTCAGAGCTGAGTTAGACTTTGTACCTTTACAATTACAGGTCAGTGTCTTTTCCATCACATCATTCAGCAATAACCAGAGCTAGAAGGAATAGGTTGGGAGAGAAAAACAGATTTAAGTGCAAAACAACCAAGGAAAAAAGTTTAATACCACTGAAAAAATATATATATACAAAAGTTCTTGGAGTTTGTTTGGTTTTGTTACATAAAGCACCATTAATTCCAGAGTACATCACAACTCAGCCTACTACACTTTCCAGAAAGCACCCAATACTCCTGAAATCTGATTTAGCACCAAGGGAATGCCATCTTGTTTAGCACCAGAAGCCTGTTAAACACACCCTTTGCCCCCCCTGCCCTCCTCTCACGTGCATCAGGCACCCTCTGGCTGCTGATGGGAAGCACAGGAGACCTGTCACCAACATTCAATCACCAAATAGGAAAGGAGAAAGAAGGAAGCTTGCTTATGGGGATATTCAGTGTTAGAGAGGCTTGCTTCTCTTCAGGGAGGCATGGGGCACTATACACTGTAAATAGACTGTATCTGGGTTTGCAGCCTGTTGGGGAAGAGAGAAAGGGATTCGGTCCTGAGCATCACCTGCAGCTTTCTGCTTCCTCTGCTATCTGAAATCCCGTCTCTGAGCAATTCCACACACTGCACCTGCTAAGGGAGAGGAAGAAACTCACAGTCTCCTTTAGTTTCCATGATCCCTTCATCACATGTTTCCCTGTGAAAAAATCAGCCTCGCCTTAGTGAAACTTTGTTTTTTACACCCATTGTCTCATTGACAGCGGTGGGGAGGATCCAGAGCAAATTTCCTAAGACTCACTACAGTCTGTACAGCTTCCCTAGAAAAGCATGGAGAGCAAGTAAAGAGGATAAGAGAGAAAATGCCCTGCCATTTTTTCAAGGTCAGTTTTAATATTTAGCCTTGGTCCCTGTTCCTATACTACCCTGGTCTGTGTGTACCAAACCTAATCTTGTATAATGATGCACAGCTCGTCTGGAAGAGCCCTGGAAGTCCCAGGTGCTATAGGCAGAGACTGTGGCTAATCATGAGACAGCAGAACCCGGTTAAGTCGGAAGATTTCATGATCATGATGAGCAGAGGAGAAATACCTGCATTTCTCCTGCTTGTCCTGCCCTGAGACTCAAAAAAGAGACAAGTCTTGGCACTGCTGTTTGTGGGAGCATCACAACATGTGGAAGTAGGTTTCCTAAAGTGCTGAGCCAGCCTCACCTGCTCCCCCCAGGACTGCAGCATCCCCTCCAGAGGAATGTGAGTGGGAGCAGGGTGAGACCAATATAAATAGTACTAGAAAACCCTACCACTGGCATTCCTTTCTCACTGCGACATCTCCAACCTGACAAAAAGAGACAGGGTTTGTTTTAGTCACATGCTTTTCTCAGTTACTCTGATGAGATTGCCAGAAAAGGGCATGGAGGATACGGCAGGGAAGCTTTTAACCCTTGGGCAAGGTGCTGTGGTCTCACCTCTAACTCTGTTCCACCACAGAGGCAAAGAAGTGACAGCCTGCTCAGGTTTGGAATTGACTGAACTGCAATTGCCTCTACAGCCTCGAGCTCAGGCCCTGAAACAGTGGTCCTTCAACACCAGTGTGGGAGAACCACCTTCAGGAGGACAATGAAATGGCACCTCTGCAAAGG
Source organism: Parus major (assembly GCF_001522545.3). Taxonomy (NCBI): domain Eukaryota; kingdom Metazoa; phylum Chordata; class Aves; order Passeriformes; family Paridae; genus Parus; species Parus major. Next base: position 49,314,157 of record NC_031773.1, on the reverse strand, counting down.
AGAGCAGATTTGGGTTCGCTCTCTGGACTAGCTTCCCACAGCTCATGAGCCAAGACTGAGTAGCACCCCAGGGGAGGTGTGGGAGGGGGGCTTCAAGGTTTTCTCTCTCTCTCTCTCTCATTCTGTACTGCGATCACTAGTGGGAACAGAATGGTTGCCTCTACTGATTCATGGGCAGATGCCCATGAAGGGTCTGGCCAGGTGTCTGGCCCTTCATCTCTCTGAAGAGCTAGAGCTGGCACAGAGGAGGAAAATCCCACCAGGTCTAGGTTTGACAATCAGCCTGGACTCTGTGACAGAGAAGGATGTCCATGGAAAGCCAGTTTAGAAGGCCAACAGCTCCCTTTTTGGAAAGACAATATCTTCTCTCAGTGCTCCTACATCTTCCTTGTGCTACAGGAGACCATCAGACCCCAGTCCCCTCTCCAGAATTCAGATACCAGAGGTGACATTAAGACCTTGTTTGAGGCTGCAAAATTGGTATGTCTAGTTAGGATGGAGAGGAGCCAGGATGTACCTTGGCAGTGGGGACTCTCTAGTCCTTTCCACAGGAGACCTTTATGTATGAAGCCCCAGAGAGAGACACAGGCCCAGGAGCAGCATTTTAGCTTTCCTCTTGCTCTAGAAGCCTAAATGCCAGAGGGAGCTTGCTGGCAGATTGAGAAGCCAATAACCTAAGGTGGGGTTATGAGGTGAGGGGCAAGAGGTGGTAGTGCCATGATGGAAAGTGGACAGATACAGGCCTGGCTACAAGAGAAGGTGAGGTGGGAGCCAGCATGACAAGTTTCACACTCAGTGCCTGAGATTTGACAGGCCCATTTCCAAGTGGTTTGCAGTGGTTACGGGCAGTAAAGAGAGAGAAAGATTGAGACAGAGAGAGAGAGGAAAAAGGAAAAGGCCTAAGAGGCCCCAAGGAAGATGAGAGGCAGTTATTCAATGCTGGGCTTGACCAAGTACCCGCTGAAGGTGATGTACACATCAACATCATCACTGTAAATGGCATTCTCCCGCTCCCGCTTGTAGAGCCTCACCCAGATCTCATCATTTTCCTGGAGCTCCAGCATCAGGCTCTGGCTCTGCATGATGCTGCGGTCGCTGGGTTGGGCATACAGGATGACCGCCTCTTCTTCGTTGTGCATGATGTGCATGTAGGTCTCCTTGAAGTTCCAGGTGTGGACATTGAGGCTGAAATAGTAAAGTCCGCCCACTGAGCAGTAGAACTTGCCATTGAACATGTCGAAGTGGCTGTAGAGGTTGACAAAGACGGTGTCAAAGATCAAGACCTGGAAGCCCTCGCTGCTGTGCAGCGCTTTCTTGCGACCGACGGAGAACGCAGCGTACTGATGCTTGCAGGGGTCTCCCGCTGTGCCCATCTGTCCTTTACTGCCTTTCTGGCCCTGGGCGCCCCGCTCGCCTCGTGGTCCTTCTTTGCCCCATTTCCCTGGCATCCCAGGCTCTCCCCGATCTCCTTTCTCTCCTGCAGGAGGAAGCAGAGGACACAACTCAGTGTGACAGCAGAAGATGTGGAAGTGGTGGTGAGAAGGCCTAATGAGGAGGCAGAGGATTGCACACAAATGGGGCAATGCCAGAAGGAACACTTTGAGGGTGGGTCTCAATACCTCTGCTCCTCATGGGAAAGGAGCTCTGGGAGCGACTGGAGTCTCTTTCCCAATGAATCCCCTGCTCACCAAATGATACGGCTCTGCTGGAGGCACCAGGACCTCTCCCTAGGAGCCTTCAGCCTCAGAGGGAGCCCAGCAGTCCAAAGTACCACTTGACCTCTTCTTCCTCCCCTACATTCCTCTCCCTCCAGCGCAGCCTTGCCCTCCCACACACGTCTCCTGTGACCCAATTATCCACACAGGATGCACACCGGCCTTGCTGTAGGCTGGAGAAGGGCTAACACCTGTGGGGCAATATGATTAGGGAGGGACAATAGGGTGGGTCAGAGGGAAAAGATCCAAGCTGGCCTGGGCAGAGGCAGCATTGCAACTTAGAGGGATGGTTACTTTCACAACACTGGAATGCTTTGAGCATCCTGTATAATTAATACTGCAATTCTAACCCGGGCTGTGTGCACTGCCCATCACACACTTGGGCAGGCATCAATACAGAGAGAGACCAGCACCAGAATGTACTTTGTGTATACAGAGAAGAAATGGGACTCAGAGCAGCCTCCAGTGACAGCATTCAAAATCTGTATCTTGTTCTTTTCCTCCTCTCCATCCACTGCATGGTATTGAAGGTCCCCCTGTGACACCCCACTCTAGTCTAGGCATCTATCTGCCCTTCTGAGCTTTGATGGACTGCAGCTACTTCCAGGCAGAGCATCCACCAAGTTAACCCAGACAAACCACAGAGCTACAAGAAATGTGTGGCAGCATCCAGCTGGGAACAGGCTTTTGCCCACAGCAAAGGCTAAAAGGGGAGTCCTGAAGGGAGGAGCTGATCTAAAATAGGGAACCCTTTCCCGTTAGCCAAGCCAGCCACTGCAGGGTGGAATGAGCTCCAGTTGAACCCGGAGGTGCTCGCAAATAACTGCTGCTTCCCTTTGCCCTCCTCCCTCTCCCAAATGTGACCCACAGAGCTGGAGAAGGTTTCCCCACAACCTCCCTGGGTGCCAATGCTCTCCAAACGTGCTTATTTTGCAGATGATAAGGACTGTTCCTTCCCTCAGGCACTACAGTGAGTCTGAGACAAGGAATGTGTCCTCCCAGCTTGGCAAGAGGCTGTCAGTGCCACTCCTGTGTTAGCAAGGAGGAAGAGTTAGTAGCAGGCAGCATCCTGAGACACAGAGATCACAGCAGAGATACTCACTGACTTCCATCCCCCCCAGGCTACTCTTCATCACAGCACAAAACATCTAAACCCTGGGCACAGGGAATGCGGTCACTTATCCTCCAGGATGGCACAACCAGCATGCCAGCAATCCAGCTGTCACCTCCACTGCAATGCCATCAGTCCCTGAGCCGGTCTTGGCATCCCAGGGCAAAGACTTACCCTTCAGAATGGTGATGTTGATATAGGGACGGACCTCTGGCACTGGGTAGGGAAAGTGGTGGTGGCTGGGAGGGACTGGTGGGGTATCTGTGGAAGAGTCCAGTGAGTCACAACAGCGCTTGCAAGCACCAGGGCCTGGTTCTGTGAGGTTGGGTTCATCAGCGGGTGCCCCAAACACAACAAGAGGGAGAAAAAGGAAGGTCAGGGATGTGCGCAGGTAGGTTATGTCCATGGTGACCTGGGAAGATATGAGGAAGTGCCAAGAGTGAGGTATAGGAAGGGGTAGAACATAAGGGATGGAACAGAGATCACGATAAAACATCTTTCTGTGGTTGGAGCCAGGGGTGGGATGAAATGGCATTGCCCTGTGGAGGGAGCTTACATGCTTGTTCAAGGCTGCAATCTGAGCAGCAACCGCATGGCCCAAGAGGGTGTCCCACGCCCTTGTGCCCAGGCCAGTGGAGACTCGGTGCTGACCCTGGGAGAAGGCTTGATGCTGACTAGGCAAACCATTAAAGCCACTAGAATATTCAGGCTGGGACAGAGGAAGGAGACAGAATCATAGATTTGTTAAGACTGAAAAAGACCTCTAGGGTCATCGAGTCCAGCCTCAACAGTTCTTTAGCAAAAGCATGCTCTGGTAGGCTGCTCAATCTGTGAGAAGCCCTGTAAAAAATTTCCCCAGCCCTCCTATCACTGCGTATCAACTCTTTGTAGGAATCTAACCCCAAAATCCCCATGCCCCGGATGAAGCCTGGCCCACATCTCTCGGCAGAGATGCCTCTTCTCCTGTGGGCTGGGAACTTAACTTCAGCCCCCTCCGTTTCCCCACCGAATCCCACCCGTCCCGCCGGCTCGGTGCCCTCCCACCCATGCCCAGCGGGCTCTCAGGCAAACCCCAGCACCCCCAGGGGCACTCCCAGCTCCCCGGCTCAGCCTTTGGGCAGACCCGAGAGGAGCTGCTTCGCTGCCGACGGTGGAGGACGTGAAGCTCTGCAGCTTGCGGAGAAGAACGCTTACGAAAGACAGACACGCCGAGCAGCTGAGAAAGCCCCTCTCGCAGCCTGTGCCCCCCATCCTGCTGCCTGCCCCCCGGCACAGCGCAGCTGCTCACCTCCGGGGCCCAAGGCTCCCCTCCTCGCTTCCCAGCCCCTGCTCGCCGGCTCCCCTCTGCCTGCAGGGCAGGCCCCCGGGCCCATGGCTTTAAGGAAGCCGGCTCTTGGCACAGGCACTGCTCAGCGCTGGCTGGGTGCGCAAGCTAGGCTTGGACCGGCTCCCTCCCCTCTCCTCTCCCTCCTTCTCCCTCCCTGGCTTTGGGTGCTCTCCATCCTAAACCGGCTTGGGTTTCAGCGTCTTTTTAACTCTTTCCTAGGAAGTGCCTTTTCCTTGTACGTGTTGTTGGTTTGGTTTTATTCTCTGCCTTTTCACTTCCAGCCAGCAAAAAATGCAGTCAGCACAGACTGTGCCCTGTGCAAGGGGTGGACAGCAGCGGGGCAGTGTGCCACCCTTGGCATCTCAGGATGGACAAGGTAAGGTGCATTGGTGCAAGAGACAGACTTTCCTTCAGGCAGGATGCGGCAGGATTCTGCCCTCAGTCTTTGGCACATGGGACAGTCCCTTGTCCCATGCTTGAGTCCTTCACTTGGCCACACTCTCTCCCCAGCTGTGCCTGACCCACTCATAGTCCCCAAACTTCATCTTTCATTCTCTCCTGCATTGTTTTTCCTGCACGTCACTGTGGCCTCCTGCCCCAGGCATGATATTTCTAGCAGGAGCAGCTGCCAACTGGGAGAGGCATCAGTTTTTTTCCCTCTCTGGTCATCCCCTCTGCCTGGGCAGAGCCCCAAGCCTTGTGCTCCAGCACGTGTCATCCCCTGGTCATGTCCCCTGTTTAGGTCCCAGGCCGAGCATTTTGGATGGGAGGGGTGTGCCTGGTCTGAAGCAGAGCCTGGCTGCTGGGAGCTGCCTGCCAGCAAAACTGGGGATCTGGAAACAAACCCTGGCTCTGACCATTGTCCCCAGCTTGGCGCCAAGCTGACAAGCTTGTGCCTTTGGGGTATGCACAATGTGGCTGCACCAGAACGCTGGAATGAAGGGCATTTTGGGGGGGAGAAGAACGCAGGGTGGGAGAGATGGGAGATTTTTCTCACACTGTGGAGTCTGTTGGGAAGAGGATTAGAAGATTCTACCCTGCACCAAAACTGACCTGGGTATTTATACCCTGGGTATGTGGGGGGGTGTACACATACAGACATTTGGGAGGCAGAAGGAAGGATGGACAACTCCTCTGTTCTGCAGGAGTCAGAAATGCCAAGTCAGCGGTGTGCCTCCTGCAATTTCCAGTAGGAGCTGCAGAAGGCTCCAAGGTTTCTGAGGGGAATAAGGTTTTGAGCGTGTCTGTGTGTGCTGGGCCTTTTTTTTCCCCTGTTTCCCTTCTCCCATTTGTTTGGTTTAGGAATGGGAGGCCCCGCTTCCCAGAGAGTGGCTGGCGTTTGGCAGGACCCCAGAACCACTGGAGAAGCAAGCGGAAAACTCTGGGAAAATATGTACTGTGAGCTGTGGGGGGAAGGGAGGAATGGGGGCTGGGAGGCCTGGAGATATTCTCAGGCTGCCTGTCAGCCTGGAGCTCAATGAACATGGAGTGAACATGCCTTCCAGCTGGGGCAGGAAGAGGACGGAGAAATTCACTGCTGAGTGCATGAGCTCCTCAAAAGGCTCCAGCACTGATGTACAATGAAGTCCACTGCAAGTTGCCCACGTTCATCTGTGCCTCAGTTTCCCCTTTTGAGAGCAGGGGGGGAAGGTTAGGGCAATACTTCTTGCTAATGGAGCCTTAGCAGCTGACAGAAGAGGGTTTTTGTGATCAGTCATGTTGTCTACTCCTGACTGCTGCTGGTGGGAATTTTGGCAGCTGACAGTACTATTATAGGCAAGTAAATTTTCTGGGGTGCATGAAAACTTAGAGACTGATACTGAAGACAAAGCTCTTCTCTGTCCCAAAAAGGCTCCTGCAGTGCCTCTCTCAGGTTTTCCTGCCTGGCTTATTTCCAAACATGACACTACCCACTTTTGCAGTTCTTGGCCTTTTGCCTGGCCTCTTCCACCCTTCCAAGGGAAACAGGTAGCAGGGAGGCCATTGTCCTCATTTCCATCCCACATTTCCATCTGCACTCCTGAGCTGCTCACAACCAAGCAGATGTTCTTCACAGGGGACCTCATCAGCTGGGGCCTTTGCCTGTGCCTCATCTGACTGCAAGAACAGCTCACAGTGGGGAGGAAGCAGGACTTCATATTTAATGTCTCATCTGGGCTGAATAGGGACATGCCAAGAGCCAGAAAACAAAGATGTGCTCTGGTGGCATTGCCCAGCTGGGCAGAAGTTTATGCCAGTAAAGATACATTTGTTAGGGTGATATTGCCCTGCTCCCTGAAGAGAACAGTGTGTACCAGCAATATTTTGCCAGGGCAGCCACATTTGCAGGAGATTTTGAGAATTCTATCCAGTAAACCTGTGCCAGCCATATTTTAAAATGCAGTTCAAGCCTGAGGGCACCTTGTGTGCCCAACGATCTTCGCTCTCGCTCATCACACACTTTGCCTTGGAGGCAGCCCAGGGAAGCACTGTCCAGATCATACTGCAACTATCCCTGCTCAAAAGCAGCTGTTTCCTCCTCCTCCATTTCCTCTCTTTTCCTATACCCACCCCAACAGTGACAAAGTAGGGGGACAAAGACTGTCTCTACCTCAGTGGCTGCATCCATACTATTACCCCTCTCTACCAGAGGTATGGAGAAGAAAATTAATGTTTTCTGTCCTCTATAGCCCCTGTGTACAGCTCAGCTCCCCTGTGGCACGTGTGAATCATCTGTCCTGCTATACACACACACACACACACACACACACACAAACATAAACAATCAGCCCTCACAGTTCGTCCCTCACCAAACCTCCAGAGCTAAGGTATCATTTTCACCAAGAGGCAGAGCCCCTTCTCTTCCCCTTCCTCACTGCTTCTCCTCCTCCACCACAGCTGCCTTTCCTTCCCCGTGCTCCCCACACCTCTGTCCCTAATCTTCAAGGGCATCACAAGCTGGGAGGGGAAGCGGAGCACCTCTTACCTCCGCTCCCCTCTGCAGGGGTCCCACGCTGAGTTATCTGTATCCTGTATCCTCAGCTGCTCCTGGTTAGCAGCGCAGGAGGGAGGGCTGGCAGGGCCCAGCTGACTCCAGCCAGATGCTCGCCAAGTGCTCTTATGTAATTACTGTCTTTTCCATCCTGCCTCCAAGGCCTTTGTGAGTGCCTCCCCTCCTGCTCCGGCCCGTGTCAGGCTTGGCTCTCCCTCCCTCTCTCCCTTCTTCCCTCCCTTCCTCCCTCCCTTCTTCCACCCACCCTGCACAGCATCACAATTTGCTCAGCTCAACAGCTGATTCCTTCTGGAAGCAAAGTTCAGGCTTTTGGCTACTGCTGTTACTACCCTTGGAGAGAGAGCTCACATGTGTTTCAAGAGCTGGGAAGGGATGAGCAGCACTGCTCTGCACTTGTCTCCTCTCCATCACAGCCTGGCTGCTCCTGGCTACCTTTGCCTGGCCCTTCCGTAGTGCCTGTAAGTGGGGAGGGGTACACCTGAGACACGGAAAGGTGGTAATGCAGACTTTTGCTTCAGTAAGTTGTGGTGCCCTCAGGTTATCCTGTAACAGCAGCTGTCACTCTGCTGTACCAGGATTGCCGATCATCTCTGGCCAGGCAGCAGAAGAGGCTGGGAAGAGTAGGTGACCTTTAAAGGTCCCTTCAAGCCCAAACTAGTCTGTGATTCTGTGGTCAGATGAATCTTTTACAGCCTGTGGACTCCACGTCTGTGCACAGGGCTTGTGCAACAGCCAGCTCTTGTTACTCAAGAGCACCAGCATGGTACAAAGTTACTGGCTTAGAATGCTTTCTAGGTCTCTAAGGACCAGCAGACCTATTAGCTGTCAGCTGCGTGGCTACATTTCTCTTTAGACTTCTGCCCATGTGGGGCCTAGACCAAGCAGAAACGACACGTTCCCTGGCTTTATGCAGGCTGCTGCTGAGTTTGAAGGCACTTCTGCCAGAAGGGATTTCTGCTGTGTGCTGCTTGGCGGCCTGGCCTGTCTCACACAGAGATCAAGGCCTGGCAAAGTCTCTGCTTTTTTTTTTTTTTTTTTTTTTTTCCCCTTGCTGTGCATTGCTGAAATGCCACGTGGCTGAGGAGCAGCTGGAAGAGCCCTTCACCTGCACTCACTGCTTGAGCAAAGCTGTTGCTGGCAGTCTCCAATAGTGAGCGTGAAAGTGCGAGCTTGTCTCCCACTTCCCAGTGCCCCCACAGCCAGTCCCTGTGTGACACAGCTGAGCAGGGAGGGTACCAGACACTGGCTCACAAGCTGCACCAGCTGGAGATGCCTCACAGCATCACTCAGGCTGCCCCTCTCCCCATCAGCACCTTTTCCAACTTGAGTGTCCCATCTCTTACCCTCGCCTTGTGACCCTGCCTGTGAGACCAAAGAACTGCACTGGTATCCACCCCAAAATCTGGCATATGACTACAAGGACTACCCCTACTGCAACCAGAAAGAGTTTGCTGCCATGTGAACATCTAGATCCGGCAGCTTGGCTGGGTGGGAGATTCCAGGTGACACTGTAGCCTGTTTGAATCTGTTCTTAAAAATAACCTTTGGGCAAGCCTGCTGCCTTCTGCTTCTCTGTATCTGCATGCACCTGACGGCCCCCTCCTCCCATCCACTCCCATGAAGACACAGAAAATTTTACTCTTTTGCCATTCTCTCCTATGCACACCCCTAGACCTGCCCGTATCACTTATCAACAGTAGATCACTACTCAGGGCATATCAGCTCTCACAAGGAGCGCTGAGAAAGGTGCACAGCGGTTTGGGTGAGAAAACTTTCTTCAGAGATACCCATGAGCTTTCTCACCAAAGAAACAAGCACTTTGTGGAAGGGGGATGGGGTGGCAGGGCATGAGTGGACAGGTGGATGGGCAAGGAAGCTGGTGTTTAAGAGCTCACAAACTCTTGGATCTGGGTGGGGTGCTTTCTACTAAGGGAACCAGACTGACATGACAGAACTGTAGAATCACAGGGTGGTTTGGGTTGGAAAGGACCTTCAAGATCATCTAATTCCAAGCCCCCTGCCATAGGCAGGGACATGTTCCAGTAGATCAGGTTGCTCAAAGCCTGGCCTTGAATGCTGCCAGGGATGGGGCAACCACAGTGTCTTTGGGCAACCTGTGCCAGTGCCTCACCACCCTCACAGTGAACAATTTCTTCCTAATATCTAATCTAACCCTGACCTCCTTCATTTTAAAGTCTTTCCCCTTTGTCCTATCACTACATGCCTTTGTGAATAGTCCCTCTCCAGCTTTCCTGTAGTCTTCTGCTAGGTACTAGAAGGGACTATAAGATCTCAGTGGAGCCTTCTCTTCTCCAGGCTAACAACCCCAATTCTCTCAGCTTCTCTTCACAGGACAGATACTCCAGCCCTCTGATTATCTTCATCACTGTCATCTTGGACCTGCTCCAACAGGTCCATGTCATTCATGTATTGGGGGTCCCAGACCTGGATGCAGCACTCCAGATGGAGTCTTACCAGAGGAGCAGGATCACCTCCCTCGACCTGCTGGCCACGTTTCTTTTGGTGCAGCCCAGGACATATCCATGTCTCTGTGCTGGGAGTGCACACCTCTCACACCTGCACAGGTCCCTCTGGATGTCTGACACGAGGAGGGTTGGCACGGAGAGGCACCACTCCCGCCTGGCAGCACAGTGCTAACCCCGGTGAGACGGGCAGGAGCCTGGCCGGGTTCCCTGCAGCGCCGCACCTGCCGGCTGCTGCCCGCTCCCCTCTGCGGGACGTGCCGCGCATCCCGCATCCCCGCATCTCCCGCATCCCCCGCATCCCCGCATCTCCCGCATCCCCCGCATCCCCCGCATCCCCACATCCCCCGCATTCCTGCATCTCCCGCATCTCCCGCATCCCGCGCATCTCCCGCATCCCGCGCATCCCCGTGTCCCCCGCGCCGCTCAGCGCCGCCCCGCCCTGTCCCTCCCGCCCCTCTGCGTGTCCCCCGGAGGTGTCCCGCCTGCCCGAGAGCGAGGCAGGATCGGGACGGGTTCTCGCGTCCCTTCCGCCCGCAGCTCCGCAGCCGCTCCGGCTCCCGAGCACGGCGGGGAGCCGCGGCGGGGCACTGCCCGCCCAGGCACAGTTCGCCGGCGGAGACATCGGTAGTGCCGTGCCCCGCGGCCCTGCTTGTCATGTAGAGAAGGCTGCTGTGCTGCAGCCCCGGCACGTGTCCCAGCCCGGCTGCATTGACGCACTGGCTTTGCGCGTGTGTCTGTTTGTGCATGACGTGCCGAGTGTGAGATCTGCGTGAGCCGGCTGCGTGGTGTGCGGCGTTTGCACAGTTTATGCTTGGGAAGGCAAAGAACAGCAATTTTTCATGAGCAAATATTTGCATATTTTCCACTCGTTCGAGCAGATAAAGCATTTCACTTCTCTGTTGGATCCTCAGGAGACAGCTAGGAGCATCTTCTTTTTAAAGGTGTTTCCCTTTTTTGTATTCCCCTGTCTCTTTTCTCTGGAGGCTACTCCATTACAACAGCACTTCCTGCCCCCTGCACACACCCCCTGTATAACAGCAGAAAGCAGAACATGGCCTGGACAGTTTTGCTGTTGCCTGAGCTGAGCTGCTGTGATTCCCTGCTGATGACAAGCACAGCGGCTCCCTAACACAGCTTCAAATGACATTATGTGTGGGCTGTGTTGGTAACAGCCTGGAAACACACCCTGGGTTCTCCACACTGGAGCCCCTCTGCCATCACCATTCACTGCCCTTCCAGTTTTCCTCCTGAAGATCCACTGCAGAGCAGAAAGGTCACGCTGAACAGGTCTGCAGCTGCCCCAGACCACCACTGTGTGGTTGGGTTTGGTGGGTGGGTGCGTGTGGAGGGTCCTTGGCAAGGTGTAGATGCCCTCTCCCAGCCTGAGCCTCTGTGTGCTCACATCGAGGTGAATGTGCCGCGTTCTTGGCCCCCGTGCTTTGGCTGGGGTCTGGGACACGCAGGTCTGGCTGTGTGGGCACCTGTGTGGGTGGCCCCATATGCTGTCAGGCACACATATATCTGCTTGAATCCATGTGTGGCATGGATGCCTGTGTGTTTACACACATCCACCCAGTGGCAGACACACACACACACATGCAGTCATATAATAAACACTCATTTGCATGCACGCACATACAACACATACAAATGCCTCTCTGTCTGCTCTTGTGCAGAGACCTGGTGTGAGCACAAGCTCTCTGACAGAATGGGTTCCCCGTGTTTCTATCACCCCATCTGTAATTACACATTTGCTGGGAAGAGGATTGCACAATGCTGCTGAAATCATTGCAGCCCTTTCTAGTCTTGCAGCTATGATCACTACGTGACAAGAATGAAACCTTTTGTGCAGCACAGGGCTTGATGGAGCCCTTATCTCTGTGTCTCCGCACACAGAACAGAAAAACTCTTTTCCATATCTGACTGGAGCAAATCCCCCCTGAACATGTCCAGACTTTCATTTAGCCACTGCACATGGTCCCCATGGCCTCTGGGTTGCCCAGAGTCAACCACACCATCGTTAAGGAGAGGGAACACAAGGGCAGTCAGATTAATGCCATTACCACAGAAAACTCTGGGGATTCACCAACAGGAAGACAGCACTGAGGAAAGAGAAGGGGTCATGAGGCAGTGACCTCCTGACCATCATTCCAAATGCCTCTTCCTATGAAAAACAGCCTTTAAATCAGTGGTGATAGTTCGAAGAATTTTGTGGCATTTGTTTTCTCCTGATGAATTTCGGACAAGAAATACCTTTTCCTTCCCCTCCCCCAGTCTTATTCTCTGTTCATCTTCATTTTTTATTTCCCCAATTTGTCACTGCAAAACAGGATACAGCCTAGAGGGGTGAAGAAAACACAAGACAGAAAAATGTGATGCTTGTGTCTCTTTTCTTTTAAACCCCTATTTAATCAAAAATCTCCATATTTATTTTTTTTTCCCTGCAGATCTCCCTGGAACACATTTTGTTTGCCCCAGCAGGCTGCTCTGCAGAGCTGCCTTGGTGGGAGCTCAGATTCTGTGTGTCAAAATGATGTCTCCTTGGCACAATTGCTTGGTGCTGGCATTGCAGTGCTTGGGCTCTTAAGGAATGTTGGTATTTTAAGAAGCCAACCAGTCGACGGAGTTTCTTGAATGGTGATTTGCAGCAGATGGAGCTGCAAAGGCGTGTGAAATGAAGTCTCAGCTCAGTTTGGTGGTGAAGGAGACTGTCTCTGTTAAGTGTGTTGGCAGCTGGGAAGCTCCCCCCATCTCCCCTACGGCAGCTGGGCTGCTGCTCCATGGATAAGGAAACCCATCCTACATCTGCCCCCCAGCCACCTGAGCTGCTCCCTGTGAGGTCCTTGCTCACAGTCATATACCTTCTTCAGTGCCTGGTCATCAAGCACAAGCAGTGCTACAAGCTCCTCAGATAATACAATTTCTGCTCTGTCCTGCAGGGATTGCTCTGCCGGGGGAGTCCAGCATTCACCTGGCTCTGCTCTTCTCTGCGAGAGAAGCAACACAGACCGGAGGGTGAAGTGCTGTGTTGTCCATCTATCTGATCATTTGGTAGCCAGCTCTTTTAATCTTTCTACCACTTGTTGCCCCTTATAGAGGCAGAAGCTTTGGCAGTCCATCCTTACTCTGCCAGGATTTCTTGGTTGTGTTTCACCCAGTGGATGTTGCAGGAGCTCCCCAAGAAACTAAAACACAGGCTTTTTTTAGTCCAGCAAACTGTATCCCACGCCCAATGAATAGTTTGGCTGATTTTTTCTGACTGGGGCCCACACTGTGGGAAGCATGGATTGAAGGAGAAAAAGATGTAAAGACATAGCAGAAGATAGAAACTGGCTACCAAGCTCTTTCTTTTCCCCGTGAGCTGAGCCTGCACTCCCGGGTGTCTGACTGTCCCTGCTCAGGGCAGTGCTGTAAGGGCAGCTGAACAGTTCCTGTGTGGTCTGGCAGGCAGCTCAGCTCCTGAGGCTGAGCCTGCAGGCATGGACAGCTTGGGACCAGCATCCCAGGCTTAAAGAGGAAACATGAGGATGTAGGATTTCAGGGGACAATCTTTGTCATGGAGGTGATGGCAGTACCAGTGGCTGAGAGCACAGCTGCAGGTGTTTTGGCTGGTTGTGCCTGCCCACTCTTCCTCTGCTCTCTAACCTGGCTAGGAGGTGTCTGTTCACCTGAGGCCCAGTGACAGTCCTTTTCCAAAGCTGGGTGCCCTGCACTGCAGTTCTGATGCCTGCCAGGCCTTCACGTCTTCTCACATTGCCTTTGTGTGACCTTAACTCTTGCTTCCTCATAAAGTGGTTCTGTTCCCACGATCCTCAGCTGCTGCAGCTTGTTCTGCTTCCCAGCTCAAGGCTTTTGGCTTCTGTCCCAGCACACCCCACCCCATGCCACTCCTTCCCTTCTCTTACCTTCTCTCAAGTGACCCGTGAGATATCTTTCCATTACCCAGCTAGCTCCCAGAACCCTAACCCTCCACAAGTCACCTCCTGCAACATCTCCTGACCTCAGGGAGGCATGTGTCCTTCTGGTGGGTCCCTCCTTCCCATTTCTCAAAATTGTTTGTGGAGAAAACTGCCCAAAGGGCTGCGGTATGAGGGCTGTTTTGGCGGCTGTAGCTTAGCAATGCCATTCATGGAGAAGTTACAAGTGTAGGGACAGACATTTTAGGAGAGCTTCCGGAATGAAGCCAAAGTGGAGAGAGAGACCTTCATCCCACCCACCCTTGTACAGCACTGCTCCTCTAGCCTGCACACTCGGATGGGCCCATGCACAACTTCTCTCCAACAACCAGCGTTCAGGAGCAAGCACTCATCCAACTCCACAGCAGCACACTCGCTCTCCAACTCTTGTCCAAGCATTCACATCCGCACTTAAACATCCTGCAATTGCATAAACACACTCCCTCATCTGTGTTTATGTATGCATACCCCTCTAGGTGTCCCTGTACACATGTGCACAGCTCCAGCAGATGAGTGTCAGTGCCCAGGACTGGCACCAGCCTCCCACCACCCTGACTCCCCAGTCTCCGATCCTCTTCAGCCATCCCCATACAGGTACAGTCCAGGGAACAAAGTTTTGCCTACTTTTCTGTCAAAACTACCTTTGTGTACATGCAGACGCATCATTTGTTGACCATCCTGAGCCAAAATACTCTACCACTTCCCAGAGGATAAATTGGTTCCTAGTATTGCACAGACTCTTCACAAGCACAGCTCTCACACACTGGAGATCCCCTGACCTCTGTCTGCCTCCTGCCCCCATCCTGAACTGAGAGACGTCTTCATCTCTTGTATCAGCCAAACATGATTCCATACAGAGATTGACTCAACTCAAAGACATTGTGTATTCTCAGGAGAGCCAAATCCATAGCATCCCCTCCCCTAAACGTGTAGAATGGTTTTGCCCACCTGGTCTTCCAAGTCCAAAGGCTTTTTCTTTATTTACAGTAAAGCTTAAGGAGAAGAAAAGAAATGCAGCTCATGTCTCATTGCCTTCTTCTCTACCCTTGTTACACCTCCCACCAGGGCAAAGAGGCACCAGGAGAACCCTGAGGAATGCGAGGTGCAGAAAAAAAAATTTCAATTTTTTTTTTCTCTTAGGTAAGTCTTGACATCCTGCCCAGAGCCTGTAAGAGCTCTGAAAAGAAAGAGGAGGTTCTGAGCAGTCAGTGGTCTCCAGCCATGACCAAGACAGGCAGGAAATCTGTCCCCCAGACTTTTTGAAGAACTAGAGAGGGGCCAGCCATGCATGCAACTGGCTGGTATGTCTTTGCTGCAGACATTTCTCCTTCCTGTTCATGTTTTAAGGTAAACCACTTCTCATGTTTATAAGGAGTGTAGTCAAGGCACTAGACTGCCTACATATGGCATTTACACCGTTTGGGGACTTCCTTGAGGTGCCACCATGAGATGGCAGCCTATGCCCTCCAAAGCTGGGTCATCTAAGGGCAGGTCATGGCTGTAGGCCTGGCCTTGCTCTCTCTGTACCCTCAATGCCCATCACCTCTTCAGCTTTCCCTAAATGCAGTCTGCCCTTTACCTGGTGTTGCCTGGTTTGCTCCTGGTGGTGAATACGATGCTTATTCTTCAAAAGCCACTGGCCTATGGAACTGCACAATGTTTATTCTGTAGGAAGAACTACTCAAAAGCAACCAGCCCAGTTGTGCCAACTTTTACCAGTTCACCAGGAGTTCAGGTTTGACTTTGGGGTCATCAGCCACTACCACGAGACTCCCAGGACAGAAGAACACATGTGTAAAGGAGAGGGAAAATACATCAGTGATTTTGGGGAAATTAATATCATGTGTATGTTTATTCTGGGAAAACCCATGAGCATGTATGCAAAATATAGTATATAAATGGGAGCTTTTTCTGTACTCAGCATGCATGATATTTGGAAGGGGATATTCACTCATGCATCCAGCCAAATAAAGAATGCCTGGTTCTTATTGCTACATTAGTGTTAAGGAGGTTTTATTTTTACCAATTTCTGGTAACATTGGTACCACACAAACCTCAGGTGTCTCTTTCAAAGCCAAGAACAATGCCTTGCTTCTTCCACAAGATCATGGAGCCCTATTAATCTTTAAGCATACTCTTGGACTTTATTATTCCCTTGCATCAGTGTCTCCCATTGCCTTTGAAAGCAGAGAAGGTGAAGGGGATCCCATGTCCCGATGTCTCTTTCCCCTGCACCACCCCTTTCATCATAAATAACTGACATGCAACTTGTTGCTCTTTTCACATCCCGCAGGCTCCTCGGGGAGCGGTTTTTGCTCATTGCTTTTTCCTTCTCCGCTGCTTAGAGGGCGCTCCTGCCTCTCATTTCCATTTTGGGTGATCTTGCTGATCTCACCCTCTTCCCTTTCGTCATCAAACTTCTCTGGGGGGCATGCTGGCACCTCCTGGCTCTGGACTCGGCGGGACGGCCTGAAGATGGCCCTGCGGAAGCCCTGCTTGAAGCGGTAGGAGAGGAAGCCGTAGATGATGGGATTGGCGCAGCTGTTGGCATACGGCAGCACCACCACGAGGAAGTAGACTCCAAAGAGGGACGGCTCCTCTGGCAGCGGGCAGACAACATTGATTATGTTGAGGACGTAGAAGGGAAGCCAGCAGAGGACGAAGACAGCCACCACAGTCACCACCATGCGGGTCACTCTGCGCTCTGAAAGCTTGTGCTTGGAGGACAGAGCCCTCACCCGCCTGCCAGAGGAGCGAACCTTCACAACAATCAGGAGATAGCAGAGGCAAATCACCAAGAGTGGTCCAAAGAAGCCCAGGGTAGCAGTGTAGACAATGAAGCCAGCTCTCCACACCGAGGCAGGCTCTGGCCACTGGATGTGGCATGTACTCATCCCTAAAGGGACATCTGAGAAGACAACCACGGGCAGCACCACTATGGAAGACAACACCCACACGGTTACACTCACGGCCTTGGCCACCCGTGCTGTCCTCCATTTGGAGGACTTCCCTGGGTGGACCACAGCCAGGTAGCGGTCAACGCTCATCACCGTCAGGCAGAAGATGCTGGTGAACTGGTTGATGGCATCCACGGCCATCACCAGGCGGCACATGAAAGAACCAAATGGCCAGTAGGACAGGGCATTCTGCGCAGCCAGGAAGGGCAGGCCCAGCATGAAGAGCTCGTCAGCCAGGGCCAGGTTCAAGATGTACACGTTGGTCACCGACTCGCTCACGGAGTGCCGCAGGACCACATAAATGACCAGGGAATTCCCAGCCAGCCCCACCACACAGACAATGAGGTAGACCACGGGGATGAGGACACCGCTGACAACCACACCAGGGCTGTCGGTGGAGGAGCTGTTGAGGGTAGTGAAGCCTGCCCAGCTACTGGAGGCATTCCCCTCCTCCAACACTGCCGGCGTGGGGAGGCTAAAAGCAGAAGTGTCCATAGCAGAGGCAGGGAAGAGGGCAGGGGGCAGTGTCCTTGCAGGATCAGTTAGCAATCTGGAGCTGAGGGGAGGAGAAAAAAACATTGATACTGGGGACATGACAGCTGAACAAGCCACAGGTAAAATCACCACATTAACTGTGTCTTAGGTATGGGCAGGCACGGGAAATCAAGGGGAGTTTGTGGATGCTGGCAGATGCTGGAAGGTCTACGACAGTATCAAACTCTTCTAGTCCTGCAAGGCACAGTGGACATGGAGGGACAAACAGGGACATGGCTCAATGTGGGCCTCTCCTCTAGTGAAAGATCCTCTGGGGAAAGAACTAGACTAGCATAAGGACAGGGAAAGTTTTCATTATCTGCTAAGAATCTGATGCTGAGGACATGGTCACCAGGGGCCTGGTTCTCATTTATGAGTGGCAGGTGCTTTACAAACAAAAGAGGGAAAAGCATCCAGTGATAAAGTGCCTTTCCAGCTCTGACTTTCCTATTCTCTGAGTATTTAGTCTCCTGCTTGCTGAAGCTCTTTTTGGACTGGCCAGGTTATTGTTTTCCTTCTCCCCACAGGAGAAGGAAAAGCACATTCAATCCAAGCAGAGAGGCTTAGCTCAGCACCTGCCTTCCTTAGCTGAGGAGCCCAATTGCTCGTCATGTCAGGGTTTGGCATGGAAACAGCACTCGGCTCACTCAGAGACAGCCTTGAGCAAACAAGCTCTCCATTCACCACCAGCTCGCTGCTGACGCTGGGTGAGGAGCTGCAGGGAGACAAGGGACAGTTAAAGGAAGGACATGCCTTTTGTCAGGGCTCCATATGTGAAATACAGAGCCCAGCAAGTACTGTGGACCAGAGACACCCTGGAAAACCAAATGCAGGGGAGATTTGTGTTTCTTTCAGGATTACTCCATATCTGGAAAAATTTTCTGGAAGTGTGGACTGGCAGGGTCATCCCCTTGAATTAGGTCCTTGGAAGGGAAGATGATTTGGTGGAAGTGAATGGGGGCCTTTTTCACACCTCAGAAAATCTCTTTGGGCTCTGAAATTCCTTTTCTATTGAAATTAAAACTGAGGATGTCAAAGGAAAGGACTCCCAACCTTAACTATTTTTGGGAGGCCAGAGACACTCCAGAGATTTTCTCATGGATGTGATTTTCTGTAGCATCACAACTTTCTTCACTGATGTCTAATATTACAGTGTTTGGGGTTTTTTGTTTGGCTGGCTTTTTGTTACTTGCTTGTTTGTTTGTTTGTTTTGTAGGTGCCATTCCAAGTTCTGGAAACCCTAGGGGAGACCTGAGCTTTACATAGACTCCTTGGACATCACACAGGCGAGCCAAACAGACCCCACAGATGTATCAAATTTTATGCTGAAAAAGTCTCATCTCATAGGCCCCATAAAAACAGTTGAACAACTACGTCTTAAGGCCATTCCTACAGGCTATTGTATAAATATTTCCTGCATTAGAGCATCTCAGCTTTGACAGACTGGGATTGCTTAGATTTTCCTAATTTTCAGGTGCCTTGGGCTGTGGCACACTGTCCTGACAGAAGCCCATCTCATGGGGTCCTGCAGCACTGGGTGGTCCCACACATCACAAGTGGCTGCAATGAATAGGCAGAGTAGGAAGTGACTTGAAATTCTAAGTTGAAGGATGTTTCCTCTGATATTTTTTCCAATTCTGTTCTAGTGACACAACTTGTAGGAGAAAAGAGGAGGATATTGGCCGCTCTAGGGATGAAGATCCCTACAAAAGGTGGCAGAAGTCAGAACAGTATGTTCATAAAAGGATGATCCTCTATAAGATGAAGACATAGATAGGAATCCATTTGGATGTTCCTCCTGCATACAAAGAAATTTAAAGAAGAAAAAAGCCAAACATTTGGAGCCTTACAAATACCAAATACGGATGGAGATACTCCTGGTAGAGCTGGAAAGCATTTGGAGAAGTGTCTGGGGTCCAGACCTCAAACCTAGTTGCTCAGACTGTTGTTTAGCAATACAGTAAATCCAGCTTCAGGGTATCTTCAGAAGCCCTATCAAAAATGCTAAAGAGTGCAACTAAAAGCATGGATTTCCTATAAACTGATTTTCCTGCTCAGGCAGCTGCAGGGGAGAAACTTGATCTTTAAGCAGGCGGGGTCTGTTGCTGCCATTCTAACTTTGCCAAGTGCCATGTACCAGCTCAAATGCCATGTCGCACATTTTGGCTAGTTTGGCAGAAAAAGCAGTGGGCACCAGTGCTCCATCTAGTTCGGATCGACTCTCCTGGTTGCTCTGGCAGCACATACATAGGTAGGAGTTGGTGAGGATCCCTGGCCTCAGACTGATGCTGTGTTGGCATCCACTTGGATCTGTTCCTGATGCGGACAGCACCTGTTGCAAGAGGCTTAGGATCCTCTAACAGGTGCTACCAGAATATGCCTGGTTCATGCAGCTGGAGAGCAGGAAGAAGGCAGAGAGATAGGAAGAGATGGGAAATTGGCACTACTTCTTTCCTTAGGGGAAAAAACATAAATATATATATATTTATATATATTTCTGCATTGAATGAGAGGAGGAGGTGGATGCTGAAAGCTAAGCCTAGTCCTGGTAACAAACCATGGATAGCAGCTGGGAGGGACAACACAGCCAAATAACCTGCACCACCCCCTCTTGGCCCCCTCCCCTCCTGTCCCCGCTGTTTTCCCGCGGCCCTGCTCCAGCTCAGGACTCTCCCGTCTCACCTCGGGCTTGAGCTCTCTCGTAAGGATCAGGCTGGACTGGCAGAGTTGGAGGGTCGGCAGAGGGGGGTGGTCGGCAGGTTTTCTTCTCTGGAACTGCAGACTTAACTTCTGCATGGACTCATGCCCGCGGGAGACATCTGGCAAGAGCGGGCAGAGCCGCCGGGTACTTACATGTCGTCGGCATGTACATTTTCCTCCGCTTCCCCGGGAGAATCCGTGTCATGCTTTTCCCCTTCCCCTTTCCTGAACGCGGCAGAGCGAAGCGCTCCCGGAGGGAGCGAGCCCCGCCGATCGCTGCCGGCGGTGCGAGTCCTGCTTGCCGGACTTGCCCATCGCCCCCGCCGTGCCTGGCGTGGGAAGGGGCCCGGGGAGGGCGGGGGGATGCGCGGCCCCTCAGCCCCACGCCCGCGGGTCCCTCCCCCGCGCAGCCCCCACCATCGGCGGGGCTCGGGATGCGGAGCGCCGGTACCGGGGGACGGGTGCCGGCAGCCAATGGGCGCCACGCACGGAAACACCGGCAGGAGAAGGAGGGGATGGAGGGGATGGAGGGGATGGACGGCAGGGCAGGAGAACAAAGATGAGCGGGGGGAGATACCGGGTTGGAGAATAGAAGCGGGAGAGGGAGGCGCAAGGAGATGGGCAGAGGGATAAGGGGAGAGCAGAAGAGGGGAGGATGAAGGAATGAGGAGTGAGGTAAAAGATGCTGAAGACAGCGGAGGGAAGAGGAAGAAGAGAGGGATGCAGAGAACAGCTATGTGGTGAGAGAGTGGCTTGCAGGAGGGGGCGACTTGGCTCGGCTCTCCTAGCCTGCGTCTAAAATCCAAACCTATTTGGACAACTTTATGTGCAGCCAGTGCTGCTGAAAGGAGAGCCGATGAAGGCACTACAGGACTTCAAAGCTGTCAGGCCTCTTTAGGCTAGAAGTTGGCCAAAATGCTGTCTGGAGACACAGAAGAGAGAGGAGTCCTCATTGCGGAAGGATTGGCATGGGTAGCACCCAGAGGTTTTCTTCACCGGGGCGGGCATCTGGAGCACCCTGCAAGAGCCCCCAAGCTCCTTTGTTAGAGGAAACAGAGCCATGTAACTGCACAGCTCCACACAGCTAACCCTTGCAGGACTTGTTAGGATAAGCACTGTCATAGGATCACAAATTCCAGGTCTCCAGGTCATTTCCTCAGTGCTCTGAGTTGTGCCCCATTCTCCAGTGGGGGGCTATGCAAACTGCTTAAATTGTGTTGGAATGAGAGCTCAGCCTGTGCACCTCCACAGGTAGGCTGATACATGAATTTTGTTTCACACACATCTTATGCATTGCTGTACTTGATAGGGGATGGGGCAGACTGAAAAAGTAAAAGCCAAGGCTTGAAAACTGGAGAGAAGTAATAAATCACTGGGAATATATTGCGTTGAGTCATGCTTAAGATGCTTAAGAGAGGTCAGACCCCATTTTCAAGTACTTCATGTCCCTTGCCCTTTCACAGGGATATGCCCATACCAGAGGCTTCATTTTTACTCTTCTGGAGTTACATTGACATCATTTACATTACCTTTGGATGGGCCTGGGCAATTCATCCAGCAGCCCACGTGCAGTGCAGATATTTGCAGAACACCCTGCCACAGGGTGCCTGCCAGGGTTGCTGTGAACTTTTTCAGCAGGTAATGTGTCACATCACTGAATTAACTGCCTTATTCATACCTGACCATGAATTGAAATTGCAGAAATTTCCCTGGCAGCAGGGTACCTCGGGAGCTTCGCTGTGTCTGGTTGTACCTGGCATCACCAATGCACCTCCTCAGTGCAGGAAGCAGACTGTGAAGCTCAGAAGTGTTGCTGCATCCAGGAACAGTAATCTGACTCAACTCCATAGTTTCTCTGTGCCCTCCTAGGACTGCAGGATTTTGCAGTGCCAATCATCACACCCTGAGCCCTCCTCTCTCCTGCAAGTAGTGGCAGTAGCAGCCACCCTGTAACACTTACGCTCAAGTCCCTGCAATGCATCAGGAAAGCAGGTGCTCACAGCTGCCAGATCCATAGTACCGCTGGGACCACTCTCCTCAGCTTAATTTTAGTGTCTTGGAGGCAATTTGTCTGGACTGGTGACTCATTCCTCCCTCTTTAATTTTTTTCCCTGCCCTCCCCCTTCTTATTCTCACTCTGCCTGTGTCTGATAATGTGAGAGTGCCAGAGCTTAGAAGGATTAATGCAGCAATGTTTTGGTGAAAAGATGTCCCCAGCAAGCTGCGAGGGCAGTCCCCACAGAAAGAAGTCTGCGTTCAGGTGTCCCCTCCCAAAGCCCGCATCCCATCCTCTGTGTGGCACAGAGGGGAGACAACTTTTCAGCTGAGAACTTAGGGCACAGCTGAGAACTTAGCAGCATGGAGGATGAACCAGGCCTGGTCTCATCAAACTACAGCAACTGGGGCTCACCAGGCTTCATGTGGTGCTGCCTGGGTTGTCGCTGCTGAAGGAGGGGCACAGCAGGGAGGGGCCTCCAGCCCAGCTGTCCCATTGCTCACAGCCGCAGGGCTGTGTCCCCCTGAGGTGCAACACATCATGGACACAACAAGAATGTACAGTTTATTTGGTCTCATTCTCTACATTGTAACCCCAGGGGCTGGCAAGGAAGGGAAAGGGGCAGGTGGGCGGGTGAGGCGAGAGCAGGGACATTGTGTGAACAGACAAACCGGTGCTACAGACCCACAGCAGTCTTTCAAGTTCGCAGAAGTAAAAAGCAATGACCGTGCCAATGAGCTCCAGGCTGCTGGAGCTGTCACTCTCCTGTGTGCTGGGGAGCTCCTGGCATCAGGATGAGTCCGGGATCTATAGCCAAAAACATGACAGACCTCATAATACCAGCTCAACTATTTTCCTGTTCTCCCTCCCTCTGCTCTGGTGATGGTGGGTGTATGAAAAGACAGGGTCCAAACTAGCAGGCTCTCAGTCTTTCATCATTGTGGTGGGTTTAGCTCTGACCAGCTTTGACTCTTGTCCTGAAGCATCCCTCCTCCCTCTGCTGCCTTGTACATAAGTGGAGGCAGGTAGAGACAATATGAGGAGTAAAGGAGTCAGACAGGAGAAGCTGCCACTGGCCAAGGAACAGCACAAAAACCCCTTCAGTGAGCTTGGTAAGAGGTAGGGCCACAGGCAATTGCCATGAATAAAGAGCAGCATTTTCTTTTCCTATTTTTTTTTCCTATAGGCAAAGGCTGTGGCTTCATAGGTTTCAGAGCAGGTCATCCCCAGGGCAGCCTGGGTGTGGTTCCCTCTGTGACAGAAGCTGACAGTTCTTCTCTGTGAGGGCACACATGGAAAATCCTAGGCTGCCCTACATCAAGAGATGGGAACAAACCTGCCCACAGTGAAGCAGAAAGGAGGGGGAAGTTGATCCTGGGTGCATCATCCCATGTCCTGTCCATTCCCCAAGCAGGAATGGCTGTCTCCCTCTTTCTCTTTGAAGGTGACAGCATTCCACAGCCTCACCAGGAACAAAGTGGCCCACTCTGGGCCAGGAAAGCACCACTGATGCCACTCCTGGGGATCCCTGTCAGACTTACTTGCTTAGAGGAGGCTGCATGCCCGTTTCTTTGTCCGGGTGGGCTGTGGGCACAGCACTGCTCGGATGGCCTCGTCAAACACCGTCTTGAGGCCGCGCTGCGTCAAAGCCGAGCACTCGAGGTATTTCACAGAGTCTGTGGGGAGGAAGGGAGGTGGGGGCAGGCAGTGGGGATACCCAGGTTTCTGCTCCTTATGCTAGAAAGCACGGCACCTGGCTCTTGCCCAAGCTGAATAAACACATCTCAGGTGATCAGACATTACATGTTGTCAGGACACATTTCACTCACTCAGACAGTCTTGACTTCAGGGCAAAGCTTGCCAGATGCACTAGACCTGGGTTTGTCTATTGGCTACCCATGTAGCCAGAACAGAGCCATTGTGTGTCTGACCATGTCATCCTGGCCAGACACTCTCTCTCTGCTGAACTCCTTCAAGCTGTGTTTCTCACTCTCTCTCGCTCTGTGTGCCACATCTGAGAAGAGCTGGATGGTGGGTTGAGACACCCATACCTGGGATTGCACGTATAAGCCCCAGCAGACACAGGCAGGGACAGGAAACTGCAGTTACAGCTCTTTCTGAGAGAGGTTAAAAGCCTCTCCTCTGCCTCTCTCCGGATATGGAGGAGTGGCCTCTGCCCACAGTGCAGCTGTGGCTTGCACAGAAAAAATATTGTCCCAGACAGGATAAGCAGAGTAAAGGGGGGGGAGAGTGTGAAAGTGTGTAGCTGTGTATGTGGAAGATGATGGCCAGAGAGAGGCAGAAAACTGAGGGCTGAGGCGTTGAGTCTTCCTCAAGAAGCAGATCTCCTTCCTGAGTCTCCTGAAGTGCACTTTGTCCCATGACCCTGGATGTGTCTCCTTGTGTCCCTCAGAGATACCACCGTGAGATAACGCTATAAAAACCTCGTTAAATTGAGGTGAAGCCCTTTTCTTCTGCCTTTCTCCTTTCAGTAGGTCCAAGATGATTCCCAAGCACATACCTATTTCCTTGGCCAGAGCAAGACCCTGAGGATATGTTATGGGGGATAGCTTCTTCTCCTTCAGCTTCTCAATGGTGTCCTTGTCATCACGGAGGTCCAGCTTTGTGCCCACAAGGATGATGGGAGTGCTTGGGCAGTGGTGCCTCACCTCAGGGAACCACTAACAATGGAGAAAAATGCCAAAGATGTGAGATCACATGCGTGGGCATGCACATGGCAAAACAAAGAGGCATTCCTGAAAAAAATGTCAGCAAAGTAGCTAACAACCTGTCCTTTCTCACATCCATTGTTGGGCACTACAGCTTGGCCCAGGCCAGCTCCTGTTGCTGGGTTCTCAGGCAAAATCCCTGGCAGGGAGCTCAAATTTTGTTACACAAAAGCACAAGCTGCTCTCTTCCTTTGACCCTCCTCCCACCCAGGGAAGAACCTTAATGTGGGAGGAGGGACATACTCTTGTTCTCCTGTTCACCAATCTCTCCCTTCTTCCCTCACTTCCCATCTAAAAGCTGTGGGTTCCTGCTTCTTATACCCATTGGACCAGTCTGTGTCTGTGTGTCTGTGCTTTGACAGTCTTGGCTTAAAGATGCCATCAGAATACATGTCTGTGACCTGACAGCACAACAGCCCAGCAGGATGAACGCTAGCCCATCAGTAGAGTTGGCCCCCTTTGAAATGAACCAGAAAAGGCATCTGAAGGAGGCTTCTGACTAACAGAAAAGAGATATGACATCTTGAAACTAGATGTCCCAGAGGTAGTCTCCACCCACAGTCACTGTTCTTGCAAGACCACCACCAACACCACCCCTCCTCCCCTGGTGGAGCAGGATACGGCCTCACCTTAGCACGGACGTTCTCATAAGATGCTGGGCTGACAAGGGAGAAGCAGATCAGGAAGACATCCTGTAGGCATACAACCATGGTGCAGAGTTAGGATGGGAGCATGGGATGGCATGATGAAGCAGGAAGGGGAGGGGAAGGGAGGGGAGAGAAGGTCTGTGTGGGCAGCACCCTCCCTCTGCAGCAGAGTTGTGCTTGGGAAAGCTCTCTCTACAGTGTAAAAGTCCTGACTGCTGCTTCTTTCCTCTAGTGGAGAGAAGGATGTCTGCTCCCCTGAGTCATTGTAACCATAGCCACCGTTATCAGAGGAGCCAAACGGTCAGCACTGAGGATGGGGTTTTTGTGGTTGGCACACTCATCCTCATGGGAAACGGCCTGACAGCTTCCTGCTCACTTCTCATGGAACACCAGAGAGCTTTCAGGCCAAAGCAATTCTGCCTACAGTTGAGACAGACTTAGTTTCAGCCTAAAAAGTATACACACAAGACTCAGAGGAGGCAGTTTTTTGGCTCTCCAGGTAAGCGACTCTTCTGGGCATGGTAGAATTCAGACTTCCTTTAAAACCAGAGCAAACCAAACAAAACCAAAACCATACAAGCTCATTAAGGTTATATTTATTTCATCCAGCTTCACCTAGCTGGAGCAGTGGTGCCACACCCAGCCTATCCATTTCCATACTTCCATAGCCGTCAGAGACAAAAACCTTGGAGAAACATTGGCCCGCCTATTGAGATATGTCCCAGAGTGGATGCAAGCATGTTGTTGAGAAAGAGACCTGCTTGCACTGACTGCAGGCAAAAACACCTTACACCAGGTGTCTGATTTTTAGGTGGCTGAACCCAGCCCAAACAATTTCTAATCAATTCCTAACCCCTTTGATTGCAATGGCAACCTTCAGGCTAATGTCTGATGCAGCAAGGTCTTTCTGAGCTTGCCAAAAGACTGCTTGAAACAACATTCTCCAGAGAAGGTGATCCCTAAACCCTGAAATCACTCTGTCAGTGTGGTGAAAAGCTGGTGAATACAGTATCTGAGGCACCCATTTTTTCTGCTAGAGGCACCAGCAGATCAAACACATGCCCACAAATCACATATCTTTTAAAAGGCAGAAGTCAGAAGAGTGGGGTCACAGAAATGTGACAAGCTCCTGCCTCAGCTCTTAACTTCCATTAACCACCTTAACTGTACAAAGGGAAGGTTTTTTACAGGACCGTGTAAGGCATCTGTCCCACACAAAGTCAGTGTCATCTGGGCTCAAGAGTGTCTTTGAATGTCTCATTTTCTAGCTCAGTTATACCTGTTATGGGAGTTTAGATAAAGGCTCAGAAATACCTGAAGATATCTTTCAACTTTTGGGTTTCAAGTCAGTTGAATATCAACAGAGATATTCTCAGAAAAGGGCAGAGTCACTGTTTCATGGCACATGCTGAGTTTTGCAGTGAGGGATGGAGATGTAGGGGAGGGAGGAGGGGCATGGAGTGTGACCCACCGTCTGCGGGTAAGAGAGTGGCCTCAGCCTGTCGTAATCCTCTTGTCCAGCAGTATCCCACAGCCCCAGATTTACAGGCTTGCTGTCAACCATCACATTGGCAGAATAGTTATCAAACCTGAAATTCAGGGACATAGGTCATGGCTCAAACAGGAGAAGAGGGAGCCCTTCCTGTGGTGTAGGTGGGGCTCACTAGGTGCACCCAGGAGCAAAGGGTGATGATTCCTCTTCTCAGCTCACCTGGCTGATGCTGGTTTCCTGTGAACCTCCACCTCATGGAATTCTCACTCATCAACCTCCTCCCCATCACCCAGCTGTCCTGGACAGCTACACCTGCCTGGCTGCAGCTACACCTTTGATACCTTGCATGCAGGTTCACAAACCATTTTCTTTTCCCATTTTTCTCCCCAGTATCCTTCCCACAGCTACATCTGCTCTAGAGCCAAGCCCCTGCCTTTCTCCTATGTTCCAAAACCTAGTTTTATTCTTAGCAGTGAAGAAGAATCTATGTCTCTGTAGTTTGCTGCACTCCTCAACAGCCCTGCTGGAACTGGGAACAATGTGTCCCATTACTCTTTGACAACCCAGCTTGAAATATTTTAGAACAACTGTCAGGATTGCATGCTTAGGAGTAAAGTCTTGGTAGAAGAAAAAGGATAATAATGCAACAGAAAAGTTCCTACCCGCACCCTAGAAAATTTTATTTCCTTTCCCTTTTGGTACTTTTTTTCCCAGGTTAAGGGAGACCAGTGCTAAGAAGGAGCCAACACAAAGGCCTTTTGAATGTGTTAATGGCATCTGCACGTTAGAAGGGACATGATTTAACAGTGGGCTTGGCAGTGCTAGGTAGTGGATGGATCTCAGAGGTCTTTTCCAACCAATTCTGTGATTCTGCTCCATGCAGAATCCATGACTGCTCCAATGACAGCAAGTGCTTTGGACAGGGAAGGAAGTGGGGTCCCTTGTCAACCCACCTGCCTTCCTGGGGTGTGGCCCAGTTGTTGTAGCCTACTGCTTGTTTGTTTTGGCCATCAGGATGCCTTCTGCTACTTGTACATTTAGCCAGCAGATGACTTTGAGTCGGCTGGACTCTCCCAAATATCCCATTTATACCAGGGTTTTATGAGGTTGCTTCATGTGGAAGGTGACAGATCCAAAGTTAGAGACACCTTCATTGGTTTTCCTCTGCTTGGCATGGAGATTGTGACCCATGGAGTGCACAACAAGGGGTCACTGTGCCCCCTCACATCCTGCTTTTCATGCCCCCACCCACACCAGGCCCTGTTCATGCATTACTCACACAGTGGGGATGTATTCTCCTGGGAAGGCATTGGTGGTATAGCTGATAAGGAGACAGGTTTTTCCCACAGCCCTGGAAGAGGAAGAAAACAATAGCAGGAATTCATGGCAGTGCAGGCAGTCTTACTAGGATGAGATGGGGCAATCCTTCCACACTTCTAACCCAGCCCTATCCAGGGACCCCTGGAAGCAGAAACACATCCACAGGACCAGACAGTGCACAACCACAGGTTAGAAACCCGGCAGGAAGAAAGACAGGATGTTGCTCAGAAACGTTTGTTGTCTTTGAGCACAAAGGCTTGTTTTTACGGTCTAGTACAGAGATCACTCAGCTAAAACACATCCACTCTGAGGTGGAGGTGGGAACCTGTTTTGCAGTGCATGATGCAGAGTGCTGTGGGCTCACAGCTATGACAAAGCTGCCATGCCAGCTTCAGCACTCAAGTACAGCCACTCCTGCCTGCTCTTCAGGAGCTGTGGCCAGGGACTGGCAGCAGCTTCTCCTGACTTACCCAGTCTTTCCCATTTACAGTAAGCTGCAGCAACACTTGCACAGAGAGCTGTAAGGAGCCAGAAAGGTCCATGGCTGATGGAGGTTGCTGGTGGTGTTTCTGAGCTAGAAGCTTGTGCTTCCTCTCTTCTCAGCCTCTCCCACAGCCTGCTGCAGCAGGGTGGAGTGCAAGGTAGCTGCACAGTCCAGACTGGGCTGGAGCATTGGTGGGATAAGGAGCAATAAGGCTATCATGTGGGGGAAGGAGGTGGTGTGGACAGGCTGAAGCCTGTGGTGAGGGAAAGAAGAGCAGAGAAATTGGAAGAAAATAAAGCAGCCAAGACAGGTGTTGGAAAGAAAATCTTACCCCTGCTGGGATGCAGTTTCTCAGGTTTGTGTGGCCTGGGAAAACTTGGAGATGTTTCAGTTACAGAACAGAGGAAATGGAGGGGGTGACAGCAACCTGCTTCAAGTAGCACAGACCAGGAGGAGCGAGAGGTTTCCTGGGCAAAGGCTGGAATTTTGCTGCTGGGGATTATCAGACCATCTCTGATGTACCTGCCAGAGATGTACCATCTCTGATACCACTGTACCTGCCAAAGAACCCTGCCACAGGGCTGCAGTTCTGCCTTTTTGTGTGCCCTTGACAGGCACCCTGGTCTCAAGGCACCTGCCTCTGTCGCTGGACTGTGGGGCAGCTGAGGAGGAAACGGAGCTTTTCAGCATGCTCTGACATTTGTTTCTTCCTCCTGTCACTCCCCACTCTTAGATCCTCCTCTCTCAATCCCTGCTCTTTCCCCAGGTGCCTTGTTTCTGTCTTATCACAGAGTTATCGAGGGAGGTGAAGCTCTGTAGGAAATGCCTCAGGAGATCCTTGGGCCTGCGAGTGGATCGGTCATGGAAGAGGGGGAGGTTCTGAATTGGTGTGGTTGAACAGAGAGCTGTGCAAACGGGTCAGTGAAGGGGTGAAGCTTACAGCACAGAAGTGAGGTTAGTTAGGCACCTGCAGGCTCCTGTGATTGAAGCCAGGCCATGTTAAGAGGTCAGTGATGTGTGCTGGAGGGGATATGGGGGGAGAACAGCAGTGGGACCACACGTGAGCTGAGTGGTTGGAGAAGGTCCTGTGGTTGTTAGGGTTGAGCCAAGATGGTGACATCGTTGGCATGGCTGGGAGGGAGGTGAGGGCTGGTGAACCAAGAGCTCAGAGCAATGGGGGCTGTGTTGCAAGATGGTGAGATGTGTACAGAGTGTGCAGTGCACAGAGAAGCAAAGTAACGAGACAGAATACATTTAAGAGGAATTGAGGTCCTAGGGGTTGAGAGCAGGACTGTCAGCAATAAGCAAGGCTTTATAAAGCCTTACCTGTCAGTAACACAGGACATGTGGGGTTTACCATGATGTGAGGGGGCTGCTGCCTTGAGGGAAGGCTACAGAGTTGGTGCTGTGTGTGAAGGGCAAACTGGGGGGTAGGGAACTGGGTAACAGATAAATACCCAGTGGAGTTGTTCATACAGCTCCAGCTTAAAGCCTTCAGGGGACTTTTCTTAGAGGTTACAGTTTTTATTTGGGGCTCTGTCTTTCCTCTTCCCTGCTCCTCTGGCCCCTGAGAACATGTCTGACATGTACTGTTATGTGTGCAGACATCTTCTTTCCCAGGCGAGGTCTAAAGGAGGAAGTGACTGTGGGGAGCAGCAGCACTGCTCTAAATGTCTCTTCATCTGCTACCTTAGAGCTGCCCCAGATAAGTCTGGCCAGCTTCTAGGTGGAAAGGAATTAAGCTACTCCGTTCCAAGCACAGACTCTCCTCCTTCCCTCCCTTGCATTTACTCATCACACAGGGCAAAAAGACGCTCTGTCCACTGTATCCTTCCTGCCCCAGGCAGTGATGACTGCTTAACCCATTGATGGCTTGGATCAGGCCATTTCCAGGCATCAGGGGACACGGGCAGAGAAGCCACCATGTTGTGAAGGCAAGGTTTGGTTAGTTCCCACTCCCAAAGTGTCCTATACTTGTGCCTATCCCAGTGGAAAGAGCTTCTTCTCCATGTGCCACAGAGGCCCCTTGCCAGCAGTCCCCACCACACCCCAATACAAAGCTGACCAGCTGAGAAAACCTGAACACAGAGACCCTGACAGACACTTTGCCAGGACCAGAGTGCCATGCCCCTCTCCCAGTCATTCCCAGTGAGCACACGGCTTTCGAGGAGCCATTCACCTGCAGGAGAGCACTTGCACCTCATGGGTTTTAAATCTAACTCCTGCCTCCGGGCTGAATCTGGCAGGAACACCATCACCTCCTGCACATGGGACAGAGCTGCTCTGCTTCCCATGGATGCAGATGGGAACGCAGATGCACGATCACCATTTCCACGCAGATGCCCTGCGAAATGCCCACTTCTTGAGGCTCCCTCAGAGGAACATCCCTTGTCCCGGGGAGAGAGGAGCGAGCATGTCTGCAGCAGCAGCAGCAGCAAGCCTGCAGGAGGTCAGCAGCAAAGCGGGGAGGTTTCACCAAGCACCCACCTTTCCCGTGGCCCTTGGCACAGCCTGTCCCGCCCCACAGCCGCAGCAATCCCGCGGGGTACGTACCCATCTCCCACCACCACACACTTGATGGCTTGCATGGCTCTGGACCCGTGGCGAAGGACGGTGCCCGAGGCAAAGGGAAGTCAGGCCAAGGCGAACAGCAGGGAAGGATGGGCAAATGTGAGTATCAGAACAGCAGGTTGCAGGGAGGGAGGAAGTGGAAGAAGGAACTTCTTCACCCGCCGATCACCCTCGGGTCCCTCCGCCCCTCCACCGCAGCCGCAGCTCCGTGGCAGAGGCCGCTGGCTGAAGGCGGAGCAGCCGGGACTTCTCGGTGGGGGTGATGACTGCTGTAATATTTCTTGTTCTCCCTTCGTGTCTCACCCACTCCCTTCCCACCTCATCCCAACGAACGGCACGGGGCACCAAACTGCTTTTCCAGGGAAGCTGAACGAGGGTTAGAAGCGGGGTGAGAATATTTCCGAAGGGTGGGTTTTCTCCACCCTCCTTTATCATCCAAGCTTTGCGGAGGTGTTGGGAAGGTAATCTGAAGTGGGAGTACTGGGGTGATGAGGGCTAATGAAGGTTTTTCAGGTCTTCCCAGTGCCCCTAAGTTTCAAGGATGAAGTATCACAAGGAGCTTCTTCTTCTCTTCAATACTTCAACAAAGTCATGCAGCCTCTAGGGAGCAGCTGCGACCCAATGGCTGCTCTGTTCCTCCTCTCCTGTGTGGATAATGTGTTGCTGCACTTCCTCACCTGCCCAGACTACTGCTACATCATTCTCTTCTTCAAAATGAACAGCTCCAACTCTCTCATTGTCCTCAGAAAAGAAAATACTTTTAGAGCTAAGCGTCAAGAAGAAGAAAGCAATCACCCTAAGAAAGAAGATACAAGAGCAGAATGATCCCGGGAAGCTCTATTCCTTTCTTTCCATTATTGAAATGAGGATCTGCCTCTTCCTTCCTTCTCCTCCCATGCAACATTAAGCCTTGAAAAGAGTGCATGTGTGCACATCTGTGTGCTCCAGCCTGAACTCATGAGTGGATGGGCAGGAGATGGTTTTTACAGAAGATGGGATATGGTGGCACAGAATTAATTAAAATTTTCCAGGCTTTGCCAGCAGGCCAATTGGAGCAAGAACAGTGGGTTTGCAGCCGGGGTGTTCCTGAAGGAAGGAACTCTGAGTCAAGTGTTTCTCCAAAGGCTGATGACCTTTGTGCTGCTGCAGCCACAGGAGGCTGTTGGGGCTGACCTGCTCTGGAGGAGAGCGCTCCCAGCTGTCACTCAGACCTGGCTACAGCCCAGAAACCTTCAACCGTGGAATGTCTCCAAGTCTTGCCGCTGTTTCAGAAGCACAAAGTGACCAGCTGTATGAGGTGTTCCCTCTGTGGGTGGTAGGGAAAGGGGAGGAAGGAAACCCACTGACACCTCTGCAAGTGAGAGCAGGAATGGGCACAGAAATACAGGTCAGAGAGGGACATGAGAGAGGGACAAAGGCTTTTACAGAGGGGAGCTGGAAAGGACAGGCAGACACAGAATATATGAACTCAGAAGTAGGTGTATCAGGCTCTAGAGAATGCTACTGGTGGGAAGAAAAAAACCATTCTAGGACCTCATGGCAGGGATGAACAAGGGACACCGACCTGCTGAACACCTGAACACCAGTGTTTGCTTTTGTCCTGGTAGTCTGGCGTATGGGCCTGTGGGACTGGCAGTGTGGAAGGGACTGGAGAAGACCCATTTAATTGGTCAGGGAAGAGGGATTGTTGTGGAGAACCCACACAGAGGTGGGCCCCATGTCAAAGACACTGTAAATCTGCTTATCCAGCAGTGAGCTATGAAGTCCTGGCAAGACCCCATTTCTGGGCACATTACTCTTGGAAGATAATTCCCTGCAACTGCAATGGACAGTCAGTTCTTGTCCAGTCAGAAGTCTGTGCTGTGAATCTATAAACATCTTTCCTTCACCAGTGCCTCTGTGGAGGGAAAACAGGGATCTACATAAAAGCTTTCAGGATGTTTCTTTGCATCACATTTAAATGGGATTAAATAGGATTATTTAATAATGAGACATTACACTCAAATAATACATACAATAATCACTCTAAGAACAACTGGCACCTGCTGCATTAAAACCTTTCATTTGTACATGCTGCAGGAAAAGGAAGGAACCTGCAGGAAATAGGCCCATAACCCTGGACCGAGCATATACAAATGTGTTGCTGCTGCTCTGATGTCCCTCTCACACCACCAAGAGGTGCTCTTGACATGAGTTTCCTTCAGCATGTGCAGCAGGGCACACATCTGGGGTTTCTCGTTCCCACTGCTGAGTTTGAGGGAGATGCTAATGGGAATTAATCGCTCAGTGAGACACTTTTGTTTTGGGAGGCTTTCAGGGTCCTGAGCTGGGTCACCTCAGAGCCACCCAGGTTTGCATGGCACCCATGTGAGACTGCAGAGCAGGGATGAAATGCATGATGCTGCTTTTCCCCCACCAGGATCCAAAGCAGTGAGGACCACCTATCCCTCCCTCTCTTTCTGTGGTGTTCTGCCCCCTCAAGTATAATGGAAGTCAGTGGACTCTTTCAGAAGTGATGCTTGCACATCACAGCCCTGTACAGGAGGGCAGGAGCTGAGCAGGAGGCTTATCCTTCAGCACAGACAGAATAGCAGGGAGGATTCTTTCATGGAGGCAGCACAGGGCTCATTTCTTGGCACACACAGGACATGGTCACAGCATGTCTTCTCATCACCCTGGATTTTTTGATGTGGCCTCTCTCTCAGGCAGTCCTAAGTGGCCATGAGAACTTTTCTCTGTGAATTGGGTGCCTACCAGGATAAACATTCATTTGCTTCAGCCTGACTGGGTTGCAAACCGTCCCCACTTCCTATATTCCCCTTTTGCACCTTCCCACTTCCCCTTTGACACAGCTTCATACCATCTGTCTCCTGCTTTTAGTTCTTGCTTTGCTGCTTCTCTTTTCCAAAATTCCCACTCCTCCCCGTTGCTGTTCCCCTCCCCCTTTCACTGCTGCAGTTTCTCAGGCTGCCTCAGGGGCTTGAAAAGCCTGTCCTGACTCAAGAGCTCAGCTCATAACTGAAGTGGGCAATGATGTTCTGCAGTCCTTCTTAGAGAGGCTGTGGAGTTGTTTCATTCAGGGTCTGTTTTCTGATGGGGGTCTCTTCTCCAGCCTAAATTTGTTCTATCAAACAAAAGCTCAGAAAAAGAGTGATGTTTCCAATCCAGCCTCACTGAAGACAAGCTACCTGCATTTACATCCATCATAAGCAACTCATCTTGAAAAAGGTGCCTACTTAGTCTTGCACCTTTCTTACTCATAGGCTGTTGTGGAGATCAGCCCTACTGAAATCAGGGGCAGGTGGTCCATTCCTGACTTCATGTCATGGGGGCTTCTCTGTCTTCAGAGTGTGACTGCTCTCAGCCTTTCCACTTTGGGCCAAAACAGCAGGGCCGCTGCCATCTCCCTACCTGGAGCACTGAAAGATGTCCACCTACTCCTCCTCATCTTTTTCCTTATGGATCTGGGTAAGCAGAAGAGGATGGAACTTTGGGCTTCAAGTTCTCTGTGATGGTTGTTTCATGCTTGCACTTGCCTCAGTCAAGAAATTCTTCACAGACACTAAATCATACCGGGTTTTTGTGGCTTGGCCTTATCTGTGTCTCTCTACTTCTGCAGGTCCCCAGTGATGCTGATGTGGGTTTCCATTCCCAGAGACATTTTACTCTCAGCCAGTGACAACCCCCATCTTGCTGATACCAGTGTGCCACTTTAATGGCAATAAATACAGACCCATATCTGACTGTGCATTCTTTCCCACAAGGTGCTTAGACAGTTGAACAATATTTCTCACCTGCCTGTAGCAGAAGAAAGGTAAAAGGGACTAGAGATTATATGTGTCAATTCAAACTTGAGTGCCAGCTGCATGACTTGATTCCCCTCCCTGCTAGCACTCTCTGTACATTATCAGATGCTAGATACACTGTGTTTCGTAAATACAGATCTCATACATATCTTTACTCATAAGTGATGATGTCTTCTAGGAAGGCTGCACCAGGGAAGTGAAAAGAGCTGTTTAGAGTACTAAGAAAATCTATAGCTACTCTGTTTTACAAGACTAATATTTCCTGAACTACCAAAGTAAAATCTTGTGCTTCCCTTCTGCCATTTTATTTCAAAGGCATAAAGCTTCAGTCTTGCTGCACTTTCAAGTCTAACAAAAAAAAATCCCTCTGGCTCTTCATTCAAGTTTATCAGACTCCAAGTGACCCTTCTGTAATCTTTATAAGAGGGTTTCTTCTTGCCTATGGCCTTTTATAATCACCATCTTTTCACCTTTAAAATAGACTCCAGTCCCTAAGCCCAAACTGAATGGCAGCCTAAGCCTCCTGAAGGGGCTATTGAATTTGAACAGACCTGTACTTTGTCGCTCTGTGGAGACTTGTGGGAATACAAGTTGATATGTTCAGTACAGAGAAATACATGGCACTTTGTCCCTGCCTTTATCCCCTTGAAAGCAGTAGAAAATATTTATATGTCCTCTTTATTTACACAATTATTTTAAGCCTGTACCAAGCAGCAGAAAAGTGCACACACATTGTTGGTTTGATATTTTCCATCATGACCTCCAGAACAATGGATATTTCCAGCTCAAATTTAAGTTTTTGTGTGCAGTCAGGGAGCATCTGGGGAGAAAAACTAGCCCCTGGCACAGGAAGCACAGGGAGTAGTGCCTGGAGTATGGATCTGCAGCAGTCTGCCTAATCTGCTCATGCTTGATGAGGTGAGAACAGTGGACCAGCCTGCATGCCCCCATTGCACACACTGGCCTTGCTGACAGCACCTGTGGGAGAACCCACATGCTGTGAACCATGTGCTTTGGGCAACTCTGACCACACTGTGGTGTAAAAACAGCATTTAAACCTCATTTTCCCTAGGATATATCTGATGTTCCTATATTCCAAGGGTATAATTAATTTTCGTTTCCTTCCTTCCTTCCTTCCTTCCTTCCTTCCTTCCTTCCTTCCTTCCTTCCTTCCTTCCTTCCTTCCTTCCTTCCTTCCTTCCTTCCTTCCTTCC
>NC_031773.1:49215319-49277760 GCF_001522545.3 Parus major | reverse complement strand
CCTCCCTCCCTCCCTTACTAGAACTGAAGTATTTTCTCCACCATGAGAATTAGTGGGGGGCTAGGAACCACTTACCCTGCACTTTGGAAAGAATGGGAGATGCTCTAGGGTTAGTTTATTTACGTGATCCTGTCTGTTGTGTACCCCCATGAGAAAACCTCTCACAGGTGCTTTGTTTTCATGTGACATAGACTCATGCAGTTTTTTATCAGTGCATTCAGACTCCTCTGGCTGAAATAACATAATAAAGCATTTAAAGTGCATCAAGTGTTACAAGCAAGGCTACCAGATCCAGAGGAATGCAGGTAGTGGAGGTGATCATTGAACTGAAATAGTAGCAAGGTCTCTAAACAGGGAATTCCAACAGACAGGCAGGAAAATCTTAGAGAAAGAAACATCAAGGAGCTAAAAAATGAAGGAAGTATGTGACACAGGGCCAGGTTTTGTACTCTGCTGGAGTGGCTGAAATACTTCTGCAGGGCACAGAGGCATCTATTTTGGTGTTTGCAGGTCTCTGTGGTTGGACCTGCTTACACACATGTGTAAGAGCAGCCCTGATCAAGCTGCCTGTCTATGTCTCCCACCTTTGTGGGAGTACTTTAGGCTGACATATCTGCTTGATACTGCTGAAACTATTTTTTTGTAGTAAAGGGTGAGGGAAGGAAGGGGCTGGGCTGGAGGTCCAGAACCAGCTCCAGTGAAGAAACTGGGGGATCTGGACCAGATTGTGGAGCATTGACTTCTCCTCTTATGTAGCCAGGAATATCAAGATGGAAATTTAATTTACAAAGGGTAGGATTTTAACAATTTGTGACCCAAATGCAGGCCTCTGATAGCTTTTAGGTGTGGACATTTTGTGAAATGAAGGTGTGGACAGACGTGGATGTAACAGTTTGAAATTAGTTTGCATTCAGGTAGCTCACTCCCTTCTTTTTTCACTGCCAAGTAAGCTTCTAACATCTTCCGTGTAAATATTGAAACTGGCTATAGAAAGTGAGTCTTAAATGATTGCCATCAACTCTTCCTAAAGACCACAGGTTGTGACCCTGCCTGTGTAAATTCTTTCTGGATCTCTGCCACCACTTGACATGTTTAAGGTGGGGATATCTCCTGCTCTTCCCTGAGGTTCATCAGAGCTCTTGCCCTCTCTAATAACAGCACTGAACTTACAGCATAACCACAGGTTGGAGCAAACACAGGAGACTGGGGGGAAGGGAGGGCAATCTGTGTCTCTGCTGGTGAGGCTGAATGGCCCTAGAGCAAGGGACCCTAGCCAGAGTGTTCAGGCAGGTCCTACCTTTCACATCAAGCCTTTTAAAGGACCAGTTATTCTCTCCAGAGGACTTCAGACCAGACTCAGTTAATGGGAATGTGGGAAGATAATAGCTCTTCCCTTCCTAGTGAGTCAAGGACCTTCGCTCTCACAGGACCCTCTTCTGTGTGGTGGTGAGGGTACACAGATGCAAGCTCCGACTGCACAACAAGCCACAAGGTCTTTTCTTATTTTTCTACGTGCACAATGCTCTTGGAAACTCTACCTTGCTGTCTCAGGGAGAGATGGTAAACAGAAGTCTGGCTCTGTTTTGCTGTGCTGCTCAAGGCCTGCCCCGAGTACAGCATCAGGCTGGGGAGCTGAGGATGGAGAATGCTTCAGAGGAAAGTGTTCATGGAAGGAAAGGGGCTAACCCTCTACTGCTTCAGTCCTGCCAGAGGAGACAAGAGCACTTGGGCATTACACCTGTTCTGAATTTCACCTCGAGCTATTTATTCAATCATCACTTCTTATGTCTCTAACATGGACCTCTCCTGCATGGGGATATTTTTCCCATATTGCCTACAGCACAGCTCTACCACATAAATCACACAACAACCAAAAAACAACTCAAGGGGATGTGTATGGCCTCCTGGAGCTGTGTGGAGGGCTGGGAGGAGAAACAGCACCTTTGTGCCTCACAGGAGAACAGAGCAGCACAAGTGCCTTCAAAAGTCCTGCTAAATGCCAGCTCTCACACCAACAGGAATATTGCTAAACCTGAGAGAGGACTGCATTTCTTCCTAGTTCACTCTATCCTTACAAGGTTCCACAAGAAAAACAGTTTGGAGGGGTCGGAGGAGGAGCAAGACTTAAAGTGACACTGAGCAGCCAGCGAGGCAGAAGAGTCTGATGACTTTATTCTCCCCTCCATCGACCATCCTCCAATTCTACAGTGTTCGTGCCCTGCCCCCACCCCAACCTGCTGCAGATTTAACACTTAAGAATCTTCCCTTTAACATGAAACCACTTCCCCAATCAGATGGGTTTTCTGAATCAAGAACTTCCTTTTCCCCCTCCTCTCTCCTCTGAGTATCTCAGACAAAAGCCTCTCACCACTAATTTTAGTCTCCTCAAACAGAGATTCCCAAAGAGCTGCTGGGAATGGAAATGCATTTGTGCATTTGCATTTCATTAGTAGCCAATGAGCCCTTGTTAAGTCATCGAAACATGCAGAGTTTGCTGCACTGCTGCAAGCTTGTGCCATGCGATCGGGGTGGGGAGAGGATGATGAGAGGAAGGAGGAGTCGCAGGGAAACCCGCCCCACCAAAGCTGCTGCGGTCTTGTTAGCCGGCTCCAAGTTGTTTCAGTTCTGTGAAGCATCTGAACGAGCCGAGTACAAGGAGGAAAACCACTGGTGTTGGAAATATATCGTGCTCTTCAGGATGGACCTTTGTCCTGCTGGTAAGCCTCAACCACCGTGTGCCTTTTTTGGGGAGAGGGCCGTGCACTCAGTTTGATGGAGAAGAGCACACCATGAAGTCCCAGCAGCCAGAGCGGGTGCTGCTGCTGCTGCTGGCTGGAGGAATGACGTGCTG
This sequence comes from Parus major, assembly GCF_001522545.3. Taxonomy (NCBI): domain Eukaryota; kingdom Metazoa; phylum Chordata; class Aves; order Passeriformes; family Paridae; genus Parus; species Parus major. The sequence goes on along the minus strand of NC_031773.1, from coordinate 49,274,909 downwards.
GAAGATCCCTGGTGGTCCAGTTAATTGCTTGTCAGTGTTCAGCATTAGGCATGGGTTTCTTTTTACTTGCTCTCCTTTCGCACCGGGAGAAATTTCCCCAGGGGTTTGAATGGCCTCCGTGCTGAGAGTGTCTCCACTCTGATTCCAGCGGTGCTGGGCTGAGCTGGGAGCTGACTCCTCAGCATCCATGGTGTGTGTGACACCTGTGTGAGCGCTCGTAGGCTTTGGCTGCTCTTCCTGCAGCTCTGGCCAGCTGCTCCGTGGTGTTTCCCTACAGATCCCAGGAGCTGGCTTTGCGGAGCCTCTCGTGCGGTTGGGTATCCCATTGTGATGCCCTTGCACGGCTTTTGGTGCTGGGGCCTCCCTTGCTTATGGCCCTGTTAGAGGTGAACAACTGTGTTAGGGTTCTAGAAGCTTCAGGTGATCTACAGGTGGGCCTGCCTGGCTGTGAAATAATATCAGTGGGCAGATGTGGGTGAGGGGAAATAAACCACACCTGAGGAACTGAGAGAGACCTTAGGTTTTATTTCCTGATTTGGGAGGTGTTGGATAAAGTGGTTGGGATTCAGCAAGGAAAGGCACACCACCAGACTGATCATTTCCAGCTTCTGGCTGAGGAAGCTCTGAGTGTGTGTCTCTGCATAGCCAGCAAAGAGGGAGAGCTGAGTGGGAACAGGCTGAACAAAGGAAGGAAGAGGATCACCTTGCAATGTCTCTTCTCATTCTGCCTCTGTCCCCTCAGACTTTTGTGTATAGGTTATGGAGCACAGAGTGAAAGCAAAAAGCCCAGTTTCAACAACTGTTGTGCACTTTTTAGCTCTGAGGTGTGTAGCCAAGGAAAAGGCATGCTCAAATCACATAACAGCCTTGCTGGCCAGGGAAATTGGTGGTACCTGTAGGAGCTGAGTTCTTGCCAGCAGCTGACTGGTGTTGAATGTTGGTGAAAATGGGTCTCTTTTGATCACCCAGCCCTCACTACCTGAAAGCAACTGTGGACAAAGCTTCTGCAGGACAGACTGGGCAGGAGGAGGGATGCATCATATTTTGCTATTAATTTTGGGGTGTGCCTTCGACAGAAACTGAGGGTCTCCTGACTGGAGGTCTGACACAGTCATTCACTCAAGTTATGTGTACTGAGTTAATTTTGTCTTGAAAGTTACACATTCAAGCAATTATACTTTCAAGGAAGTATACATGCTGCAGTAGCACAGTGAGATCCTATTCAGGCACAACCTGGAGACAGGCAATGCCTGGAGAGATGTGCTGGCTCTGACCAGTGATTTTGCTCCATCCCATCCTGTCATTCCTCAACTGGGTGAGAAAGCGGGTTTGTTTGATGCTGAAGTCCCTGGGGAGCCAAGGCTGCCACCAGAAACAGTTTTCCAGTGAGCTGCAGAGTACTGAATGCATTTGGAATTGCTCAGTTGTGGCACAAGGTCAGAGGTGAGGCGTGTACACCTTTCTATGGGCGCCCTCCAACCTGGTGACATGATGGTCCTGCTTTGTACACGTCTGTTTGCAAGTAAGGCTTGATGCCTTGGGGAGGCTGCTCTCCCTGCAGTGTGTGTCCTCTTCCAGCTTCCTTCAGAACCCTCTCAGGATTGTCTGAGTGAGGCCACAGAGCTGGTGTGCCAAGCCCTTGAGATGGATGTGTGAAACACGGGAGAGCAGACTGGTACTGTGGTGTCCTGTGCTGGGGTGTGTGGGGTAGGAGCTCTAGTCAAAAGCCACGGGAAGCTATCCTGAAGGATGGGTGTAAGTTCTCACGTGGGACAACATAAATTCTTCTTCCCAGCCTTCCCACCCCCTCATAGCTGAAACGTGCAAATCAAACCTGTTGGGATTTATGTTGAATTTCTTCTGACACCAGCTGGCAGAGAACTGTGGAGTGGCTGCAGGAGGGAGACACACATGACTGGAGGGAATTGAGGACTGGCAGGCTTTCTGTCATCTCCCTGCTGCTAGACTGGTACCTGGCTGTGGAGGTGTGGTCTGTACTGGAGATGACACAGCAGCCATATTAAAAAAGAAAAGGAATCTTAGGTGAATCTCTTTTCTACCAGAGAGCCTCCTTCAGGCAGAAGCTGCCCATCAGGGTGCTCTGCCCATGTGCTGCCATGGGTGGAGGTGCCCCAGCCCGTTATCAGTGACACTGAAAGCCCTCCATTGCCTTGCAGATGGGCCTGATGAACCTCTGCTGTCCTGCCATGGGTGTGTAACACACTGCTCTGCAGCAGTGGCACAGATGCAATCATTCTTCATAACCCTCCCCTGCTGCTTCTGCAGTTCATCCTTCCAGCTCTCCTGGGTGGTCACTTCCCACTTACCTCTGTGCTTCAAAAGCCACCTCCCTATTCCTGTAATTTTCCATGGGACTGAAAGCCTTACACCTGCGTGGTTCAGCACAGCCTTTGCAATGGGAAGTGAAATCAGAAAACACAGAACTCTCTGCTGGTCACACAAGTACCCAGATGTTTGGGCAATTCTGACCTGCCCTCTGGATGGAGAGGCTGAAAGCATAAGCCACCACAACTGGAATTGAAGTGACTGTTTTGAGTGACAGCACTGAAAATACAATCCTGGTCAGTTCATGAGGAACTGGCAGGTCTTTTTATCTGGGTCTGCACTGAGAGGGGGAAACAACCTCAGGAGCAGGTGTAAGACCCACAAATGTGATGCTGATGCACTTTCCTTTCAACATTTGTTCCCTGAAAATAAATTCCAAACAACAGCCCTGGGTCTTCTCTGTAGAGGATACAAGCCATTTTTTATGTGTCTGAACAGGAAAACTTCAGTGTTGGTTGGGCTGACAGCATCTTTCTGAAGCCTGCAGGTGGTTTTGTGGTGTGTTCTTCTTCAGGGTGAAATTTCCCCTGTGCAGAGAACCCTGACCAGGGCTATGCTTCGTCTGTGTGCTGACCTAGTCCTGGAGGGAAGTAGAACTCAGGTGGTACTGAGGACTTTGACAAGGCCTGGACCATTTTCTAAAGCTACCAAATACTCAAGCTATATAGGAAACCTGACAAAGACCTTCTCTGCAGCTCAGTCTAAATTGCTCTAAAAGTTTGATCCATCCATTTTTTTCCAAACTGTGTCACCCTTTCCTACTTTTTTACCCCTTGATTCCTTCCCCTTCTCCATGACTCATTCTTTTTCTCCCCTGCCCTCCCCACACACACAATCCTTCCCACACTTTTCTCATTCTGACAAACTGGGCAGATGGGAGTTGGGGTTTTCAGATGTTCAGGAGGAAGGGGGACTGTGTTGTTTGCAGCCTTGTTGGGGGTCGTGTGGGTGAGATGGTGTCCTCTGGGAGCCTCATGACTCTTTGAGATGCTTTAGTAGACACAGAACAACTGAAGCAAAGCAACCAGCCACACCACAGAGTTTGCTGATGGGGCAGGGGAAGGCAGGGCTCCTCAGGGTTGTCCTCTTTTGTGGAAAGAAATACAGGGCAGAAGGTCTTAGTTGTAATTTGTCAAGGAGTCACCTCAGTGATTCCACAATTATAAGCCCCAACAGGAGTGAGAGAGATACAGCTGGAGAGACTGAGAGGCCAGCCTGATCTCCTGCAGACACCACAACTGCAGGATACATAAATTAAGCTAAAGGGCATGGGCACTGCTCAGAGGCACAGGGCTGACATTCAAAGGGAAGTCAGCAACCCCCCTAACAAGTACCAGAGCCACTGCATGTTTTCGATTGGTTTTCTTTGTGGTTACTTTTCATTTGTTTGTGTTTTTGTTTGCTAGGCTTCCTGCCTGCTTTGGTTTTCCCCTCACCTACAGATCTGGCTGTTGCAAGCTTTTGGATGCCTTTTTCCTTCCCTCTTGACTGGCTTCATCAATCCAAAGCTTCTTGGTGCTCTTCACAAGGGCTGCTTGTGAGGCTGCGAGGGCACGTGGGTCCTTCCCAGCCTGGCTTCATGCTGGCTCCTTGTCCAGTGCTTTACTCCCACAGACTCAGCAGCCTCTCCCCAGGGAATGCAGTGCTTGAAACCATCAGGAAGAGTGGCAGGAGAGAGGCTGCAGCCCGAGAAAAGTAACAGGAGAACACTCAGCAGATGGAAACCCAACCAGCCAGGAGGATGGGGGGAAGACGGGTCTTTCTGAGCTGTTGTGGCCATGACAGGAAAGAAGCATACTAAGATGATTGCCCTTGTCGCTTTTCCTTCTGTCTGTCACGGCTGCTTCCTTCCCTTTTTTTCTTCCACTCATATTTATAGCAGTTGTTTTTCATGTGAGATCCACACTAAGGCAATTTCCAATGCAACTGGTGCTACTTCCCCTTTTTCTGGGAAGACAGGAGGCCCAGGGAATTTTGTCTTATGAAACAGTGGAGCAGGGCATCCAGTGACTTGACCTGGCTTCCTGGGAAGATTTATCTTGCAGTGTTTAGGTGCAGCAAGGACCCTGCCTGCAAGTTCACCAGTGCTCTCAGCCTTCTGCAAGCTCTGCTTTTTTCCTGGGGCCTCACCTTCTGCTTTGTCTCCTCTCTAGGGCTGCAGCCTTCTCCTTCTCCTTACTGAAGAAGCTATGTTTCTCCTGGATTATATTTAGCAGCAGCACTGTCACCCCAATTTTTTTAGGTCTTTTATGAATCATATTGTGGTTGCCTTGGCTTTGCTGCTATTTGTTTAAGTTCCTGTACATTACAAGGAAGCTTACTCATAATTTCTGCATTTTCTGCTGTTCACAGAACAACAGCTGCCCAAAGACATTTTTCAGCAAGGCTTTCATCCCCCAGATCCTGCCCTCCTACTTGAAAAATCTCGGCTTTCTCTCTGAAACCATTTCTGACTCTAGCTGTGGCCAATCAACTCATGAAGCCAGTGGTTTTATTGGAAGGTTTGGATGTAGATGAAGTATTTAGGTCATAGATTTTTCAGTACCTAAGGATGACTGACATACCAACCACCAGAGAGCATTTAATGGGACCTCTTCACCATGCTCAGGGCGAGCAGAATTGGCTGAATAGGCAGTGGGTGTCTGCAGGGTTAGCTGAGAGGGCTGTGCAGAGCCTCTGGCTGCAAGGAGAGGGGGTATGGTCTGTGCTGCACACTCTGGACTGAGAACCATTTGCAAGGCAAAAGTGAGGTGCAGTGGTTGCAACAGCAGGGAGCAGAGATGCTGAAACACAGAAATCAGAGTTGTTGTGGCATGACCCTAGGAGAAGTTAAGTGCTGAGAGGTTGGGCAGCTTTTTCCATGATACGTCGGTCGTGGTAGAGTTTTCACAGGAATCTTTATTCTTTCAGAATCGACTGGCTTGAGTGGGGCTGAAGAGGCTGAAATAGAGACAATCAGGAAGCACAAGCAGGAGCTTTTGGATGACATTAAGGTAAGGAACATCCTGACCCTTGTGTCTGCCTAACCTTCTCAAATCTGATTCACCAAGGAGCATCTTTGCATAACAGTCCAGGCCATGCAGAAGTGCTCTTGCACTGGAGACATTTTCTCTGTCACGATCCAACTTGAGTTTTAAACTTCAGGCTGCCCTGGCCTGTTTGCTACCAGGGTACATCCAGCCTGTGGTACTCTCTGCTGCAGGAGCCATCAGCTGCCCTGATGGGATATTTGAAAAAGGCTTGGTCAGATTATGAGCAATGTTGAGCTGGGATTGCATGTATTTAGGATTAAAGAAATGCCTTCACTAAGTTGTACTGGCTCATGATTCTTTATAATTACTGATTACCTGCTAATGGCATATCAGTCCTAGTTACCTGCAGCATCCCCCTGTGTTTATCAAACTTTTGTTTGCTTTGTGGACCTCTAACATGCATGAAGGATCCTGTCTCTTCTAAGAGGTCTCATGGCAGAACCTTCCACACAAGTTTCTGTGGCTGAACTTGCTTTTCTTCTTTCCTTTTAGCAGACTCAACCATTTCTCCAGTAGCTCCTAAAATGTCTGAAAATAACAGATTCAAAATCAGTCACTAAGACTGCATCACAGTCCTGCATGGTGCAGTGCCCTTTCTATTCCATTCTGCCTCCACCATGAAATGTGGTTTCCCGTTTGAGAGAGCTTATAGCACTGAATCATTGGGCTTGGACTGATTTTTCCACAACATGAAGCTGTCCAGATGCCTAGGGAATAGCTGCAATATTTCCTGGCATAGAGTAAAGGATTAAGCCAATCTACAAATTACTTTTTAGGCTTCCAGACCTCCTCTCTCTGCTGCAAACCAGAATGGTCTCTTGTCCCCCCTTGCAAAACAGATTATGAATGTGCGTGCCTGGGATTTGCTTGTGCGCGGTTTGTCTCTCTTCAGTTTCCAGAACAGGCGATGGGCACTGTAGGAGCAGGATACTTGAACAGGAATACTACATTTTTTTGTCCACTATGGACAGAGAAAGGTTGCTAGACTGCACAAACCCATGTTTTAAAACCCAAAGCCATTAAGCAATGGGGTACACAGTGTCCAGTGGAGTGAGTTTAGGTGAAAAGAGTGCCGTGGAACAAGAGACATTTTACCCAGGGGATTTTTTTCAGAACGTATCTATCAGTACCTTAAACACACTTGGGGATGTATCTGGGGGAAAGGGAGGGAGGAGAAGAGAGGATGAATCTTGGCTTGCAAGAAACACTGCTAAAAGTGAGCAGTAAATAAAATAACAAAATAGATAATAATTTGAAAGTCATGAGCTGAGATCATGGATATGTTACATTTGGGCAACACCTAAAACTTAGTAAAGAACACTCACAGCTCTGGGGACCAATGGAGCACAACCGAAGGTGGCCAGAACAAAACTGAAACACAGAAGCTCTTTTAAATTATGGAGTATTGCAGAAATTCAATTTCTCTATCTGATTATGTGCTCCATCCACATCCTCATTCCTTGATGAAAAAGTATCTGTCATAAAAAAACCCTTCTGCCTGTTCTGGTTGGTATGGGGAAGAATTTGGGTGATTCCTGGAAGACAACTGTGATGCACTTTGGCTTTGAGGTGGAACATAACTGCAGGATGGAAGCAACAAGATATAGACACCGTCATTTCCATGGTAACACAGAACATCCAGCCAAGGCAGCCATGGTCTGTCATGGGACTAAAGGAAAGTGAATTCCACAATTGATTTTTTAAAATCTGGCAGTAATTACTTTACCTTTACTCCTCCTCTCTCTTTTTTTTTTTTTTTTTTTTTTCCCACCTGAAGAGTTATCTGCTCAATGGTATTTAAATGGCAGGTACATTAAAATTTTTGTGTTTCACAATACAGCCACATTGTGGGCTCATATTGATGTCACAGTTACCAGTTCCACTTCTCCTTTCCTGGATGTGTAGCAGGGCTATGCAAAATAAAAGCTCAAGAGGAATGGGCACAATGGAAGGATTCTTGCATCTGACATAGTTTGAGGAACTGAAATCAACAGTGGGGTGAGTTCTCTGACACTCGCCACACCGATTAAGGTTGATTTTTCCAGTCTTGATTCACAATAGGCATAAGAACATCCTTCTTTCCCTCTTTCCAGTTGTTTTCATCTGGACTCCAGCAGGGTCATTCCAGAGCAGTGCCCATTTCACAGGCATCCTTGGTGGTCATGACCACCTGACCTGTCCTTTTCCTATGACTGAGGGAAGAAGTAAGACATGCTCTTATGCTTCCTTACAGCGTCTGCTGTTTTTCCCTCCATTTGCCATCATCTTCCTGATACTTCTTTTGCAGAAGCTGAAGGAGGAGATTGCAGAGGTATTTGCAGAGATTGAGCGTTTCCAACAGGCAGAGGAGAAGCAAGAGGCAGACAACAATCCTGGAGAGCAGACCAGGCAAGTGGAATGAATATTCCTTTGCTTACAAAGTCTCTTTTTAAGTTGAGAAAACAAGAACACTGATGGCACTCAGTTCCCAACAAAGGCAGGAAAATGAGGCCAGGAGGGAAATGGGCAGGGAAACGAGGCCCTTCTATCCTATTTCTCATTATTTCTTGATAGTCAGGCACCTGTCCTTGAGATACCTCACCTTGTGAGTGAAATGACGTGGTCCTTTATTCTAAGTTTGTCTTTTCGTTCTTTTTTTGTGTTTGCAGCAAGCTGTCACAGAGGGATAAAGTTCTGTCCCTGGGCCGGAAGAAATTCAACATGGATCCTGAAAAGGTAGGATCTGTTCATTTCACCTATGAGGATAAAGCTGGGAGGAAGAGGCTCTGCTGGCTGCTGTTCCAGTTGCAGCCACTGATGTCAAAGGAACCGTGGCAGGGGACTGTGGGGATGGGTTCCTGCCTTGCTGAGGCCCCTGTTGGGAGCAGCCTCCAGCCTGCCCCTGACTGAGGTCTTCTGATATGATCAAGCTGTGTTGCCTCCCCCCATCATGGGCTTAGAGGCCACGCCATACAGTTCAACCCAAACCTAAGAGAAGTAAAACAAGGATGGTTTAACGCTGCCAGCATGCTATGAGAGCCAAATTTCCTTCAGCACAGCCCTTCTTGACTGTGAGAGGCTAGGAGCTTGCTATAGTGTGATAGAGGAGGATGAACTAAAAAGAAGGTGAGAAGTTTTGAGAGCGTGTCAGGTTCCTTGGCTCATTCTGAACAGAAGAGGACAGGATGCCTCTGTCATTTGTTTGTCATTTGTCAATGTCATGGAAACATTTTTGGTTGAACTGTGGAGTAAACACAGCTTTCCCACTTTCTGGGGCTCTGACCAGTGGTGTCAAGACTCCATAGCCTTGAGCTCTCTGCAGAAAGCTCTAAAACCATCGCGATTAAGTAGAGAAGATGTGAGAGAGACAGTTCCCTCTTCCTTCCTCCTCGCTGGCAGAACACTTTTTTGAGCTCTTCAAGGAAAACCACAAAGCTGTGATCAAACGATAGCTGATCATCAGCTCTCCACCACAGCTAACATATCATCAGGTGGCTGCAGCTCTGCATGACAGCTTTTCATGCCTCCTCTGTGCCCTGCTGAGAGCGTCAAGATGCCCTCCCCAGTGTCCACACCCCAGCTGGAGTGTTTGCCAGTCCCCTGGACATCCCTCTGCCAGTGGGAGCTGTCTCAGAGCAGTGATGTACTTACAGCCTGTGTGAGAGGTGCTTTTATTTTGCCTTTCTGTCTGACCTTGCTTTGAAGCCCTTGAGGCATCTCTCTCTCTCTCTGCCATGCTGTGCAGGAATACTCAAACTAATTCTAACCCTAAAGCAGTTTAGCTTTAGGAGTTCAATGCCAGTCAGACTGGTCAAAATGTTATATACTGTGTGCCCATATAATGCAGATCTCTGATTATTGCCTCCCTCCTGCTACATGCCATACAGTAGGAGGTGCTGCAATGCAAGGAAACTTCTTTGCCCCTCTTATTTTTGCTGCCTCACCTTTCTAAGGTTGCACTCCATCCATGCAATGCTGATACTTATAAATGAGTTCCTATCTCCATGGAAAGCTCCTGAGGCTAGGGGAAGTAAACGTTAGGAATCTGGCTGATAAAAACCTTTGGGGAGAAATATTTTCTTCTGGAAAATATGGCCCAATCATCACTGCAATGCTTTTCAAAATTAAATTGATCTCCCTGAAAATCCATCTGAGGAAAAAGAAAGTAAAATAGAGTGGAAAAAAAATCTCACCAAAATTTTGATTTCTTCTTTTAAGACTGCTTTTTCTTTGGGGCATTTTAAAAATAGTTTCATATATATTACAAGGGAAAGTGAAATAAATATATTGAAGTAGAACATTTTGATGGATCTAAAACAATTTTCATTCTGTTATTGGATATTGCAGGGAGAATTGCATATGATCTGGAGAACTGCAGCATTGTTAGATATTGTCAAGAATCTTTTGAAAAAAGCCTCAGCTTTTTCTCTGACTTTAAAAATCATTAAATTCTCTCTAAAATAGGATATTGACTCTTTGCACAACCCAACTCACAACCTCTATATTCCTTTAAAAGCATATTCCATCCTTATTGTGTAGGAGGGATGGAGCTGAAAAGATTGCAGACTTCTCTGTTCTGTGGCATAGAAGAAAAATCTAGGAAAAAATTGTTTCAAGTTCTCTCAAGCCCATATTTTTGTCTGAGTACATTTTTTTTTTATTATGCCTCCTTTTAAACAAACAATTTTTCTTTTAAGTTAAGTTAATTTAGGAAAAATAAAAAAGACATTTAGGAACAGAACACCATGACATTTTGATTGAAAATATTAAAATTTATTATTTTGACTTTTCCTTTTTGGACTTTAAATCTGCATTGCCCTATTTTGTTTGTTTGAGTTTCCATCCCAGTGAAACATTTATCCAAATCTAGGAATGAAATGAGAATGGGACTGACAACCCATAGTGGATGGAGAGGGATTGAATAAAGATGAGACCATGGCTGTGGTCTCCCGTAAAGGGGCTGGGGAGCAACAAAGGAGCAGGTCCATCAAAGCTAATGAAGGCTGATATCAGAGCGTTGGGATTCTACTTTCTCATTAGACCACAGGGCTGTTCTACTTCCCTGTCTTGCTTCTCCTTCCCAGGGGATCCAGTACCTGATCGAGCACCAGGTATTGTCCTCAGACCTGCAGGAGATCGCCAGCTTCCTCCACAAGGGTGAAGGCCTGAACAAGACAGCCATTGGGGATTACCTGGGTGGGAGGTGAGTAACCCAGCAGGAGGAGACCCCTTGGTGCCCTGTCCTGCCTGGCCCCTCTGAACTATCCGTTTTGGATGACCTGTGGCGGACCTCATCCAGGTGCCAAGACTGAACATATCTCCAACCACAGCGGGCTGGGTGGGCAGAACAGCCCTGGGAGGGTCTTTGGAGTGTGTCTGAGGCTGGCTGTATGGCATCATACATATACACATACATACATACATATATGGGATCAGTCATCCCCGACTGCAGTGTGCGCCTTGGCTTCTTCATGGTCAGAGTGGAAGTGAGACTGGCATGGAGCCAGGTGCATGTTGTCACAGCAAGGAGCATCCAGACTGAGCAGGGTCAAAGCTCTCTTCTGACCTTTTCCCTCTATCCTCTCCCAGGGACCCCACCAACATTCAGATCCTCCAGGCCTTTGTGGCGTGTCACCAGTTTGCCAACCTCAACCTGGTGCAGGCGCTGAGGTGAGTGGGTGTGCTGGGGCAGGGGACAGTGCTGGAACCTGCTCAGCCACCGGGTCTTACCAGCCTGGAAGGTCAGGAAGTCCTCTTGGGCTGAAACGGGAGCTTCCCAAGGCCCTGCTGTGTGTGTTGGCTCCAGGGCTGTTACTCTGTGAGGTGTCAACAATTTCTCAGGGGGGTGGGAGACATTTCTATGGCCCCCTGATTGGATTGCCCACGTGAAGAAAAGAGGTTACTGTAGTTTCAGTGTCTGGGGGAATGAAAAAAGTTATTTTTGGCAGCAGGAAACATCTGTCCTCAGTGCCCATTACCTCAATAACGAAGTCACTCTGTTTTAGGGCACCTTGCTTTATTACAGGCCACCTCCTGGCAGGAGTCTTTCTCCCAAGCTCCCTGCTGCCTTGCAGGGCTCTCATTAGGGAAGCAGAGCTGTGATTTCTGGGAGGCTTAGCTCTACTTCCTTCATTTAGGGTATTTGAGGCTGCTGTATCCAGGCAGTTTCTAGAGAGTAGCAGAGCTCCTGCTCCATGCCCTGCGTTGTCTCCCCAGTGCAATGGGATGACTTCTCTTATCTTCATGGTGTTGCATGGGTTGAGGGGAGGCCTCCACGTCCCTTGGGCCCAATCTGACTGCTGCTCTCACCCCCTGTTCCCGACAGACAGTTTCTCTGGAGCTTCCGGCTGCCTGGGGAGGCGCAGAAGATTGACCGGATGATGGAGGCCTTCGCCAACTGGTACTGCAAGTGTAACCCGGGAGTGTTCCAGTCCACAGGTAGTTCTGGGGACTCTGAGTAGTGTGGGCCTGTAAAGCTGAGCTGTCTGTTTGCTAGGGAGAGGAGCCTTCCTTCTCCATTCACAAAGCACAGGCAGCATCACTTGGAAGTGTGTTTCCCCTTAAGCTAAAGGAGGCAGCCCAGTTCCTGTGAAGCTTTTCATTAAACTGAGCATCTTCAGTCCTCCTTTTGCTGCTGTGCTCTAGGCCCTCCCGATGGGCAACAGACTGGAGAAGGGCTCCCAGCTCCACATGAGGTGTTACCTCATCACAGCAGGGATAGCACTGACAGATGTAGATGTAGCTCTGCAGAAACTTTCCTGCTGGCAGAGCCAGCAGTTGTTAGACTGCAGCTGCTCAACTTGCCCCATTATCCTGAGGGCATGGAATTACCTCCATCATAGGAAATCCGCTGTGTCCCTTCTTCTCCTAGCAGAGGGAATATCCCCTTTATTCTCCTACAAATGGGAGGATGACTCTTCTTCAGTGACTAGAAACCAAGCCACCTGTGGTGTACATTGATCTGCCCTCTAAGACAAGTGCCACCCATCCTGATTTTCTTTCTTGTTGCTAGATACCTGTTATGTACTCTCCTTCTCTATCATCATGCTTAACACCAGCCTGCACAACCCCAATGTGAAAGACAAACCCCATTTTGAAAGGTTTGTGTCCATCAACAGAGGCATTGACAATGGAGGGGACCTCCCAGAAGAGCTTTTAAAGGTAAGAAGAATTCCCATTTTCTCATCCCCTGGGGTCCACTGAAAAGCAGAGATGCAGAGACAGGGGATGCATCCATTAGTAAAGCTTCATTTTCCCAAAGGCTCAGCCTGCAGGGGACCTGCCCTGTGAGGTAAAGTGGAGGTGGGCAGCCTGCCTGTATGTGTCTGCCTTCACCCACACAGCCTGGGCAGAATAACTTCTGTCTTGTGTCAAAGGGGATGCCTGCACCCCACACCTGGGTTTGCTGAGTAGCATCCCCTCAGGGTAGAGGCTTTAGATCTTTCTCCAGAGTGTCACTTCTTTCAGGCAATTTGAGGAAAGTTGCAGGAGCCTGTAGTCTCTTTTTTTTTTTTTTTCCTTGCCTTGGATTTGTGTAATAAATGATGGCAAATACAATGATGTGAACAACATTTCAGTATCCTTTGGAAGCCAGTAACCTGCCTCCCTGTCACTCTGCTCTTACGAATGTCAGCCTTTGTGCCCCTCAGTGCCAAAGCTTTGGCTCTGTGAAATGTGCCTCCTTGTGGCCATGTAGCTCTACGTGCTGGTCTCCACATTCCACTTCCCGGCAGCGTTTGGCACCACCAACCCGGGCTCTAAATGGGGCTGCATCTCTGCCGTGCTGAGTCCCATCCTAGTGCCTTAATACTACCCACAGCACTTGTGACATGCTGGGCTTGGTCACTGCAGCTTGCCTTGCTATGAGAGCACCATTTTATGGCTGCAGTTTTCCAAACTGAGAGCCTTTTTATGACACAAGAAGCAGAAGAGAGCTGGTGACCCCCCTGGAGACCCTGTGAGGTGCAGACTGGGGACTACTTACCTCAGTGCTCATCGTGTGTGCTCTCCTGCCCTTCACCCAACTTCCCTTGTGAAAACAAAGTGATGGGCCAGATGGACCTAGGATAGTTGTGTACAAGCTTTGTCAGAAATCAATCTTTCTTCCTTTCTTTCTCTCTGTTTCTCTCTCTCTCCTTCCCCACCAATGCTGGGGGGCAGAATCTATTTGAGAGCATAAAGAACGAGCCGTTCTCCATACCAGAGGACGATGGCAACGATCTCACCCACACTTTCTTCAACCCTAACCGTGAAGGCTGGCTGCTGAAGCTAGGTAAGGGGGAAGACTCCTCTAGCTCCTCTGACCTCCCTGTTTGCCTACCTCCCACCGCGAATCTCCCCTGGGAACCTGCCATCATCTCCGCTGTCCTTCGCTCCTGTCTGCTGCGGTGGGCTGAGGCTGACACCTGCTGTTGAAACTGGATGTCTGCTCCCTTGTCCCAGCTCCTGCAGGCTCTGCTCAAAAAGAGACTCAAAAACATATCCTTCCCCATTCCTAGCCCCATCAGAAAAATACTGGCTCCGTGTGTGTGTCTATCACATGGCATCGCATCAGTGCTACCCATGGTGTCTCCTTGGGGCTCACCTACAGGGAGAGCTGGGAGGGTGTGACTGTGTGTGCATGGCTGGAGCTTGGGGGAAGGATGGAAAAATGTGTGACTAATGGCTTCTGAACCTCACTGCCTCTAGGAGGACGTGTAAAAACCTGGAAACGCCGCTGGTTCATTCTGACCGATAACTGCCTGTATTACTTTGAATATACCACGGTAAAGGCTTCACTCATGGTTGGGAAACTGTTCTGCGTGGTTTTGGGCCTCTGAGGGGCCAGGGAGGAGCAGAGGGTAGGAGGCAAGTCTCCCCCTTTTACCCCGTGCTCCCAGACTGATCTCACACCTCCACTCTCTCCTGTGCTCTTTGCTCACCTCCTGTCTGGAGGAGGAGAGGGGCTGGACACAGCAGCTGTGGTCTCCTCTTGACTAAACTCCCCATTGTGTCAATGGAAGGGATCTCCTGAGGCATTACTCTGCCCTTGTCACCTCCACACAGGGGAAATTAGAGAGGTTCTAAACAGTGGCATAGATTTGGGGAGCATGTTGGGTGTTAATTCATGTTTCCCTTCCTTCAGGACAAAGAGCCTCTGGGTATTATCCCTCTGGAGAATCTGTCAGTCCGGAAGGTGGATGATCCCAAAAAGCCAGTAAGTGTCCGCTGGTTGGCACTCTGCCAACACAGGCTATGAGATGGTTGGAGGGAAGAGAAGATGGCACACAAATTATTCCTACTCTACACAAATTGCTCCTACTGTACTTGCTTCTCAGAGGGCAAGTGCCGCTGCAAACTGCCTTGTACTGCCATCTAAACATGGCTGTGCTTTTAATTTACATATTTGGTGTGAGTAGAGAGCTGTTCTTTGGCTGACTGCATTGCATGTTTTCACATGTGTACTTGTGTGTAGGGGGGCAGAGATGAATGCACACAGCTGACTTCCCACTTATTTTGCACCAGGAGATGTGGTTTTAATTTATCTCCTTGGGACTCTCCATAATGAGTTACAGCACATGTAGACTAAACAGAACTGTTGGTGCTAGGGAACTTGCCCAGGAAGTGACACATTTCTTCTGTGTGTCTTTTGTGGATACCCACTCTTTGATGTGTCATGGCTCTGGGAAAAGTGCCTTCTATCTGTGTGGTAGGCAGAAAAGAGGATGTTGCATCTTCTTAAAAAGGGGAGGGATTTGCATGAGTGGAGCTGAGTGACAGATCCTAGAAGGTGTGTTTTGGTAAGTGGTGACGCTCCATCTCTCCATAAAGCCTGTTTTAGTGTGCAATCCTTCACAGGAGGGGTGTATTTACTTAAGAAGGAAGGTCATCTAACTCATAAGGAGATTTTTGGGGAGGGAAAACACAGGGTCTGTTGCATTTCGGACACTCCTCCCTGTTACCCATGGTTGAAGGCAGCAGTCTCCCTGGTCTCCCCTGTCTTATCCTACTGCTCCATTTTGTTTCCTTTCTGACAGAACTGCTTTGAACTCTTCAATCCCAACTGCAAAGGGCAGAAGATCAAAGCCTGCAAAACAGATGGGGATGGGAAGGTGGTTGAAGGCAAGCATCAGTCCTACAAGATCTCAGCAGCCACTCCAGCAGAGCGTGATGAGTGGATTGAGGCAATACGGTGAGGAGAACTTGAGGCCTGAATAGTCTTTTTTCAGCCCCAGGGACAAATGGTCACACAGTTTATTTGGCTATCAAAGCTTGAAAAGGGAGTGGGGGTGGAAAGAAATGTTTAAAGTCCAATAGCTATGGTACCCCTTGACTTTGAAGAGTTTCGAGGTCCCTTCTGGAGAATCTCTAGCCACAGCTAAATTCTCTGCTGTGAGTCTGCAGATCTCCAGTGCTACGTTTTGATAAGTGGTATCCCTACAAGCTCAGTTAGTTTGTCTGTGCTGCTCTGCATCATTAAATCTCTTACTTTTGCCCACATTTCCTCTACTTTCCAGGACCAGCATCACACAGGATCCTTTCTATGATTTGGTCTCTGCTCGTAAGAAAAAGATTGCCAGCAAAAACTGAACCATGACCTGGTCACCGGCGTCAGAAAGGTGTAGGTTACTGGACAACTTCCCTCTCACACTGGGCTCTTCCAGTGAAGAAATTTGGGAGCTAAGGTTCCCTCTGCCTCCCACTTAGCAGGCAGATGACTGACAGGACATCTTACCCTCTTTGCTTCTTCCCCTTCCAAGCTGAAGGCAGAGGCGCAGGGTGCGATCCACTGAGGACTGTCAGAGCCATGGGCGTGGGGTTGCCTATGTCTGAACATAAAGGCTCAACAGCAACTGGCCTTTGAGTTCTCCCACGTAGGCCCAGAGATGTGGGACAGGATCTGAGAGGAGGCAGGAATGTCTGCACAGTGTCTCCAGCCCCTCCTGTTGTCACACCAGGCCGGGGTATTTTTCTGTGAGGGACCGTGTAGATTCTCTTGGAGCAGCTGAGCACGGTCCAGTCAGTTGCAGAGCAGAAAGTCCCCAGTGGTTTCTCTTCCATGAACAGATGTGTAGTGGTTGTGGGGTGGAGGCCACTGATACTTAGAAATTCACTGTGAAGCCAGAGGTCAAGGTAAGGTAAGAAGCCCTCAGTTCAGAAGAAATCCCTCTCTCCCCTTTCCTAAAAGTCTGTAGTGAGGAGTGTAGTCCTGGGAAGTCCCTGCTCTATAACTGAGTCAGAAATTTTAAAACGTTAAAGATACTGGATCCCTATTCAATGTAAGGCCTAACTGAGCATAGAGATGCTGTGGGACCAGGAAAACATCTCTGGGTGTTTTGTCTCTCTTTTTTGAGACTCATGGCCCAGCACAGATTTCTTTAAGGAAGAAACCCAAACACTAGCACTCCTTCTGGCCGATGGGTCCCCAACAAATGTTGGTTCCTTGAGCAGCTCAGAGGTCTGGGTTTTGTATCTGAAAGTTTTGAAAGTGTTTGAAAGTCAGACAGCATGAAAAAATGGAGGTACATATATCTCCCTGCCAGCACACACACACACATGCACACACACAGGCATCCATTCCCATCTTCATACAGTGCTATCATCTGGAGTCTGGGGGTTTTGTCTCTTGTGTAAAGAGAGAAATAAAAGTGCTTAAAACAGGCCCCAGACTCAGGGTAATGTGATCATTTTAGTGATAAAGTCAGAGGATGTGAGATTATCATGTTCCTGTGCCCAGCAGAGCAGCCTGAGCACCGCTGCAGTCTCTTGACTTGTTCCTTCCTGCAGAGGGCTGTATCTACCAGGCAATCTGCAGCAGGGCCAGCACAGCCCCATTATTCATTCTGGTTCTTTTCGCCAAGCCACAGGAATGTTGAATTAATTTCGAGAGGCAGGGAGCGTATCTCAGAGCTGAAGCACGCGCTCACCCCGGAGAAGGAACGTGAAGGTTTTCTTCTGCTCATGCCTGCAAATGTCTCCTGCTCTGAATCTCTGTTACTGATGTGATAGAGAGTGAGTTTGCTGCCCAGTGCTCTGGAGCACGCGTGCTTGCACACACACATTCACTCCTGCTTCGGGTTCAGTGCAGAGAGGCAGGCTCATGTCCAGAGGTGGAAGAGAAGTCAGAATATGCCCCCTTACCTTGGCAACGTCTCCCATATATGTGAGAGAAATACAAATATGCATTTGGTTGGTGAGAGATGCCCCAGAGCCTAGGATAGGGGTGGGAAATGTCTGTTCTGGTGCTTCTCAGGCATATACTCTGTGTGACAAAAGCCATCAAAATGTAGTTTGGAGTCTCTATTCTATCCATAGTCTGGGGTTGGGTGAGGGAATCCAGGCTAAGCCCTCCCTACAGTTTACCGGGATCATTCCTATGACAGCAGGGTCTATCCAAGCTGTTCCCCATTCCTCCTCATCCCCAACCCTTCTAATTCTCTTCAGGCTGCAAATGTCCTTTCTTTTCCATTCTTCCCCTAGATACCCACACACTGCAGAGAAAAATCACTCCCAGCGGGGACAGGGTGGCAAGTACAACTTTGGAGAGGCAAAGCAATGCACAGAGACAGGCAATTGTGTAATTTCCATCCATCAAACTAACCACAAGAGTCAGGAAGGGCTGGACCATGTTTCATCTCTCCTAGAAACTGAGGCAGGGAGACAGAGAGTAAATTTGAGTTTCCATTGCCTTTCCTTAGCTCCAGCAGAGAAAATGCATTTCTAATCTCTTTGCTATGCGGTGCCCCAGTCTCCTCAGTGCCATGAACACAGTGGCACGTGGTGTTGCCCACCAGCAATGCAACACGTGCTCTCTCTGGGTGGTGTCCTGACCTCATGCCTGCTGAGTACCCACGTGCTTGGTATTGGCCTGGGTGTCTCAGGACAGCTCTCTAAAACTGAGCCCCACTCGTGTCTGGGTGCTTTGACAGGCTCTCTTGGAACCCCTTAGAAATTTGTGAGAGGAAGGACTTGTGCAACTCGGGTGGCATCACCAGGGAACGTGTTGCTGGCCACCATCACACGCTCTCTATGCTGAGGGCAGCTGCAGCAGCTCACACAGGTACAGACACACGGACACACGGACACACACACAGGCCCCCAGGTGCTCAGTCTGACAGATTGGATGGTAAAGGTATTTCTCCTTCTCATAGGCAGCAAGTGGGGCTCACACAGACATACATGCAGAAGACTGACACTTATTCCCTGCCTGCCTAAGGATTCCTGCACACACCCTGACGTTCTTTTTCATAATAAATGTCCATCTATTTTCATAAAAGGGCTGGGAGGAGAACACTGCAGATGTGTGAAATAGACCACATCGCTGCATCCTGCCTCCTCCCCACTCCTTCCCGTCCTTCTATCCCCTGTTTATCAGCTCCTTTTTGGAAGGCTGATACATTCTAAAAAGGCATTCTAGAAATTGTTTGCATCGACAGAGACAGAGCAGCTGTGAGGAGAGCCAGCAGCCTCATGCACTACAGCTTAGGTAGAGAAAATGTCTGTGAGGTGGAGGGGTAGGACAGGGTACAAATGGAGGCACACTGAACTGAATTATGGATTGAGAGTGATCAAAGCACATCAGTTGAGCCTGTCCTTTGCCAGGGGCTGAATGCTCTTGGTGATGGGGGCTCAGGAGCAAATGGAGGCAGGACTCTGCATCCCAGTTGGCCGGGATGGTGCACAGTGGCAAAGTGAGAGCACCCACTGGGAGACACTATTCCTGTCAGGCCTCAAACTGCTCAGCTGTGTGTCACACAGCCTTCAGCATGACAGGAAAATCAAGGAGCTGTTTTCTGTCAGCTAAACAGGGTTATGTGTACCAGGACTGCCAGCCTTCTAACTCCCTCTGTGTGAGCACTTGTGTCTCACCCCTCCAGAGCAGTGCACAGATTGACACCATGAGGGGACAACGGTCTCGTCAGCTCATACCATAAATCCATAGGAATGGAAGGTTATCACAGTGGCCTCAGAGAGATGGGAGCCAGTCTTTTCCCTCTGAGTTCAGCCATTTTCATGGAAAGAAGCACAGTCCTGCTGCATTGGAGCTGTTTGGAATGGTGCAGTCAGATTTGTGATCCCAACAGGAGCAGTTGCTCCTCTCACCCACCACTTATGTTTGGTGGTTGGAAAGCAACTTGATACCTGAGCATGGGGGACCCACTGAGGTACTTCTTCCTTCTTATATTTTGAGTATGCATTTCACACAGAAAGGCCAGAGCACAAAGGTAGAGAGCACAATGGCTCTGAGAGGCACCATGGCCTCTGCTGCACCTTGCTCTGGATCAGCTCTGTCTCCAGCCTGGCAGAGGGCCCATTTGGGGGGCTGGAGGAAGCCCAGGCAGACAGGGGTTGAGACCTGACCAGGATTTCTTGGAGAGTCACTGCTGTCACATCTGCAGTGTTTCTGCTCTAAGTGCCTGTGACAGGGGCATGCAGCAGTCTCATCTTGCCATGCCATTTCCAATCCTGCTGCCTCTCTGCAATGAAGATGAATGTTGCCTGTCCCAGGTTATCACATTCCCATGTGTGTGAGCCTGTATACAGACAGCAGGTTGCTGCTGAAGGCTGGTGCAAGTGGGCCAAGTTCAAGGAGGCTGTGTGGGGGGGGGCAGAGGGATGCAAGGAGTCAGTCAGGGAGGGTGGAGGAGTCTGGGTCTCTGTGGGTCCCCAGTGAGGAAGGGCTGGCACTGACAAGGACAGGGCCTCCACCTCAGCTCCAGAGCAGGGGCAGCTCGAATGTCAGGAAGATGCAAGGTACAAACACCCTTTGAGCAGCCTGCAACCTCTGTCCCAGCTGCTGTGCAACACCACCGGGGGACACCTCGTGCCTGACAGCTGTCCTCTTTGTGGGGACAGAGTCACGTCACCAGCCGTGCCAGCCCAACACTTCAGGGAGACAGCGGACATGGTGCAAGGTGGCCATCACATATGGGCCCTCAAAGGCACAGCCTGTGCAGGGAGAGCACCATATGTCCTGCCAGCACAGCATGCTTTGCTCCTGTACCTTGCTGAAGGGACCTGGCAAAACTGTCTGCATGGGAAGAACAGAGATAGAACAGAGGAGCGGGGAAGAGCAATCCTTGAGGGTCTGGACAGCAAGCAGTGTGTGCAGAGAAGGGGCAGGACAGACTGCAGAGATGTCTCTGGGCTCCTGAGCCCTGGGGGCTGCACTGGCAGGAGCACAGCCCTTCACCTGAACTGGGGGAGCACTGCTGTGGTGTGTTAAGGGACGCGGCAAGGTGAGTCATTTAACCTCCATCTGAGCTACCAGATTGACCTTAAGGGACCTACAGAAGAGACATTTTCTGCTGCCTCTTTAACTGTGGTGGGTGGCAGCAAGGTTCCTGGAGTTGGCTGAAGAGGTGGTGATTTGTGCAATTAACATCTAATCAGTTCTATGAATATTTAATGCTAGTCAGCAAGCTTCTGAGTGACAGTGAAGCCCCATCTGATTGGGATCACATTCACAGGTAAGTCAGAGCCTCCTTTGGGGGTCACAGACCTTCCAGTGGGGCAAAAGTTCACAACATGCAACCATCCAGAGGCACAATGTGCAATGTGAACATGGAAAGTTGTATTCAATCTTCTTCTGGAGACAGGGAAAAACTGAGGTTTTAAAATTGACTTGTTAGGAAGAGACACCTTGAAATAGTTGAATATATTAACAAACAACACATGTCTGAGTTTGAGCCTGGGTATTTGCTTTTGGTTTTGTTGGATTTGGTTGTTTGCTTTTTTGTTTGTTGGGGGTTTTTTGTGTGTGTGCTCTCTCATTTATCTTCTATTGCAACATGGGAGAGAAAATAAAAGGGAGAGAAATATAAACCTCTGCAATTGTGTGAAAACTCACATAAGAGTCAGGAATTTCTTGAAGCTGGTAATTGACCCTTCCCCCAAAATGGCAGAAAGTGTGCAGAAAGCTAGTATTTTGTTTCCTCAAAAGGTACTGCTTCGGGGTCTTTTTGTCGACATCAGAAATTTTGACCTTTCTCAACTTTCTCCAAATTTATGCTGCTTTCCAGAATCCTCCATTCTCTTCCTTTATCTTCTCTCTGCTCTTATCCTTTCCCCTCATCTCTTTCCTATGGTACCTTCCACCTTCTGGGCTTTGCTCATCCCTTTCCATAAACTTGCCTTAACAAATCCCCTTTTTCCTGATGCTGCCTCTCCTGCCCTCCTGCTCCCTGGACAGACTCAGCCTGCCTTGGCAGAGCTGTGGGAAAACCCCCTGTTATCAGTGGAATGTGAACTGTTAAACCTCAGCCAAACTCTCCTGCTGCTCACCTGCAGCTTGGGTTTGCGCTGGAGGTGCTGCCAAAAGCCTGTTATTACCTAAATGAAAGAGACACACAAGAGTCCCTGAAAAGGAACACACAGATAACAGTGATTTGTCTGCCTGTTGCCTGCTGCCTTCTGACTGAGAAAAACACCCCAAATTCCAGGCTTCCAGGACCAGCCCTCAGTGGAGGGACAGAGATAGTTTGGCACATTTTCACTTTCTGCATGGAAAGGATCCTGTGAATTTTTCGTGCCTGGGTGGGAGAAGATCCTCACAATTTTCATCACAGGTATCTCCTTCTTCTTGTGGTATTGTGCTTGGCCTTGAGTGAATATAGGTAGTATGGAAAAAAAACCCCGCAAAACCAAAAGTGGGAGGCAATAATAGACAGAATAAACTGCATGGTAACAGGGGAGGAAAGAGAAGGGAGGGAAAAGGAGGGAGGGTTGGCAAGTCTGAAGTTATAATCATAGAGCACAGGAGCTCTGTTGTGTAGAACTCTGTTTTCCTTGCTGCAGCCCTCCACTTTCTTCACCAGTTGCACCTGGAGCTGTGATTTCAATATCCAGGAGCTAATGGCCTGCTTGGCCCCCTCTCCAGAGGGCATTCAGCAGAAGAAAATGTGCTTTGCACAGAGAAAATCTAGAGAGACATCAGGGGAGGCAGTAGAAAGGGACAGAGGGGAGCAGGAAGCTCAGAGCCACATGTTGTGGGGAAGAAGTGCACATCTTCCAGATTCCTGGGAATGCCAGCTGACCCTAAGCCCCAGACACCCACAGCTTCACATCTCACGGCGTGGTGTCCCCTCGGTGATGCCTTTCCTCTGATGCAGTTGGAAGTCAGGTGATGGTAGGCAACACATTGCAGGGTACCACCAGTAGTCAACCAGCCAGAGCCAGCCAGCATTGAGTGGTGTCCCTGTCCTGGGACCCACATTGTTTAATGTCTTCAGTAATGTCAGAGAGAGTGGCAGTAAGTATAGTCTCAGCAAGCTTGCAGATGACACTGAGCTGAGTGGTGCATTTGACACACCCCTGGGGGAGGAATGCCATCCAGAGAGATCTTTATGGGTGGCAGATTTAAACTGAAAGAGGGCAGACTTGGACTGGAAGTAAGGAGGAAACTTCTTGTGATGAGGGTGGTGAGAGAGTGGAACAGGTTGCCCAGAGAAGTTGGGGATGCCCCATCACCGGGATTGTTCAAGGCCAGGCTGGATGGGGCTTTCAGCAACACAATGGTCTAATGGAAAATGTCTCTGCCCACAATAGTGGGAGATGGATTAGATGATCTTTAAGGTCTCTTCCAAACCAAAACATTTTAGGAACACATCCACATATGCACGCATTCTTTTTCCACTACAGTACTTTGTTATATCCATTTATATAATGGATATAACTGGATATAATGGATATATATAATGGATATAACTTTCCCAGGTTAGATCAAAATATCATCAATTTCCACAAACATAAGACTGGACTTCTAAAAAATCCCAAGATTTTATTTCAATGTTGCCTAGTTATATTTTGGGAGTATTTGTTTGTCTGGAGAAGAGAAAGAATCTGGCTTCCCTCATTCCTTTTCATATTTGGTCTGAGAATTGAAATTATCTTTTCATTACCTTGACTCCAGGTGCCAGGGCTTTAAGGAAATTATTAATTTTTAGGATGCTTAGGACAAAATGGTGAGAATCTGTATCATTTACATGCACTCCTTTCATCAGACAGCTCTACTCCTGCTGTTAGGTGTGCCTTTACACTCACCGAGAGTTTGCCCTCCTATATTCCCCTGCCCCTGACCCAAACACCTCTGTGCACCACAGGCAGCTCTGCTTAGTCCTTTGCAATCACACACAGAAATACCTTTTTGTTTTGGTCTGCTGTGTGGGTTTATTCCAAGGAAAGGCCAATGTTTCTCTTGCCCTGTGGCAACATTTATCTTGCACCCTTCAGAGCCAGGCTTGCTGGCCTGAGCAGCCAGAACTGCAGGTGAATCCATGAGGCGCTGGGAACCCTCTGCACATCCAGGGGGTCATCGCCATGAGGGGAAAAAGGAGAAGAGGAAAGCCTCTGTCCTCTAGGCAGTCTTGGGAACTGTTGTGTATTTCCTCTACTCAGGGCAGACAGGCTGCTCCTATGAGATGGGAATTGCTAAGAGGTGGAAAACTTGTTGCTGTGAATTTCAGAGATGCCTGGCAGGGGCAGCTGGCGCGATAAAAGGTTCAGTGTATTAAACTCGCCATAGTAAAACCATAATGTGATTTTGCATGCTGGTGTGACCAGAATACCCAAACCAACTCAGCACTCACCTCATCAAGGATGCTCTCAAAACCTCCTTGCTGCTCCAGCCCCTCTCCCTGCACCTGCAGCGTGTCCCAGCCACGAGGCTTTAGTGGAATGTCTGTCTGTACAGGAGGAAGGGGGGACTTTATCCCTTGACACCACCCAAGTCTCCTAGGTGTGTTGGCTTCTTCATTTGCTCCTTTAGGAGTGTGCCAAGCATCATGTATAGGTGGGAACACATCAGCAGCAGTGGAGAGAGGGAAGGATTGCTTCCTGGGAAGAGGAGCAAGAAAGTGATTTTCTGGGAAGGTGGGTCATCTGTATGTGGAAAGGACACTTGGGAAGAGAGAGGTCAACTGGCAAAAGGGACAAGAATAAAGGACATGGAGGAAAATTAGGAAGAGGGATGCTCCAGAGAAAGAGCTGGGAATGGTTTGTGGGAGGGATGCCTTCAGATTAAGTAGGATGCAGACAGGGATCTGGGAGGAAAGGAGATGGGGCTGTGGGAGGGCAGGCACTGCGTTTGTACAAGGATTTGCAGTCAGGTGAACACGTGGGGGGTGGTAGGCATTTAGAGGGGATATATGCACCACTTTCCACAAGGTATAGTCCCTTTATAAAAATCCACTTTGTAATCTGGAATCTGGGATTTGCTCTGCTGGATCTGCCTCTCCTCTGCAAAGCATCTAAGAGAGTTCATCTTGTGAAATCCTCTGCCCTGGGGGAGGTAAGGAGGTCAAATGCCTACTGAGGGACAGACACTTAGCAAAGCTGTTTCCCTACTGTTGCAGAGACCTTAATCCCTTGCCTCCTTCCCCTGTTCATGCTCTAATACCTAGAGAGAAGAAAAGATGAGAAATACAGCTGGATGCAAGAGTGAGCTCTCCCTCTATCTTGCATGGGATTCCAGGTCTGTGTGCTACAGTCCCAGGTGAATTGTGCTATCTGCCCAGCTCTGCAGCTGCCCTGAAGGGGTGAGGGAAGGAAGGGAAAGCCTGGGACTCCCTCCCAAACCTGTGTCCTGACTGACTCACAGCCACCCAAATCTCCTGGTGAGACCCAGACTTTGCAGCAGGGAGAACGCCTGAGAACCCTATGCATCAGGAGACAAAAGCTAGTGTCAGGGTTTGCATGATTGAGGAGAAACCCAAATAGTACATCTCTTTCTGCCTTACTCTCTCTGGTTTTGTTCAGAAGACCTCAGGCATTGCAGTGGTCTCTGTTACACACAGCTGACTTTGGGGTGCAGCTCAGGTGCACAGGAGCCTGACTGGAAGTGTAAGAGATGTGAGTTAAATAAAGGAAGATTTGTCAGTGGCAATAACTTAGTAATTTGGAGGTTTTAGGGTGACTACCTCTGACACAGTGGGTATTAGCACAACGATGTTGTGAGACATTTCTATGCACATTGCTCTTTTCTAGCCCGGAGGAAGCCAGGGAGGGACCTGAGGCTTTGCTCTTCAGCTGTGAACAAGCATGCAAAAAACCTGCATTACCTGGGCCACTGACAACTCGTCTGCCCCAGGGGCAATGCTCCCCGCTGGCTGGGTAACAAGGTCTTCCATCTCCAGTGCTGGCAGCGTGGCAGTCAGCCACTTGAGGAAAAGATGGATCAAATCAGAATGCAGCCAAGGAAAACCTGAGAGGGAGATGGAGTCCAACTCTGTGAGCCCAGGCTGAGTGTGCTAAGCAGTAGAAAGACAAAACTCAGTTTCTCCAGCACTCTGGAGGGTGAGGCAGGACTATGGAAAAATGGGAATGAAACCCAGTGTTCCTGTGAGCAGGAAGGGGTCAGGGCATCATACTTAGCCCTTCATTAGCCTTCCCTCCCAGCGTCCAAATCAGACACCAGTTACCACCATTGCTGTGCCAAAAAACCAGACCCACCACAGGTACAAGGGAACAGCAGAGCAGATTAAGGGGAGTGCACAGAAACAGCAAAAGCTACACTGCTCTACCTCTTCCTGAGTGCTCTTTTCTTTCCCTTTTTTCCTTTGGTACCCCAAGTGCAGTGGTTTCCCATCTGCTGAGTGAGGAAAGGTAGGTGAATCTCTTTCCCTCACCACCTCTCCACAGAGGGTCTCTGTGCCCCAGAAGGGCTGGGGATGACAGTCTCTTTTGATTGAGTTCTGCCACAGAGCAGAGAGGCAAGTCGTGTCTGACTGAGGATGGTGCTGGCACCAGAACAGGCTGGAAATACCCAACAGGGCTCCAGCCAGCATCCAGCCACTCCTGCCGGGGGAGGTGGCTCCATGCACAAACTTCCTCCTTCCCTTTGAGGGATGGACACGTCTCCCTTTGTTCTTCTCAAGGGAAAGGCACCGCTGGGCAGAGAGAAGGGGAGCAGATCTGTCTGGCTGCTGGAGAATGGTTCCCCACCTAGAAACAGGCATGCTGTTAGCAAACAGCACTGCACAGGATTGTCACCATGAGGTGTGGAGTCACAACAGTAAGGTCCCTGACAAGAGGAAAGGGCAGCCCTGTGCTCAGCACATACAGCCTGTTGGCCCAAATTTTTCCTCTGCTCTGGGGTCTATGTGCCAGGATGAGATGCATCAGGAGAGGTACCGTTTTGCTAAATCTTGAAGCTGACACTTTTAATATCCATTAGCGCTGCTACTCTGCCAGAGAGCGTTAGTTAAGATACATGGACTGTTCCATCCCTGATCCCTAGCCTGAGCCCCTACCATCCCTCCTTTTGTCTCCCCAGCCCAGCCTGTCTGCTCTTCCCAGTACTGACAACATCAGTCATCTCAGGTCCAACCCCCTTGTTCAACAAAACTGTCAGTTCCATCTTTTACCCTGCTCATTTTCAAGGATTTTTGTGTCTTGAGGAAAGCATCTCTCCGTGCAATGCACATGGACCAACACCCAGACACACACCTAGAGGAGGACAGAAGGCAAAACTTCCCTTCTTCTGCCTCCAAGAAACAGATACAAAGCACTAAATGGAGCAAAGGAAGGAGCAAGTTTGAAATACAAATCCTGGCATTCCCTCTTGGCTGCATTGCAGGAGTCAGCAGAATCCTCTGCCAAGATTTGGTTTTGAGGCACTGTGCAAATAAGTTGTCAAAGCCACCCCTGTCATGCCTGCTCTATCTTGGGCTACTGAGCATCCAAAAGCAGGATCAGAGAATTATAAAAATATAAAATGGATTGAGTTGGAAGGGACCTTACAGATAACCTAATTCCAATCCCTCTGCCATGGGCAGAGACATTTTCCACTAGACCAGAGTAGATTGCTCAGAGTCCTTTCCAGCCTAGTCTTGAACACTGCCAGGGATGAGGCATCCACAGCTTTCTCTGGGCAGCCTGTTCCAGAGCCTCACACAGTAGAGGAATTCTTCCTAATATCTGATGAAGATCTGCCCTCTTTTAGTTTACCACCATTCCCTCTCTTCCTATCACTACATGCCCTTGTAAAAAGTCCTTCTACAGCTCTCTTGTAGTCCCTGCTTTGGTGCTGAAAGGCTGCAATAAGGGAATCCCTGGATCCCTTATAACCCATCTCCAGGTTGAACAACAGGCCATGAAAAAGGATGGATCAGGAGCCAAGAGTAACATGAGTGTGGGTAGGGCAGTCACCTCACACTACCCAAGCTGGCGTGGTGATAGCAACAAGAACTGTTACCAAACTCAGATAAACCAAGAGGATGAAGGAGACCTAAGATCCATTCAGGAGCCACACAACTACCGTGCACCAGAAGTGGGTGCCTCGTCATGAGCTTAAATAGACCTCTGTGTGAGTGGAAGCCACAGGTAAGACTGACCAGAGCAGTTAAGGCTCATTAGTGCACTCAGGACCCTGACCCTATTTAATACCACTGAATGCCATGTCCTGGGTGTGCTGCTTACTGCAGGTGCCACTGGGGGTAGGTGGGCAGCTGTTACACCCTTATATTCAAGCCTCTGTTTGTCATGAAGAGGTTTATACATGCCCAATGTATCTGTGCATACTTACAAGGAGCTGTGTGACTAGTGAATCCAGAGCATAAAAAAAAAAAGAAAAAAAATTGCAGCTGACAGAGCTGCTCAATCTACTCCCCCAGTAATCTGGTATGCTCTCAAAAGCATGGGTGAGTTATTTTTACCACTTCTATCATCACAGTTTAAATAAATTAATGATTTTCAGAAAGACAAGCCTTAGTCTTTTAATTTCTTGGTCTCAACTGTAGTACTTGGCTGAGTTTGAATCAAAGCAGCTGTCCATCACTGTACCTAGACAAGTACTGGAATGTACAAATATGCTTGAGCAACCCCTTGAGTTTAGAAAGATGCTGGATAGATGGTTAAAGAGTTTATAGCCATGCTAGGAAGTTGGAAAAGAAGACTGTGTTTTCTTGAATATGGGGAGAAATTTTTTGTCTGACACCTACTTTATTAGGATATACTAGGGAGTTCCCACAGTGAGAAATAGGGGAAATAAAAATGTCCTCCCTACAAGCAGAGGACAGTGTCACCTTGTCCCTATGCAGATCAGAGGTAAAGGAAAGAGGTAAAAATGGAGAGAAGAAATGAATGTGTGTTAAGGTACCAAGCAAGCACAGATGTCTGAAAGGACAATAGTCACAGAAGAAGAACTGATTGGAAGTTGCACACAAGAAACAAGCAGCTGAACAAAGTCTTTCAGAGGTGTTATTATTTATAAATAATTCCATAGCAAAGCACAGGTGTGAAAAATCAGTATCTCATACAGAAATTTCTTGGCAGAACAGATTGTGCTTTGGCAGCTCCATTCCAGCCCCAATACCACAGCAGCTCTAGGCTGTCTCTTGTCATGAGCCCTAGCTTTACTCTCTCGCTCAGGCTGGGACTAAGATCCCATCTCTGACCCACACCACAAACTTCCACCCAGCATGACTCTCTTAGCAGTGTACATTTAGTTTTGTAAAACCTACTGCAACCACATCTCTAGTTTTTATCTTTTTACCTTCACTAATGGCTTTTATCCTCTCTACAGGATGTAATGGGTTTTTATAGACAAGGCTCTTAGCCGTGGTCTTTGTTGTACGAAGTTCATCTTGAATCCACAGATAGCTTGCTTAAAATATATGAAATTGCAATTCAATGTCTTCATTTTACCCTGCCTACTGTTTTTAAAAGCAGGATCCAGCTATTTATCTTAGGAGCATGAGATAGTATTTGCAATGTCTCCTATCAACATGGTGTTCAGGCACCAAGAAGAAAAATCCTGCAACTGCAAAAAAATTCTGGAACAGCTTCTTCTGCATATGGGTATGCTCAAGTCCCCTGAGACAAACCAAAAATTTTCCTCTCCCAAGGTTCTTCACCCAGAGGGTGATGGGGCACTGGAACAGCTCCCCAGGGAAGTGGTCACAGCACCAAGCCTGACAGAGGTTCAAGAAGCGTTTGGACAATGGCCTCAGGCACACGGTGTCACTCTCGGGGTGTCCTGTGCAGGGACAGGAGCTGGACTTGATGTTCAGGATCAGCATGTTCTGTGATTCTGTGAGTGCCTAATTCCTCTTTAGGCACCTGACTTCCCATTGATTGGAAGGGACTGTAACTGTGAAAACTAAAGTAATTTGTCATTCCTTCACTCTGGTTTGTAAGGGCCAGAGTAGCCAAGAGACAGACAGACAGAATGAATGAATTAAGCAGCTCTGAATTAATCTCTAGTTTAGCAACATGTTCCTTTAGTCCTTGGGGAGGATTAGACAGGCAACACCTCGGAGCTGACCTCTAAGCTCTACCTGCTGCTACTCCAGACAGCCCAAGGTTGATTTGCCGTGGATTTGAAGCAACTGCTGTCAATAATATAAAACTCAAGAGGTGAATAACAGGCCCCCTCATGAGATGTTATTTTTTTTCCCTAGCCACCCTCTCTGCTCCTGCAGCTTTAAACCCAATGAAGGAATGAGTAATTTTTTCCTAATGATTGAAAGAAGGCAGATAAGAGGTAGGTCTTCAAATTAAGAATCCAAGACTTGATTGCAGCTCTTATCATATTTTTCCATTTTTTCCCCTTCTTCCCAACAGAAAATAAATTGCTTCAATAAATTATGTATTTAATCTGCATAGAGGACCAGCAGACTGGGCTCTCCTTTTAATATTTTCTATTGCGAGATAATCAACCCGTTCCTCTCACTGCATGGAACAAACTAATAGATTTTGAACAATTCCATTATTTGATGATTTCTACCATTATTAATACAAATTGTCTCTACTCGCTTTCAATTAGGGCATTTTTATTTTCTAATAAATCCCAATCAGGTTCTCTCAAACACCACCTAAACATGGGGAGATTATTGCATTTTCCATTTAAACAAAGAACCCATCACGTTGCATGCCTCACCTCCTTCTGCTTCTCATGACTTTCCTTCTTCCAAACTCTTTTTCCCATTTCCCCCTCCTGTCACTGTCAGCAGACCTCACTTACTTTCTTCTCCTACTGGTTTCTTCCAAATCTTACTCTATGTCTGTGGGGTGTGGCTTGCTCCACAGGCAGAGCTAAGGTCATGGTGGATTTTTTTTGTTTGGGATAGGAGCTTGTAGGGTCTGTGGTTTTGGAGGGGGAAGATATCTTTTATAAAGGCCCTGAGTCACACAGATAAGGCCACTGAAATGTTTGTGAGAAGGTGCATCAGGACATAATCACACAGTAAAAACGTAAGAACGATCCACCCTGAAAAAGCCAAAGATCTAAAATTTTGTCCCAGGGAACAAATGCTTAAAACCACATTAACATAAAATATTATCCTCAAAATGGAACGCCATCTTTCCAGACACCAACTGTTGTACAAGCAGCTCTCTTACTGCTGTCAAGGGAGTGCATTCTCTAAATGGTGCTGCTTAGAGCCGACATTCAGCTCACTTTTTAATGCAGAGGTTTCTGGGGTGGAACCCGCTGGCCTGAGCGCTCCTGCAGCGTGTCGGAGTGACACGAGATGCCTGGAGAGGTGCGGTTCAGTGTGGAGGATGTCTGCACTGCCAGCTTGGAGCACTCTGGAGGCACATTCTGTATTCAGTGCTGTGGTAGCACGGTTTAGCTTTCAGAAGGGGCACCACAAAATCCAACCCAGCAGCTGGGCAAGACTGGTTGTGGGT
Organism: Parus major; assembly: GCF_001522545.3. NCBI lineage: Eukaryota > Metazoa > Chordata > Aves > Passeriformes > Paridae > Parus > Parus major. The sequence continues at coordinate 49,243,944 of NC_031773.1, read as the reverse complement.
GAGAGGCACCGTGCACAGCCAGTACGGTAGCAGCTCCCCCAGCACGGCTAGTGGATGCTCTGAGGTGACCACCAGCCTCAGAAGGTTACCAAAGGCATCCCAGCTGCCTTTCCCAGGAAAAAGGAACACAAACAGGCCACAGGTTTCTTCATCCAACTCGTCTTTTTTACTGCTGCTGCCTGTCCTCCTGAGAGGCAGGAGAGTGCAAGTTGTCAGCTGCTATGGCAACCCTGTCTTGTCTGGCAAGGAGCGGGGAAGGATGAGAATGAGGGCAGGGGTGGGAAAGGGTGTGGTGAGAGATCTCCACAGCTTGGTTCAAGACAATCAATATGCATTCATCATCCCTCATCACCGCAAAACAAACGAGGCTGTCGGGCAGAAGGGGAGGAGACTGCTGTGGGATGGACAGGCGTAAGGACAGGAGAGCTGGGTTGCGGCGCAATGATGGGTTGGCCATAAACTCCACATACACGGCCTTCATCTCCTCCTGCACTCGGGCCACGCCGTTCACGGTGTGTGCCACACACCCTCTCCCAGGGGATCGCACCCCACCTCTCCTCCCTCGGCCTCCTGGGCTGCGCGTTGCTGTTGCCCACCTGCACATGTTCCCTGTGTCACTCCTCAGCTCCTCCTGGACACACCTTTGCCCCCACCTGCAAGGGCAGGCTCGCAGTGCACAGCTGCGGAGCCGGGGAGGTGCGGTTCCTTATCCTGATGCAAACCCCCACCCTGCTCCCGTGATTCTGGACCCCCAGCCACGCACACCTTGCAGCACACAGAAGGCACAGCCACGCAGAGCCGCTGCCAGGCTTGGCCTGTGCCACCTATGTTTGCACACACTGTCACAGCCAACTTCCCTCCTCCCCTCCCGAGCAAATTTGCTCGAAGCGTTCGAGCTCCCCAGCGCACACACATCCTCCCCTCCGCCCCGATTCTCCCTCCTGCCACGCCAGCCAGCACCAGCCACCCCCGCAAAAACACACACACGCAGATCGAGAGCGGCGGCAGAGCCCTCAGTGAGCTGCTGGAGCAGAACAGATGGCTTAGCAACCAAAAAAACAGTCATTTGCTCCACAAGTTTCTTCCTCGACGTTCTGTTTGTTTTCAGAACACGTTCATCACCAGAATAAAATCCAGGCAAGATGGGCTGATATAAACACCCCAGCCTTGATCCCTTGAGGTGGGAAGTCCCACCTGCTTTTTGCACCCCTTTTTTTTTTTTTTTTTTTTTTTCCCCCAGATTTCAGCTCACTCTTCCTGAGGCATCCTCTCCCCCTTTCCCACTTGCAAATGCCCCCCCTCATCAGCATACAGATTAACTTCATCTTCCCTGGGAGACAATACCCCCACAGCTTGTCTCATTCTTGTCCTTAGCTGGAAGGCACACTTCATATTTCCCAATGCTCATTTCTCCATTTCAGGTGCACAACTGACTCAAAAGAGCACTTTGCTTTTTGTTCCATGCTGGAGACACTTCCCTGAAAAAACATTTACTATAGGTTTGAGAAAGCTACACGGTGTATCTGCCAGGGTGGGCATAGTATCCATCAGGTAGTAGGTGTTGCTAAAAGGGTTTGGGGGCATGCTGCAGCTTCTTCTCCCCTAGACAAAATTCCTGTCTGGGACTTGGGAGAGCACTAAAGGGGCACAGAGTGAGGGGAAACTGTCTCTCGCAAGCAGGAACTTTTTATGGCAAGTGGGAGTTTTATCTCACACAGGTCACACAGGTCAGTTATCAGGGCTGACCTTATGCAGCAAGAGACAGGAGAGTCTTAAACCCTGCCCTGCTACAGCTTTCTGCCATCTCTGGGGGTTGTGGGTTTCCATCCCTGCTGTACATCAGCACCTGAGCAGTTCTGTCCACCGCTAGAAGCTTCTGGTCAAGCTGAGCTGCAGCAGGAGGCAAGTCTGACTCCATCCAGGGATGTATCTGGAACTAGGTCTCACAGACCCACAACTTTACCAAAATTCAGGGCTGGGCACTGAAGATGCAGGGTCCAACCTCCCCTGCCAGCTGAAACCAAGCTATTTTTACAAGCGAGCCAATTAACAGCACTCAGTTCATTCTCACACTGACACTTAATGATGATGCCTCCTGGGAGAATTCACCAGATGCATGGGGTGGGCAGGGAAAAGTCTCAGGAAGGCAAACAGCTGGTTCCAGTGAAGTAGGAGGACAGGAGACCTGGGTTTGTCTGGGGTCACTCACTCTATGGCTTCTGGACAAATTCTCTCAAACCCTGTCTCCCCTCCCTTAAGAAGGAATCTCTGGTTTTTTAAAATGCTCTCCACTGTAAGGGAACTGCACATCTCTGTTTCATCACTGAGGACAGGCCCCAAAGCCCCAGAGTACAGCCAATTAAGAGCCAGGCTGTGCAAGCTGCCTTTGTATTTCTAGCAGTAGTTGGGGTAGAGCCCTCCCTGCACACCTCTTTCCCTACTCCCTTCCCCATGAAGAAAACAGAAAAAGCTTCTGTGAGATGAAAAAGAATTTTTGAAAAGAAAGGCTAGATGAAGAGGTAATTGCCAAACACAGTCAGCTTGAGGAGACGCAGTGAGAGGTGTGAGGACTCCACAGGTATGTGAAGGCAAGGAGTTATGTCAATAATTCATGAGGAGGAAGCACCCCTGTGCTGCAAGGCTACTGTCCTCAGCCAGTGGTGAATGACTGACCAGGGCAGCAGGCAGGGAAGGGCTCAAGCAGGCAGGCAGAGTTTGATGAGATGGAGGTCTGGGAAAAGGAGGGATGCAGAGGTTGAAAATAGAAACCGATCCTTTATGGGATGTATATGGGGACTAAGGAGTGCAAAATACATAAGTGATAACCTTTAACCCTAAAGAAAAGTTGTGCTCCCACATGATTATGCTAGGTCATGCTTACCTCTGACTTAACCAGCTGTGTTATACATGGGGGGGACACTCATGGGACAGAAAGTTTCAGTATAAGGGCCCAGACAAGGTCTGCAAACCTGCTGAGGTTTTTTGTGCATCACCTGGCTTTTCTGAAGGCTCGAGGCTGTGTCCTCTGTGAGACTCAGTTATGCTATCCAAAGGAGTTCTGCTCCCCTTCTACAGCTAGACTGAGCTGCAAAGACAGGCTGCACCATGTGCTAATCCCATCCCACACCGATGGAGCCAGGGACTGCAGCATGGCATGGCTGCCTGCCCAGCTGCGCCCCTGCCCTGCCACATCAGGCAGGCACGGATGATGGGGTCTCACTGCACATGGGCTCAGCACAGGACAGGTGCACATTGCAGAGCGGAGCTGAGACGTGTTCTGGCGTGTTGAAGCTCAAATGTAGCCTGAAGAGCTTTTCCTTTGTTCCCCAAGGGCCCTTCCAGGGGAGGAGGCCACAAGAATCAGCCTTGCCACCACCATGAAATTGCGAGCAGTTGTGCTACGCAGCACAGCAACAACTGTGAAATCCCGAGGGGAGTCACGGATTCGTTATACTGTCATGTATCTGGGTCAAAACAGGGCAGGCGAGGGGAAGTGACAGGACAGGGAGAGCTGAAATCCATCCTCCCAGGCTGCCTCCACTGAGAGCAAGAACAAGCACCCACAATGTCAAGCAATGCCGGTGGCTGCTGGAGACATCCAGGGCTTCTCCCAGAATTACTGTGTCTGTGGTCTCCAGAAACAAACCACAATGTCGTCCTTTTGCTGGGTACCCTCACCAATTTCCAGGCTGAAAGACCAGGGAGAAGTAGGACTTCCCTTGCAAAATCAGTGGGTGATCAACATGCCAGGAAGGCTCCTGAGCCTTTCACATCTGGTTCATGTGCAACCCTCTCATCTTGTGGCAACCACAATTTCTCCTGCCTCCTGCTTACCCTGGGAGCTCTCCCTCCCTCCTCCATCACTGTGCAGGCTGTGAGAGTGGGTCTGGGGGATGAAGGCTGCATTTCCTGACAAAGTCACACAAGGTTTGGCTTATCAGCAGACAAACCCTTGGGCCTTCCATGTGTTTCACTCACCCTTACTCTGATGCTCTTGCTCCCAGAAAGCTCCCCCACAGACATTGCCCAAAGCAGCAATTTCTACCACCACGGGGCCATCTTCATTTTTGTTGCCTTTACTTCCTCAGTGCACCCATTAAAAAAAAAAATAAAAAAAATTATCACAGAGGGCCATTATGGATAAATGGTCTTGTGACAGGTCTGTTTAGCAGGGGATGGGGAGGAAGCAGGAGGCTGTGTGTGCAGAGGTGGGGGAGGCTGGAGCTGTCCTCCCGCTGACAGCGGCATTCATCCGCAGACCTGTGCAGGACCTAATTAACGTGCAGCGATGCTGCCCGTGGCAGGTAGTGCCATGGCAGGACATCAGCAGGGAGCAAACAGACAGGGAAGAAAGAGAGAAGAGGGTAGAGAGATGAGTGTAAGAATAGGGAGGGCAGGAGAAGTAGGGAGAGGGGAAAGCAGGCAGGGCAATGAGGGCAGCCCACAGCTTCTCTGTCGCCCTATAGGTGCATCCTTCCTCTGGCATCACTAACAAATTCATAATTGCAACATCTTTTTGTTTTTCACCTCACTGCTGTGAAGTGACAGCCCTTTTCATAATGTTAATAACATCTTCAAGCCCAGAGCATCAGCCAGACCCCATGAGGGGCAGTGAGAAATGCAGGGGTGTGGGGCAGGGAGAGAAGTGGAGCACGAAAGGGCTTTTTTTTTTCCACTTTTTTTTTCTGTTTCAGAGAATTCAGGAACTGGGCTTTGGTTGACAAAGAATAAACAACCCTATCCAGGTCTAGAGGGCCAGGTCTTCTCATCCATGGGCACACACCCTGCTGCAGGTAAGAGGATGGGGATGAGGAGTGTGGAAGGGGAACAGAGTCATGTGCATGGGCATACAGATGTGGCAAGAGGTTTTGGTGTGAGGGGGCCAAATCAACACATTTCATATATCTGAGAGGGTAGATGCTAAAAACCATCGTGTGGCAAGGGGAGACACAATGTCATAGCACACAAAACAAGCTTTACTTGCAGTGATGGAGGGGCGGGGAAGACACTTTGTGCTGTGCCCACGCACGTTTGTTCGCTGCGTGCACAGGGCTTTGTGCTGGTGTGCCGTGTGCCCCTACACACTCACAGCTCTCATCGCCCATCTGCTCAGGCTCCCTGCATCTGCCTGCCTAAGTCCACCTTCCCCACGTGCCCATTTGCTCAGTGTGAGCCTGTGAAAGTCCAAGTGGCAGCTTGGGTTTGTGCCTGCGAGGTGCTGGCCGGGGCTGTGGTTGCCCAGTTGTGCGGCTGTGTGTGTGTGTGCCTGTGTGTGTGGGCACACGTGCACACAAACATCTACTGCTCCCCTTCTGCACCAGCTGAGCGCCCAAGGAGCTGCAGGGCACGCCACGTCCGGACAGCAGCTCCGTGCTCAGGGATGCTGTGAATGATACAGGCTAGCTGTGGCAGTTCTCAGCAACTCAGGAGAAGGCTCTTAACTTGCACAGACAGCCGGTGCTGAGGGCAGCTGGCAAGGGGCTGGAAGCCAATCTACTTTGACAGCTGCTCTGCCAGGGGTGGTTGGGGGCTTCTCTCTCCATGTTTTTACCACAAACTGGTTACCTAGTGTGAGGCTAACAAGGCCACTGCTAAATCCGACAGAAATGGGATCTAAGGGGACAAGCACAGAGTGCATTAAGCAGAAGAGCATCAGGAAAGCAAAGCACTCGAGAGCTGCACGCTTCTTGGTTCGCGCGCTACTGATACGCACTCTTTTCATGCTTGCTGCTCTTCCCAGGGCCCCTCTGCCTGTCTGTCTTCCATTGCTCCTCCTTTTTCTCCCCACCTCCCCCACATCCTTTTCCAAAGTACCTTCCCTCCATGACCTGACTGAGCACCCAGTCAGGATACTGGGAAAGCTGGAGCTTCCAGTGTCATTGGGACTGGCTCCCTTGGATATCTTTTGGCGAAGAAACCTGAGAGGTGACTACAGTCATCCTCAGCTGATGGCACACTTTGATCGGCACACACGGCCTTGGCCATCCTGGGAGACCCAGAGCCAGGCAGGCTGCCAGCTATCACAGAAAACTGTTGGAGCCAACAGGCTCCTGACAACACTGGCAAGCCTCCTGCTATGGATAAGGGAGAAAACCCTAACAGCTTTGAGCCCACTGAGGAGATCCAAAAGGGCTGTGATGTCTATAAAGTTCATCCTTGTGGACAAGTACTGGATACAGAGGGCTTGAAGCAAGCAAAGAAAAAGAGAGAGGAAAAAAAAAAAGTGCTCTGGATTACTCTTGAAGATTGCCCTGAATCTATTCTGACTCCTTCTGGCCCTGTCATGCCCCACACTGATCCATTCTCCTAGCCTCTCTTTATTCCTTCAGTACACAACAGCAAGACTGGTTCTTTCTCCCATCTCACAAATGAGTTTGAGAGGCCAGTGAAGACCTAATTTTCTAGCTCCACAAGTATTGGGAAGGAAAGAAAAAGAATAAAACTTGTGACTTGGCAGAGGCAGCAGCTTTGTCTCACATCACCCCATAAATCTCACGCCTGACAGAGTTTCTAATGTTGGAGTCACTTAAAACCATGGCATCGTATTGGGTTAAATTGATGGATGGCACAGAGAGAGGGACAGCCTAAAGCGCTGAGCAGGGACCCTGCCTGATGGCAGGCCTCTCACTCTCCTTCACATTCTGCTCCCTCTCTCCACTAATGGAGCCTCATCTCTTTAATCAGAAAGTAAGTGCTCTCCAGGTTACCGCCTGAAACGCTCAGAGGCACTCTTCAGGGAGACCTGCAGGCAGCAACGCTCAGCTTTGTCAACTCTTCAATCAGGAGAGGACAAAAGAAGGAAAAGCACAAGGCTGTTCATACATGAAGGGTTGTGCTTCCTCAGCTGCTAGTGGTGTCAACAACAGCCCATCAAGTTGTTGGAGAAGCCCAATGCCAAGCCAGCCTTGGCCAGGAGATGAATGAGTACAGAGGTTCTCAGAAAAGGCCGTCTGTAAAATGAGTGAAGAGAATTATGTTCACTCTTTCCAGAGAAAGGACTGGGTTCCTGATGCAGCACAGTGGAGATTGTGGGAGGTTATTCCAAGGCAGAGCTCAGTGTGACCACTGCTGGGATCAGGTTAAGTCTTTCTCAGAGCCTTTCTTTGCCTCGCTGTTTTCATCCCTTCTCAGCCTAGTTTACTGAGAAAGGGCTTCTGTAGGTATCTGCCTGGTTTGGTGTTATTTCCTGTCCTGTGGTGATCTAAGTGCAAAACAATGTCAGAACATCCCACAATCCTGTGAACATCCATTTTTTACTTCCGCTCTGGGATCAGATCCTTTGGCATTCAGACTACACTGCTACCTATGTCTGCACAGCAGCAAACACGAACACTGTGAATTGCCTCACACCCACTGCTCATTTGAACCTTTGTCTTCCACTTCTCCCAACTGCCCCACCCACCTTTCCTCACAGTCCCAGAACCCTGTCCCCTGCTCAAGGGCTGTCTTGCCCCTCTGCCTTACATTCCCCACCTTCTCAGATTCTCCTCCCAGGCACTGTCCCACTACATATTTTTCCTCTTAATGTTCCCCAGGGAAGCCCTCTTCTGTTCTTCACATCTTTTTTCCTGCAGGTTCAGGACTCATTAGATACCAAGTTTACCCTTTAACTGTCAAAATCTGTAAATCAAATGCCCCCTTCAGAGTGGCAGAAGTGTTTTGACCGAGGCTTTCAAAAGAAGCCTGCTGTGATTCTGGTATCCAGCTCCCAACCTGGCTGCCGGTGTCTCTCCTTCCACCCCCAGCACCTGACTCAGCATCAGCCTTGTCCTGCACCACAGGAGTTCTGGGTGGCCATCCTCACTCCCTCTTTTTCTCTCTGGGGGAAACACAGAGTTAGAGTTCAGCATCTTTACTCTGTAGCTCCCACAGTCACTGCCCTCTGCTGTCACTGGGATGCAAACTTGAGGGTGGAAGGGAGACTCCTCGTGTGCCAGGGAAGCACTGGAATGTAATTTCCACTCCAGGTGCTTCAAGGGAGGCCTGCTGAAATAAAAGGAACCTGTAAGGCTCCTAGAGACCTCACAGGAGATAGGCTAAAAAGAGCAGTGAGCTGTGCTAGATACCAAAATGCTGAGGTCTGGAAGGTGGGAAGGAAGTGGAAGCGGTCCTGGGGAGGGCATGTTTCCTGCTTAGGTGCTGGCAGACACAGTGACATCAGTCCTCCTACGAACAGACCTGAGCACAAGATAATTTCAGCTGTGGTATCTTCTAAATGCTGCCTATGTTGATGAGCAGGGCTGCTCCCATGAGCCTACCTTCTGAATAGACTGTGCATGGGGCTGGAAAGGGGAAAGTAAAGGAGAACCACAGTTTGGGACAGAAGAAAGAGGAATTAATTTTAAAACACTGTGGACTTTGATCTTCTCTGCTTGGGTGGCTGCTTTGAGAGATGGGGGGACAGGGAGGGACCACACATAGTCCCTGAAGGTGGTGAGATCAGCAGATCTTCTCAGCCAAATGCCTCCCTCTCGGAGCTGGGACTCCTTCCTGAGGCAAGGGAAGCCTTTCCATCCAAGGCTAAACCATCTGTGGCAAGCGTCTGCCATCATGTTCCACCTTCTCTGAGAGTTTCCAAGCACCCCAGCCTTCCTAAGGTGGTGACCCCCAATGTCCTTCCTTTTTCTCCTTTTTTGTTGGATATTCTCCCTTCTTTACATCAGCATGAGCCCTACCTGTTTCTTAAGCAGGAAGGGACTCCTGGAGTCTTCTGATGCCATGTTTGCCTTGCCAAGAGGCTCCTTAGGTGGTTTCTGTGTTCTGCAAGTGTTCTGCAAGAGGCACAGTGAGCAGGCTGGGGGCACTGCCCCAGCGTGTGCTTCGGGTGCTGCTATAAGAAACAGGGCAGGAGCAGGGCAGAGGGCTGGATGGAGGGAGATAGCGAGTGGCCCCTGCTTCCCCCAGCTTTCAGAGATGCTGCCATGCTTTCTCCCACAGTGTGTGGGAACTCCTGATGCCCTTTGGCCATGTGTAATCACTGCTGCTGCTTCACCCCTCTGCCTCTCAAGGCTCTGCCTGCCTGGACTCTCCTCCATTCTAATCCCAACAAAAAGAGGAGCAGGGTGAGAAGACACCATCCCTTCCCAAAACTAACATAATTTTTCCTGCTGACAGTGAGAGTATTTGTCTTGCACCTCCCTTCCCCCCTCCCTCCTCCTCTCCTTTTCTGTGTGTTACATTTTCTCTTCTAATGAGGGCAACATCTGCTTCTTAGCCTCATTTGAATCCCTGAGCATCCTCCCCCAAGGGAGTGCAACAGGAGCTTGGCAAACAAGGGCAGGTAGCCACCACTGGAAGATTGTTCTCCTGTCAAGATGTTGGGTGCAGAGGATGAATCACTGCAGTGGCTCTCTCAGATAGGGGTGGGAGCAAGGCTGCTTGTGTAGGAGACTCAGAAAACTGGCCCCCAATCTCTGAGTGCTTGAGATCTAACGCTCAGGTTGTCATATGAATCCTCCAGAGGTTATTTCAAAGCCTGTGCACTTCAAAAGCCCATGGCAGTATGGGCCTGCCCCGCCTGTTCAATCTGGGGGACACAGATTTAGTACACACGCCACATCTACGCTTTTGAGGTCTCCTGGGGGAAACCTCTACGCTTCCAGTTGCCCAGCCAGCCAGGCCGAGCAAGGGATACCAAATGTGTCGCCTTGTAGCTGTACAGACTTTCTGGGGGGAGCTGTGAACAGGGGTGTGGGGGGCAGTCTGCCATCCCTGTAGGAGCCTGGGCTGTGACTTCTTGCCTGCAAGGCAAGGCCAGAGGCTGAATATTTGTAAGAGCAGCCTCAGGTACCAGAGAGCCTGCATGTGGCTTGGCTCTGGAGCAGAAATCCCCATCTTTTCCCCATGCAGCCTTGGATGCACCAGCTGCTTGGCTAAACCTGGTGACTGTGCTAATTGGGAGCACAGGGAGAGGGGCTGGGACATGCCAGGGAAAGATGGAGTGACTGGAAGAGCAGGCGTCGGTGGCGGCATCGGGGGACGGTCGGAGGGAGAGGGGAAGATTGCATGGCGGGATGAGGAATGGGAAAGAGGCTGAGGAGAACGAGCGGCTGAGCCAAGCAGAGCATTTGGGAGAGCGGGAAATCATGCGTCAGAGCTGCAGGGACTCGGGGACAGTGTCACAGGCAAGGCTGAAATATAAATGGAAATTCTCACTGAGCCGCATCAAAGCCATATTGGTGAATGAGAAAAAGGGAGGCTGAAGGAGTCAAGGAAAAACCACACAGCCAGGGCAGCCCATCCAGCACCTTCTGAGGCATCCTCAGTGGCACTGTCCCACCCCATCAGTGGCAGCTGCTGAGCAGAGAGCCATGCACTCAGTGGGGTGGGATTGGCATTAAGTCATTAGTTTGTCATTAATAAAGCAATAAGGAGAGTGAGCAAAGACACACGGCCTTTTTTTGGTGTTTCTTTCTTGCCTTTTTCCCTATCACACGTGTACACACACACACTCTTCCTCCCTGGTCCCTGCCTGGACAGTTCTGGTACCCTTGGCAATCAGCTAGCCCTCCTTTTCCTGCCACCTCTACTCCCAGCCTCTGTCTCCCAGAGGAGGTGTTTTGTGTGCTGGTATTTCTCATTAGCGCCCCAGGAATACATCAAACACGTGACTTTCACTGCCCCAGGTGCTAACACACCTTATAACTCAGTAACACAGTTGTTCCTTCCCTCAGTCTGGTCCTAGAAGACCTAGAGTGGCTTGGGCTGATGAAATGTGTCGCCCTTAGAAGAGCAGAGCAGTACCTGTCCAACAGCTATAAGCAGTCCAGTTAAGGGGGAGGTAGGGAAGCAAGGAGAATGATCTCTTAAGTCAGTGGAACTGTGATGTCCCGTGCAGGAAAACTCTCTGACTTCAAGAATTTTCACCCTTGTGGTCCCTCATGGCCATATTTCATTTAGTTCTGTTTTCTGCTTGGCCACAGCTCCGCACACGTACCAGCCCAAGTCCCACAGTCACCTTTGGCCCCAGTCAGATCTTCTATCTACCTCCTTTAGTTATGCTGCCTTCTACTCCCAGATTCCTCTTTCTCTTTATCTGGCACCTTTGTTCTCCCACCTCTCTGTATACTGAATTTCATGGCACTGGAGAGGAGCATTAGAAAAGTCCAGGTGGAACAGTGCAGATTAGCCCAAAGGTCTGCCTGTTCCTACCATCTGTCTTTACCCACTACTCATTCCCCTGTGTCCCAGGAAGAAAGCTTCCTCCAGAGCAAAGGGGAATGCCTTCTCAGACAGAAATAGAAGTGCTGAGAGTGTAAGTGCCACCATGCCACTGGGGCCTGCAGGCTGATGACTCCGAGGACTCAGCTGCCAAGAACAAAAAGACAGCTGGGTAGGCCAGTGGCATCTTTCAATCTGGTTCTGCTGTGGTTTCCTAATGCCACAGACCTGACTCTTCAACATCAAGGTGGTGAATCTCTGCTTTTTAGAGCACAAAAGCCTAAAAGCAAAAGGGATACCCCTGTGGGAGAAACAAGCACACTTCACCTCAGTGGGTAAGTTCACACTGAGAACTTTGCAGCTTCCTGGTGACTCCACACGGGCTAAATGAACAGAGAAGCAAGCAGAAGTGCTTCCATTTGAGGAAACTGAGGCTCTCTGTGGTATACCAGCAAACCTAGCTCTTCTGTCTGATGGAGCCGGGATGTCATGGCCATGACTGCCTTTGTGAGCACCACTGTGAGCCACGGAGAGTTCCCGCCTGTGTAAACAGCACTGACTCAGCTCCCGCAAGGCAGAAGGAAGGATCGTTCTCCATCCAGCCTTTTCCTCAGAGTGATCATGAGCTCGATGGGAGGGCAACCCTGACAAAGCCAGTGCAGTGAGCACAAACCACTGCCCAAGTCAGAATTACAGAATACAAGCACTAAGAGGTTTCTTAGGTGTTCTGTGGAAGGGAAGTCACCTGCATGGTGACATCTTAGCAGGCCCGTGGTCACTCAGTTTGGATGAGCAAGACCTCTTCAAATGCCTGCTCCAACATGGTGTACCAGCAGCACCAAGGTAGGGCTGCTGCCCAAGCCCTCTCTGAGCACATTAATTGAAGCTGGAGCCAGCAAAATGGACATACACATATGGGTCTGCCCCACACCTCTCAACGCAGTCAAACTCCTACACGCTTCTAACATCTTTTCTCCTCAACTTGAAGGTCAAAACCCAGTTTTCCCTGTAAGGCCAGAGCTCAGGAAATGCATTCCAGTTTTCCTCACTTGGATCAAAATTGCCTGAGGAAGGAATTTCCCATGTGTCCTAGATATGTTCAGCAACCATGTCAACCACCCCCCCCAGTCCACCCTCCCATGCTGGGAAGGGAAAGAAGAACGTCTCCCTGCCCTGTATGGCACCCTCCCATCCCTCACCCTGCCTGCCATTGGTCCCCATGAGCATCACAGACAGTTCCTGTGCCACTGGAGCAGCTGGCTTCTCTCTTGATTTTTCACAAGTGATTATCCAAGTCAGAATTTGTCACCCACAGAATGAAAGGAAAATGAACCTTCAATCACAGATGCAGATCTACCTGCTGAAAAAGAAGCGGGTGGAGGGGTGGGGGGAGAGAGAAATGGGCAAAGGAAGAGAAAAACAAGGAGAAGAAGGGCATGTGCAACAGAGAGAAGAAACTATGAACAGAGTGAGCAAGAATGAATATAGAAAGGAAACACAAAGAAAAAGGGGAGTGAAGAGCATTAAGAGTCTGAACTGAGGAGACTGAGGCAGAGCAACTAAAGGGTAGTTTTTCATGATAACATGAGTAATGGAGGGGCAGGGCAGGAAAGATCACTATATCTGGAGATGGAGCAGCAAGATTTCCTTATTTTCCTTCCCATCCCATCTCCCACCTGATACAAACCCACTACCCTCACCTCTTCTGACTACCAGCGTTGGTTCTGTGAGGGGGATTCTGCCTGCCCTTGAGCCTATGTAGGGGCAAGGTAACCACTGGGCTCTGGCTCTTTGAAATCCCTTGTCCTTGTCACCACCCTAGATCATGCCCACACACACTTGCACATAGTTATTCATGTCTCTCAGATGGCAAGATGGTTATCACACGTCCTCTTAGTCATCACTTAGCAAAGATAAACACATTTAGCGCTTAATTTTCCCTCATCAGTCAGGCCTTCCTTGCCCCCTCTATCTGCTGCGCTGCCCTGAATCTTCTCCATTTTCTTTCCATTTCAGTTAATAAGCTGCCCAGCCAAGCAGAGCCCTGCAGAGAGGGGCCAGCAGCTCTCTGACTCTATGCTTCTTTAAGGACAACCACTTCCCTCTCTCCACTCCCCCTTTCTCCCTCCATCTCCTCCAAATAGCAGCTATGGATTTTGTTCTGTAATCTTCTCTACCCGTCCCCTCTCTACCACCCTTGCTAAGCCTAGCAATTTGCCTCCAGGTCTCTCAACCACTATTCCCCTTAAAGAACCACTTACTGGTGTCAGATGAAGAGGGGCCAATTTTGAGGTTTGAGAATTATGTATGGAAGTATATGTGCTTCTGTAAAATAAAAGGGAGGTTGTGGCTGAATTGAGTCCATATACAAACAAAGCTCAAAGACAAAAACCACCAAGAATTCAAAATAGAATTTAAAATTCATTATGATAACCATATGTCAGTTGTATTAACCCAAAGACTTTTCATTACACCCCAGTGTTTGGGGTGTCACATGCTTCCCAAGATCTTATCTCTGCCTCCCAGTAGCTTCCAGAAATCTGGCATTTTACAGCAGTGCTACAAAACCCTTCAGCTATCCAGGATGTAGCCATGAAGTACCGAAGCTGAGCAGCACCTCCCCTCTTGATTGACTGGCCACATACCCACAACACAGTCAGATTTGGTCTTCTTGCAGCCTGAATGTGCCCACAGTGACCTGTAAGATAGGGGCAGAAGGGTGAGGCAGCTCTCTCTACACCCTGCCTCCAAAGCTGTAACAGGACCAGGCTTTGTCAGGTATCCCAGAGAAAGGATAGGGAGAGCCATGGAAAGAAACTAGTGCTGCACTGTGCTGCACATAGCAATATAATGATCACTTCAAAAGCTCCAGCACACAAGCACAAATAGATGCTGGACAGTGCAGCCACATACACATCCCCACTGGGAAGGCAGGGAGGGATCCAGGACAGGGCTGTGAGTGTCTGACAGCGCTGAATAAAAGAGATGCTGCAGGTGTAATGATTGCTCGGGAGATTGCATTTGCTTGTGGATGAGGATGGACGATCTGACTGGATTTTGAATAAGTTCTGCAACAAACTGATCGAATGCTCATTAATCAGATGAGTTTAGCTTCTGTCTTTCTTTCAGATGGTTCCAGGACACAATCAACCTCCTGTTTGCAGCATTAATGGGCATCATCTAAACATAGGCATGCACCATTTCCCAAAAGTAGGAGGTTATGGGATAAAAGAGGGGTGTTTGAGAGAGGAAAGAAAGCAGCATATTCTGAGAAAACTGAAACTGCAGTCAGGAAGTAAAAGAGCACTAAGAAAAGCCTGAAGAAAGGAGTTTGGGCAGCAAAGAAATTGCCTCCTAGTTTTTGACATACCAAAGCAGCACTTTTCAGACACAGAGGGTGTCCCCAGAGAACTTCCTAGATCTATTGCTAATATGTCTCCTTAAGGGAAAACAAAATACAGGAGCTTGAATGTCAGCCAACCACTTGAATCAAAAAGATGCAACACATTTTTGGTGGAGAAGTCTGGAGCAGGGATCCTGTAATCTATATTTTCTCACTCTAGAGCACATCTCCTGCTAGGTTCACCTCTTCTCAGCACTTAGCTAGCCCCAGGTGAGTGGCCTGGGGGAATCTCTGTCCTTTCTCTCTCTCCCAAAGCAGCCTGTGTGTGCCCTACAGGTCAAGGGTAGCCAGGGAGCAGACACAGAGCTGCCTACACATGCATCCCTGTCTTTGGATGAGCAGAGGAAAGAGGGAAAAACAGAGGACAGTAATATTTGAGGAGGATGGGAAGGGACTCACACAGACCCTTGCCATTCCTCTGTACACCAACTTTCCCATCCCCTACCTCCTGCTCCACTGCAGCCAGAGGGATGTTTTCCCTGTTGACTTCAGAAGCAGCAGGAGCCAGCCACTAATTAGGATCCAGTATGACAAAGCACAGAGTAGCCTGACACTGCTAGACCACAGCTGCCTAGAGGCAGAGGAGACAGTGCCTGCCGGAGGATCTCTTTCATTTAGATGAAGAACATCAAACAGCTTTCCCCGAACTGACATCCGTCTGTCAAAGGAGCCTGCAAAGAAAGGCAGAGCTGACAGGGGCCCTAAGGAGAATCTCATTAGGATGGTTTTAGAGGGGCTTCTTGATGAGAGAGCTGTGGGGACTATCTTCCTCCTTCCATGAGGAGTGGCTTGTGCCTGTCAGTTTGTTGTCTCAGTTCTCGGAGGCTGATGGGGATGGACAGGTAATACCGACAGAGGTCACGGGCATGGGAATGTGACCAAGGAGGAGGCAGAGGACTGAAGAAGTCGTGGAGCAGGACACTGCAGAGCAAGTGCACAGGGGGAGCATTCCAAGCACACCTCACTTTTTGGTTCTGAGAACAGGAAAAGCTGATGTGAAAGGCAGACTACTGCAGCAAGCACCGTGGGCAGTGCTGGGCTGCCCAAGGGGAGCCTGCTGGGATTGGGAGCAGCATCTCACCTCCCTGTGCACACTGTGCAGAATTGAATACAGACAGCCTGCTTCTTGGGTGTAGGATTTGGGCATAGCTTTCACTCAGACACATCTGCACACCCCTGGAGCCTCTTCAAGTTCTCAGCCCAGTTGAATTCACCCACAAGCCAGCTTGAGAGGTTATTTGTCCATTCTCATTGAAGCAGTGATGAAGAAAGACTCCACTCCACAGACAGCAGCAACATGAATGCTTGGATGAAGAGGTATAACCCCAGAGATATGGTTCTGTGTGTCTGAGCTACAGCCACATAGCTCTAACATAGACCAGTGATTTCTAGAAGGCTTTAAACAGGCATTTATTGAGTACCGTAACTCCCTCCTGAGGCACTCCTGCTGGTAAGTGTGTTCAGATACTTGCCCTGCAGTACAATGAGAAGGCTGTGCTCAAATTCCCCAGCCAGCTCTGATTCAGTAATCACAAATGTTTATCAGTGCCTGCAGGGACATCCTACTTACTAGGAGTGGTCAGCTGGGCATTACACTGTGCTCAAGTGGTTCAGCAGTCTTTAGAGCCTGGAACTGACCTTGCAATTTATTGCTACACGAGTTGGTGACATCATTCAGTCTCTTTAAAGGCTCATGTGGGCAATATCATTGCCTTTTGTTAAAAGTTGCTGCTCACAGCCTCTCGATGTAGAAGGAAAGCACGATGTTCCCATTTCCTTAGGAAGCTGATACCAATGGTCTGTGTTCTCAGTCACCCTTGGGGCCACACATGACCTCATTGTTTTGTCTAAGGCAAGGGTGGGAGTCCTAAAGCCCATGGGCTGTAAATAGCCTGCAAGAGCTCTTGAGCCTGGGACAGACACTTGGCATGTTCGAAAGACCTGGACCTGGGCAGCACCAAGAGATGCCCCTGGTGCAGGCAAGGTCTCTGAATATGTCATCACAGTCTCAATCAAAGCTCACAAAACGTATTCCCAGCTAGCACTGAAAGACACTTTGTGCTGCTGCTGTGCAGTGCTAAGATAGGTGGGAATTTGCAGCCAGCTGGAAGGTGCTGAGATAACCTGCTCTCTCACCAGCAAAGAACAGGCTCAACAGCCCTGCATCAGGAGTTTGCAGTGATGACATCACCAGGGCTTTGAAGAGCTCTGCCAGATGATTCCTGATGGTACCTCTGAAAATCTGCAGTGCTGATGCTGTCCTGGGTTTTAAGGGTTAGCACAAATTATGTCAGTCAAGGAGTGAACCAGAAGTCTGAACACTGGTGTATGGCGCAAGGTCACCCACCTGTCTTCAGCTTCTCCTCCAGAATACCTCCCACAGATCCTGTTTAGCATTCACCAGCACTCAGATAATGTCTTGGATAACCCAGGGCACTAAAAATGACACTGGACCAGAATCTCACCCTCTAGATTCCTGCGGACATGCAGCAATGGTGCCATTTCCCACTTCCAGAGTTTTTCTGGGATGCATTTCTTCTGGCTTTTTGTCTTTCTGAGGACAGACACTCAAGGCTTTTCCCAGCACCTGGCTGATGCTGCTGTCCCTCCAGATGACAGAGAGCTGAGCTGCATTTCACACTGCATCAGCACTGCAGAAACCCTTGTTTTTCCAACACACATTTCCCTCAGTCTTGCAGGCTTGAAAAGGCCAGAACCCTGGCCAAAACTAAGGGGTCTTTGAGCAGTGGATGGCAAGCAGATACAGCAGGAGCAGGAGAGTTCATGTGCTCAAACTAAACAGGTGCTGGGAAGGAACACTGTGTTCCCATCTTCCCAAGACTGGGAGTTTATGGTGAGACAGGACTGGGTCTGGCCAGCTGCAGGACCTGACCATGCTGTGCTGGCCATTTGGTTCTGTGGAGGAGCCTCCTGCAAGCAAGAGGAAAGCTGTCTGCCTCCTGCTCTGCCTTCAGACAGCACAAACACAAAGGCAGCGGGACAGGCTGTGGGAGCAGGACAGCAGCCACCATCTGCCAGGGCATCTTTACTCCTTCCTGGCTTGGAAGTGAAAAGGTTTACTCAACCAGTCTCCTTCAGTTCCATCCTCACTGCTGCAGACCAGTCAGGTGGTATTTCAGGTTTGGTGGGGATGGAGGGTCAGCACCAAAACAGGGAAGGCATTGTACAGACAGGAGGTTGTGGTGACCCCCACAGTGATGTGGTGGCATCATTGATGTGAGCCAGAGGGGTCAGTGCATAGCTCTTACATCTCCCCATCCTTACATGAAATGTGTCACCCCACTGCAATTCCAAGCCCCTTAAGCCCCTTCCCAGGCAGGGAGGAGGTTGGAAAGGCTCTATTTTGGCTCATCCCTCTTTGTGCCAGGCTCTCACACCCTCCTCACATGGGAGCTGTCTTGGGCTCTCTCACACAGGCTGTCTCACACACTCACAAGCTCTAACATGAACACAAAGGCTGCAGGACATAAGTCTCTCAAGCACTGTGTAGGATCCCTTTCTCTCAGTGTCTGTTTCACACACTTTCCCTGTCCCACTCACACTTGTGCTTTTTCAGACATCTCTTTTTCCTCTGTTTCTCTTGGGAGAGAAACTTGGTGGGAGTTTCAAGGAACAAGGCTCTGTCTTATTTGCTCTGTTTGCAGTATCTCATTCCCCGCTAGTCTGTACCATTTGGTTTGCTATACTACCATGTGGTTTGCTTTATTTCTATTTGCTTTGCTCAGGACTTAGTTCCCACCCCTCAAGGAGGAGCTCAAACCCTTTTAGCTCATCTGAAACATAGGAACGTGCTCCATTTCATAGGATTCACCAAGACATATCTTCACTGGCAAATCCATGAGGGTTCTGCTTTAGACATTGCTCTGTTTGGCTCTATTACCTGTCAGAAAAGCGATGTTTCCAGCATGTGACAGGTTCATGAGTCAACCTGAACACCCTGTGAGCTTAATGTGAGAACAAGCTATACCATAGCACAGATCAGCTCTGAAAGATTAGCTGTTGAACTGCAGTTCAACTTCCTGGAGGAACAGCTGATCCTCTTCTTCCTTATTGCAGGTGTGGATTATCACAGTGGGTACTCATATGCAAGGACATCATCAAACAAATCCTTAATCTCTGGCTTCCTTTTCTTCCCAGCTAACCAATGAGTGTAGGGAATGCTGCTTTTGCAGCTTGGTCTTTGTGAAAAAAAGAATTTATGTTTTAAGCTCAAGGCTGCTCTAAGTGTGATGTCTGAAGATGGTAGGAGTGGCAGGGTTTGTGTGAAGGATCAGCTAGGACACAAGCAGAAGTAAATGGACAGGGTGTCAGGCCCACAGGAGGAGGTAAATGCAGCAAGTCCAAAGTGAACTTGTCCATTTCTACATTTAATTTGGCTTGTCCAAAAAAAGTCATTTATCTCCCTCTATAAACCTTGCCTCATCAACATTGTTCCAACTTGGCAGGAATCAGAAATGCATGGATTCCTCCCTGCAGCATCACCCCCCTGTTCTAAGATGCCATTAAAACACACAGGAATTTCTGTTCCTTCCTTTCCAGTTGGCACAGTCCTTTCCATGACTTTCCTATAAACTGAGACTTCCATAGTGACATTCCTCCAGTTCACAGGAATTTCTCCTACTCACCAAGAGTGTTCAAAGAGCATTTGGGTTGACCTTGAAATGTCCCCAGCCAGCTCCCTTAGCGCTGCTGGATGCATCCCATCAGGGCCCATGGACTTACAGGTGTCCAGTTTGCTCAAGTATTTTCTCATCCTCCTCCACACAGGTTAAGTTGCTCCCTATCTTCCCCCAGTCTCTGGGGCCTGGCATTTCTGAAGGTCAATATTTTTACTGAAGACTAAGCAGGAGAAGCCAATCAATACCTAAGTGTTTTCAGCCAGCATTTCCCAGATCTTCCTTTTGCCTCCCGTATTTTTGTATTTTTGTGTTTTTTAAGGTTCTGGACAGTCATGGGGAACTCACCTGGAGGTTAACTCAGAGGTGCTCAGCACTGTGTCCCACGGGTGAGTAGTGCAGAGCGTACCTACCATCTGCTGGAGAGAGGACCTGGAGCCAACTGCAAACAAGGTCATTAGCAGACAGCCTGACACCTCCCAGCATCAGTCCCACAGGGACTTCCCTGTCTCAACACCTATCCTGGTTCAGAAGGGGCTCTAGGTAGTGAAGCCATGTGTTTCAACTTTTTCCTTGTCTATTTTCACCAATAAAATCTTGGGGTTTTTCTATCCTACCACTTCCCATACATACTCCTGTGTCAGCAGTCGCTCGCATCAGCGTTCTTGTCATGAGACAAATTTTGCTGCTTAGAGGATTCCAGTGCCCTGGTGCCATGGCTCTCCCCCTCTAATGTGACCTGACGTGCCTGCTCGTGGTCACAACACCTGCCTGTGTGGGCACTCTGCTCCCCAAGGTAAGCATGTCTCCATGGATGTCCTGTCTTATATGTTTTCATTCAACAAGAAACCCAAACTAAATGTAGTCCTTTCTCCTGTTCATTTGTCTGATTGCTGCTGTGTACATTTAAGTTTTTTTCTATCTGCACATCCCAGTTGCACTTTCAGTCCATGCCAAATAGGTAGAAGACCTGAATTTTATGCAAGTGCTCACTGTGTGCTGGGAGAAAAGGAAACAGCAACAGCAGAAACTCTGTTCTGAGCCTCACTGCTGCAATGCTGGGAAGTTTCGGATGCAGCTCTTTTCCCATCAGGTCTGTCAGATGATCTTAGTATCAGGCTAACAGCTATTTGGCATTTCAGACCATTGCAGCAGCCTTGCTGGGCAGACCTTGGCACAAGGCTGACAGAGGTTGGATAAGATGTGCAATAATGCAGAAGAACGGATATACTGGGTTGTCATGAAGGTCCATCTGTCCCAGTGCTCTTTCTCTCCCTCCTTAATACTGGCCAAGAGAACTTTAAAGAATTTCAGAAATTTGGTTTAAACATTTTGGCAAAGAATTTCATCAGCTATTTCTTTACTAAGATATTTTTCTTGAATTTTCTCTTAAACCAGGTGCTTAATCATTTCAAGGATACTCAGTGTTCTCACTTGGGAAGGAATAGCCAGTACTTTTGCCCTGCTTGCCTTCTTCAGAGCATTTGTAATTTTAGAATCCTCAGTGGAGAAGAAGATGCAGACAGCTTTGATTCATGCTGATACGGCAGATTTTCTGCTGCTTTTCCACAAAACATTTCCTTCATTTGGAAGAAAGGTCCTGATCCCTGGGCAGATAAATTTGCTGCTTCTGCCTGGTGGTCACCTGGAGATGATCATTACAGAGACCAGAAAACATGTGCCTTCTTCCAGTGGGCCTTTTTCCTGCCTGAGATCCCAGCAATGGAGGAGTAGGCTATGAGGACTGCCCCATCTGGAGGATGAGAAACCCTAATGCCATGGCTATCTGCAGGGAATGTTTCTGGCAAGAGCCTTCTGCATGTGCGCTGTCCAAGGAACCCTGGTGCAGTTCCAAGGAATTTCTTCTGTCCAGATGGTTCCAGGTGGTGACAGTAGAAGGAGCTGACCCATCAGGGGAATCCTTTCCTGCCCACCAAATCCCCTCATTTATAACAGCAGGTTGGAAGCACATGCTCCATGTCACAGAGCAGAGGAGCCCAGCTGCAGCACAGAGCCTGGTCAGGGTACAGATCACCCCACACTGGCAGCACAGTCACAGCCTCTGCATCCTTGGAGACCCTGCCCCACACCAGACCACTCAGCCTGGGCTGTGATACACTGGGAAAGGGGAAACACCTGCTGCCCTGCAGAGCAACACCACACACTCCCAAGGCCTCTGTTAGAAAGCACGTTCCCTTGCTTCCACTCTGCCAGAGTTCCTTTCCTGATCTCCTGCCTGCATGCAGCCTCACTCTGCATCAGGATCCAGCACTGCCCCACCACCCCTGCACAACGTGCTGTCTCAAGCACTGATGGAGCAGTTTCCTGCCTCTCCAACCTCTCCCCATCCTCATGGATCCCAGCAGGGTGACACAGTGAATTAGCCTAACACCCAGCTGCAGAACAGCTGGTCAAGCTAGATCCCAAGACATTTCTCTTGTAATCAAACATCTTGTGTGTCTTACTGCAGCACTTGCAGACCTGGATTTTCACCTGAGATCCACCTATTAACTAAGAATCTTTGGACTCTGGTTTCAGGGCTCCTGTTAGTGAAGCAAAAAGTCCCAGCTACCCTTTCCATAAGCAAGATGCTAAAAATATCAGGATCACATGGGATTAAGCCTGTACTTGCTGTACATAGAGGTATGGTTTGTTTAATAGATCACTGAAACAGAAAGGTCTGCGGAATTCATTGAGATTTTCTTTCTCTGCCCACCAGAGCTGCTCTCTGAGTCATTATGTGGTGCTGAGTCTGTCCCCTGCCTGCAAGAACAGTATGTTACTTTCTCTCCTTCAGTCATTTCTGAGGTGATGCCCCTGCCCAAATCTGACTTCCTCTGTACTGTGGTCTTTGTTAAGAAATTCCAGCCTGTGGGTGATGCTCAGGTGCTGCAGTAGGTCATCTCTGGGGTCAAGGTGTGGAAAAAGCTGGTTACAGCTGAAAACATTCAAAAAGGAGCCAGGATCTGGCTGGGAAATATGTCTGTAGGACAAGGTGCTTGATCCCTCCTGGAAGTGCTTTCCAGGGATCTTCTGAGTGTTCACCAGGTTCCTATGTCTGATGGTTTGGCACCGTGTTAGAAGAGGCCCCCTGCCCTTCCTGCCCCACATCACACCTGTCACTGGAAAAGTCATAACTGGAGTAATTTAGGCAGAGACATCATCTCAGAAATGACTGCAGCAGAGAATATCCAACTGACTCCCACACACACTGGTTGTTTCTCAGCTTCCCCCCAGATTCCACCTTCTGTCTGCCCCAGTGCAGTGCAGGTTGGCCCCACTGTGGTGCCTGTCTGCCTGAGAACTTTAGCAGCACTTTCAGTGCACACTGATGCAGAAATATGCTAAACCCAGTAGTGAATATTGCTCAGATATTGCTCAGACAAGTTTTGCCCTTCTTCATCCCTTTCTGAGCAATGAGCTGGCTGCTTTTTTTTTCTTTCTTTTTTTTTTTCTTTTTCTTTTTCTTCCACCCCATATGGTCAATATTTAATTTTTGGTGAACAAAGATATTTCTCACATTCTGTTTCCCTGCGGGAATCCACTTCCTTGAAGGTTCGGATGACTCAAGATGTGAGGAATTATATTAGACATTATATGAGAGGGGAAAATATGTGGACATGGGAGGAGACAGAAGGAGTTGAGGGAAAGAAATGGAGAAATGGGAAAAGGATAACAGATGGAAGATGGTGAGAGAAAATATCAAGAAAGTGAAGGGGAGGAGAGATAGAATAAATCATTATTCCCTAGAGAGGTGAGGGTCAGTGAAGAAAGGTGGAGAACAGAGAAAACAGGAAAAAAGGAGAGTGTGAAGGGAGTGGTTAAAAATTGTAAGGAAAGCACAATGCAGGAGAGGAGGAGGGAGCCAATGGCCTAGAAGGTAAAGCAGAGGTGAGAGGAGAACCTGTGTCCTGTTCTGACAGTCTTTTGGGTGAGTGGTTGGTTCTCACAGGTAGCCAGGCAGAAGCCCAGAGGTTTGGCTGCCATCATGTGCTGCTTCCCTCCATCCACCACAGTGCCCAGACTTGGGACTAAGTGAGGTGAAGAGAAACCGAGGGGGACAAATCTCTTCCATTTCCCAAAGGTGTTCCGTGGACTCTATCTGGGGAACGAGGGATGTCACTTTCCAAGAGACCCAGGCAAGTCCATTCCTCCCCCAGAGCCAGAAGGGAGTTCCTCAGTTTCTTCAGACCCAGGACAGTGTGTTAAGCTGAAACTGTGTGAATTCACAGATGTAATGACTTTGCAGCTTATACTTTTCAGTGGAAAGACTCCATAATATGCCAAAGTGATCGCTCCAAGGCCTTCAAGCAACGAGTTTCTTATTCCTCTGAGAGGGCATGGGGGTGTAGAGAAGCTGTGCTGGCAAATCCAACCACTTCAAAGCATCCCTGCATAGCAACAATTGAAAGCAGGAAGGAGATCTGTCATCTAAATCTTCTTTCTGGGCTGGCTAACGTGCCTCAGGCAGTTTCACCTTCAGGCACACACACTGCATAACAGGGCTGGAGAAATCAGTGCCCCCCTTCCCACGACAGGATCTAGGTGGGGGTAAGAGAGTCTCAGCCCCAAGGTCAAATAACCCAGCACATGCACACTGAAGGCAGGTGTAGACAGAGTAGCTCTGAGATGACAGGAACAGCAAAACCTGGAGGGTCCCCTCTCTCCCTCTCACACTTCACCACCAGACTGGTGCTCCCTCCTTGCTGCACACTCAGGCACAGGCAGGACAACCTTCTTAGAAAGGCAGGATTGAGCCTATGACACCTTCTTAGAGAAGCAGACTACTCATCCAGGAGCAGAGCTGTCACCTGGGTGGCTGAGGGCTTTTCAGAGGTCACTCAAGCCTTGATTTCTCTGGACATTGCCCTGGCAAGTTCTACCTTCCAGTTCAGCTCTCTCCACAGCAGTGGAAGGAGGAAGGAGGACCAGCGAGGGATCTGGCACCCAGCTACCGCTCCAACATCAGACCACAGCTCTACAAGAGTTTAAAAACCCTTCACCTCCACCTCATCAATCTGTGTGCAACCTTCTGTCCCACTCTCCTGAGTCGTGTGCTCCACCCCAGCACCTCTAGTGCCACTAAGGAGCCAGAATATCCTTTTCCTGGCCACCACAACCACCACCAATGTCATTGACACCTCCTTGCTTCTCTTCCCCATAGGCACCATTTCCTACAATGGCTGAAAAAGGAGGGCACCACTCTCATGGAGTATGTTAATATGGCCCTGAAAAGCCTCTAATTAATCCTTATTATATAATTCACAGCTTCATCTGGCAGCTCCTGCCACAAAGGGCTCAACAGACAGTGTCAAAAATACCAATTATCTCCCTGGCTGCCACTTGAGAAGCAGAGAGAAAGAGAAACAGGTGTCACAGGTAGGAAATCTTGTGGCTGACAGTGACATGAGACAGAAAACGCACAGCAGAGAAACAGAGGCAACAGCTCTCCCCCCACCTTATCATAAAGGGATAAGAAGCTGGGACCTCATGTGTCTTCCGGCCCAGTGCTCAATTTGAGCAGAACCCAAAATGAAACCCCTTTTTCTCCAGACAAGCAGGCATCACAGCATTAAGCACCCACTTTCTTTATCTGAAGAACATACACAACACACACATACACATACACAACAGGTACAGCCACTCCAGCCTTTACAGATTAAACCTGCACCTCCTTGTCCTGATGAAACCACGCTATGATACAGTCTGGCTTGGCTTGGCCACTTTTGTCAGCTGCGTCACTGGCTTGCAGCTCAGGTCCTCGGTCCAATAATGCCATTTTCAGATGTTCAGGAATCCCCAGTCATCAACTCCAGATGTTCAGGAAGAGAAAGAACAGAGTAGAAAGAAATCCCCAGGCTCGTGTTGTGATCTGGCAACAGCAGGCAGCTGAGGCAGGTTTGTGCCTATCTGCTCGCAGTCTGAGGGCAAGTCTGACTCTTCCTCATGTTCCACACCTGGCTATGCTTTCCCCTCCTTCAGCCACCTCTCCCCAGAGGTCCCCTGATCCCCCCACCCATTCTTCAGGTTTCATCTTATTATTCAGGTCCTGTTTGTCCCCTGATACTCATGGCAGAGCCTCCACTGTCTTTGGAGCTGGAGCAAGACAAGTGGGACAAGGCACTGGGCTGGAAAATTGGGTGCAGAAGTTGCAATGAATTCTTAATGATGCCCTTTCCGGCAACGTATACAAAGGGATGGAGCAGAATACTTTTCTTTTTTGAAGCGTTTCTTATTTAAAAAGTGATGAAGCTTTTGGTTCATTTTCCACAGTAGCATTGGCTGGGCACCTGCTTACTTCTGCCTTGCTTAGCAGGAGTCACCAATACAGCTCCTCGGACTCATTTTAGATGCCATTCCTTTCTCCTTTGGGAATGCATGTTATCAGCCAGTCCCTGAGGAGCCTGGCAATCCTGCTGTAAGAGGTATAACATAACCATGTTGTGAGAGACAGACCCTGCTCCAAGGAGCCTGACAAGGGAAGGGAAGACAAGATCCCTGTTGAATATTTGGGAAGCCAAGGAATGGAGCAGTTCAGCACGCTGCCACAGTCCCACCAAACCTGTGGCAGAACCTTGAGTTTGTCCCTGTAGGGGACCACCAGTGATAGTGATGATCTACCCATCATCTTAACAGTGTATGGGAACCTGTATAAAAGTGTTCAGGTCTGTGTTTCATCTCTCTTATCCTTTTATTCCTAAATATTTTATTTTCGGGCTGTTTGGGGTTTTTTTTCCTCTCAGTTTCTTCAAGGGTCAGAAGGGAAATGTTGAGGCAGCAACATCCTCTGCTCCCCTGCTATTGGTGAGCATGGCCTGTGCATTTAAATCCCCTTGGGCTCTGTGTAGCTCCCTGTCCTCCAGCTCTGCACAATGCACACCTTTGCCTTTTAATTGAAAGTACATCCAAGACGTGGGGAAAGATGTCAGTCTGACCATTCCCTAGCCTGCACTGCTCTCATCCCCTTGAGAGTCAGCCCACAGGACAAAGGTCAGCAGCATGATCCTCACACCTTCAACCATATGTCCATTGCCCTTCAGAGCTGCTGGTTACTGGTTCCATTGGAGTCAACATTATCTGGAGAGGAGAGATTCCTCCCTGTGCTCTCTGAGGCTTGGCCTGACCCCGAGGAGTCATGACAGCTCAGGATGCCCAGGTACTTAGTGCTGCAGAGAAGTATCCTCTAATCCAAGCCACCAAGATTTGGATGGGAAATCAAAACCCAGAAAGGTTGTTACCTTTGCAGTGGAAAGAGGATTCATCTGCCATTCCATCAGAGATGCTCTTCCAGTGCCTACAGTCAGTCCAGAAGAGGGCAATGTTGCCCACTTGCCTGTCGGGACCACAACACAGAGGCACATGCTCATGCACCTGCAGGCAGAGATGACAACTGGCCCGTATGACTTCCAGAAAAAGGCTCTGTGGCTAAGTCAGGTCCTTCTGTGCTGCTGCAAATTATGGTTTGGATAAGTCACTGAACTTCATAAGGGTGGAAAAGAACCATGTCAGTACAAACCAACCACAAGAAAACACAACAGAGTCTGCCTGAGTCTTCAGCCAAGCAAACATGAGGCTGTGCAAAGAACCCATCTGCTCTTCTCCAGGGTGGGTTTGCTTAGCAGGCCAACTCACTCTGGCCACCCTCACACTGCCCACTGCAGCCAGTTCACTGTGCACAGCCCTTGCCCCTTCTCTCATTCCATGATGCAGACATCATGGTCCAGCAAGCAGGTCCTGGAGGCAAAGGTCAGTGTGGTTTGCTGCAGTAACTGCAGTCTGTTGGACACAGTTACATCCAGAGGCACTTGAGAGAATAATGCAGACACACAGACACAGCTCACACCTCATCTGGACACACACCATCTCACACAACAGAGTGCAGAGGACTCCTAAGGTCTCTGACTGGAATCAGCCAAAGGCTGTTAAATACAAGCACTGCTTAACTCTTTCACCACAAATCATCTTGGCCCAGAGGGCTGACTACAGTGCCTCCATGTCCCCTCAGCCCAACAGTCCTCACCTGACTTCAGGACATTTATGATGTCTTCAGCCCTGACAGTCTTCCCTTCCCAAAGCTTCCTGCTCCCCCTAGACAGGATTTGCAAATACATCTTGTCCTTTCTCATCCCTGTGGCAGAGCAACCAAATGAAATGCAAGGACTGTGGAGACAAAATCGAATTTAGCAACAAAATAAACAGCATGGGGGCTCTCCACTGATTAGATTACGCCTCTTTATAATTTATGCATTAATTCCTCCCAAGGTCTGAGATTCCCTGTCTCAGAAGGCCTGTATCCCTGCACTGCAGAGATACAGATGCCAGGAACATCACTTTGACTGCAACATCCAGTTTTCCACCAAGCAGATGAAGCTCTGATTAACCCCAGAAGAGCTCCTCTTTGTTATGCACCACTGTCCATCCTCCAGAGATACAAAGCCCAGCACCATTCCTTCCCACACCCAATCAATTCTTCCCAAGTCCAGTGGAGAATATGTCAGACTGTGAAGCATCTGCCTGTAGCAGCATCTGCTCCTAGGTCTGCTCTCAAATCAATTCAAATATTAATAAGAGTCATCATCAGCTACTGCACCATATACATCCAGGAGCTGTTGTCTCCATAGTCACAACTCCCTAGAACCATTTATTCCTGTCCTTTGCGACACAAGGAGCAGAGACTGTGAGCTCAGAACACTCAATAAGGAAGCCTAGAAGCCATGGCTAGATCTGTCTAATCAGAGCTGGATGTGCAAGAGCAAAAAAAAGAAACCCTCTGAGCCAAGGAGCCATACCACTCTCAGGAGAAACTAGAAACATTAAGAAACAGGAGGCAGAGAAGAAACAAGACATGCAAGGGAATGGCTGCTATGTCACCATACACAAATTGGCCTAATTATGTGTATAAATGCACCAATAGGCATGGATTTGCTGGCTGTATTTTTGACTTTAAATATTGATGCTTAGGAAGAGCTGAGATCAGGATATCTGCTGGTGGATTAGGCTACAGATTGCTCAGTCATTACCCACGGCTGGATCGCCTGCCTTGGATTGCCTTCCTCCAGAGAGCTCTGGAGCACAGACAGAGGATTTGTTGTGTAGGTAATGGGCAAGGAAGCTCTGCCTTACACCCAGGCAGAGCTTTCTGCCTGCCCTGGGTGAGGCAGAACCTGGGTGCTGATTGCTGCAGGAAAAGGCTGGTACCCTGACAGAACTGACAACAGGGTAAAAATGAGGATGTGTCCAAAACAGGCAATAGCCAAGGGCAGAGAAACAGTGTGTTTGGGGAAGCAGATGACCACTGGGTGCCTGGGAGATTCTTCCCATGCCCTGACCCAACTTGCTCAGCTTGCCTGTTTCCTCCCATCTATCCCATCCCATCCCATCCCATCCCATCCCATCCCATCCCATCCCGTCCCATCCTGTCCCAT
>NC_031773.1:49206030-49214959 GCF_001522545.3 Parus major | reverse complement strand
CCATCCCATCCCATCCCATCCCGTCCTGTCCCCTCCCCTCCCGTCCCGTCTCATCCCATCTCATCCCATTCCACAAGTCTGGAACAAATGGACTCAGAAGCAGCTTTTCATAGTTTTTGCTTGTTGATTTTTTTTTTTAGGTTTTTTGTTGGTTTTGGTTTTTTTTTTTAAATAAGAAATTTATTGCAAATATAGAAATTGATTTTCTCCATACAGGAATCTCCGAGTTGAGGAAAAACGATTTCGTGCCATTCAGTTTTAAAACAGGAAAAGAAGGAACGAGAGGAAAAAAAAAGAAAGAAAAGAACAAGAAAGAAATGCAATTCTAAAAGAAGAAAAGAAAATAATTTTTTTAAAAAAAGAAAAAAGTAAAGAACGTAACTCCAACTTAAATTTGTCCATACACAACCGGGGGGATCACAGGGTTGTTACGGAAGGAGGAACACCAAAGAGGCCACAAGGAGCCAGTCCCAGCAGCTGCCTCCCAGGCCCTTCCTTACATTCAAGGGCTGACACCCCCTTCTCTGTGCCTGGCAGCTGCCCGCCCCTTCCCACCCCCTCACCCCAGACGCTGTGCTTGTGGATGGACCAGCCGTACCAGCCCTGGAGGGTCTGGCCTGACCCGGACAGACTCTTCCTCTTCCCCCCAGGGAAGGTGGAGAGCAGGCGGTGGGGACAGGCCACCCAGGAGCAAGGCCTCACAGTGGCGGTGGTAGTTATGGGGGAGGCAAAGGCCAAGCCGAACGCGCGAGGACAGGGCATACGGAGGGGGACCGTAAAGGGGGGAAAAGGGAATTTAACCCCTGGTGGGGCAAGGAGGAGAAGGAGTGGGAGGAGAGGGAGAAGGAGAAGCCAGGCAGAAGATGCCCTCTCTCCACTCAGGGACGGGGTGGGTTGGGGCAGCCCTGCAGACAGCTGCCCTGGTAGGACGGCCAGGGAGAGGTACGGAGACACCTCCCCAGAGTGCGTAGGGGACAGTCAAGGGGAGGCAGACCAAGAACACCCCTCACAGTACAAGGCCAAAGCGGCTGAGGGATAGGGTTGGGAATGCGTGCGTGTGTAGGGGGGGATGCAACAGACGCTCCCCTCTGCCCCTTCTTCAGGGAAGGACCCAAAAACACCTGCTCAGATGGGGTGAGCAGGGCACGGCTCAGGTGGGGCAGGCTCCACCAGCCCTACAAGAAGCCCCCATAGCCTGGTGGGGGTGGCACAAAGTGTCCGTCCCGCACCAAGCCACCCTGAGGAGGCTCCCTCCTGCTCAGACGGTGGGACAGCAGCAGGCTGGCTCTAGAAAGAGGACACAGATCCATGAGGCTCTTCTTTACTGCAGCTTGTGCGGAAGGAGGTGGTGATGGTGGAAGGGATGTTCTCCAGGCTCCTGGAGGCTGTGTGTCCTTCCTGACACAGCTCAGCTTTCCAGTCAGCAACAAGCATGGAAAATGTGCTTTTGGGGCCCTGGGTCCAGCTCCTACCCACATGGCAGCTGCCCACCCTGCAGCACTGAGCTCTGCCCTACAGAGAGGGGTCACAGCTCATCATGAAGTCTGCCCAGATGTTTTTCTCCAGGCACTGCTGACTTACACCTCACCTCCTCTCAGAGAGCTTCACCCCTGCACTCAGTCCTTTTCCTTGCTGTTCCCTTTGTCCCTTCATCATCCCATTCTTTCCACTGTAGCCATCTCTTCCCCAGGTCCTTCCAGCCTGTCCCTCCTCTACACCTTCTCCATCTCCCTCTACCTGTTACCTCCTTTCCTCACCACTCCTTGGTCCCATCATACCTTATTCACCCCTACTGTGTCTGTCCCTCCTCTCTCTCAGCTCCTTTTCCACCTTCCTCCTGCATCTTCCCCTCCTTCCTTCAAGCCTGCCAGGCAGAGCCTCCTCCAGCAAGGCAGGCTGATTAGCATTGCAAACACACAGAGGCCTCCTCAGCCCGACATAATTCTTCATTTGTCAGTCATGAATATTTCACACCTGCCTCAAGAGGGATTTATTCAGCATGGAAGAGTGGGGAGGGGGAAAAGAGAACATGGTACTGCAGCATAAACTGGGGCAGCACCAGCAGATATGGGAAAGAGCTCTGCCCCACAGGAACAGCTTGCCTAGAGTCCCACCTTCATTCTCCTGGGTGCAAGACCCCAGCCCAGGCTTCCTCCCCAAGGCTGTTCTTGGGGCTAGAGGGCAGGTCTGCACCCAACTTCATTCTTCACCCTCCACAATTTCCAGTGAGGTGAACTAAATCCCTGTTTTCTCTTCCAATACTTACCAAGCCAGAAATAAAGTGTGAAAGGGTTTGGTCTTGGTCTGGCCCCAGAAGTCCACTTTGCCCTGGGAGAAGGCAGAATTGAGGGACTTGCCAAAGCCAAGACATAGAGGTCTTAGAAACATCAGGCAGTCTCTCCACACTTTTTCCCAACAAAGAGGTTTTTGAGGTTTCATCATGCCCTGCCCTCTGCCAGGGCCAGCCAGGGGAGAGAATGCATAGGACAGACCTAATCCAGAAGTCTACGCAATCAATAAGAGAAAGGTGGTGGGAGATCTTCTAAGTGATTGCAACTAGCTCCACATCAAGTTTTCACTATCAGAGGTTTCCCTTCAGCTAAAGCACTCCACATTCCCTCAAGAATAACCTTGATTTTTGGGAAAGAGCAACCAGGACAAAGGGAGAGTAGTGACCATTTCTCTTACAAGATCTATCTTGACAGGCTTCACTCCTGTTCCTCAATAACTAGGAGAAATGTTGGCCACTAGAAAGAGCAGGCCTTTGGTATATAACACATACCCCTTTACACGTATGACCATGAAAAGCAGCTGAGAGACCACATTTGGAGCAAGGGAAAGGGGGACAATGGAAAGAAAAAGGAATGAGGTTTATGGGCTGATTGGGTTGGGTTCTCTTTGGGGTATGTTCCCTCTCAAACTGGTAGGAGTCTCTCATAAAATCACATCAGGGATCAATGAAAGGAGCAGAGAAAACAGGGACAAGGACAGGAGAGACTTGGAGGGAGGAGGTTAAATTCCAACAAACTGGCACATACACAACAGGTGTTTGCTCAGAAAAATACAGTAAAGTTGTCATGCAAATAGAACGTTAAATCTGCTTTCCTCCAACAGGGCTGGCATCACTTTGTGAGCCCTCATCCTGAGGGAGGAAGCAGGACAAAGAAGAAGGGAGGAGGAAGGAAGGTGAGACACTTTGTTCCCCTTCCTTGCCCTCTTCCTCCCACAGAACAGTCCATCTTGTGCAAACTTCATCCAATGGTTTGAAATGTGGGGTACAGCTGAGAGAGAAATGGCTTTTCCCTCCTATCCAGCCTTACCCCCACCAGAGAAAAAAGAAGGGCCTGATGATAGCTGTATCCATGACCTCTCTTTTCTGCCTCATTGAGGTGTTGAGGGGAAAAAGCATAAACCTTTACAGATTAATGCTCCCCCTTTAAGTATTAACTAAGCAGAACTGCTTACAAGAACACACAGCAGAAAAGCACAGGGAGGGAAGAATTGGGGAGAGGAACAAGACTCCATCCCCCCTTGCCTGTCATCCCCCTTTTCCTGTCCCATTCTGCATCACTGCCATTAGTCTTTTCTGCTTGGATAGTTGCCATGCTGGAAGACCACTGAGCCTGCTCCGTGTGGTGGCTGGGGAGGTCTCTGTTGTGCCTAGGCATCTCTCACAGCTTTTACCTGTCTTGGTTTGCTGCACAGTCCCAAAATGGAGGGACACTTGCCAGCAGTGATGTGACTGGCCGTTGTGACTTCCCTTCATCCTACTGCACACAGGTGCACACACACACCCCTTCTTCTTGGTAGGATTGACTTTTTCTGTGTGGAGTCAGTCCCACAAACACCTCTGGACTCAAGGCAAAATAATGCTTTGACTGTGGGAAAGCAGGCTGACAGTGAAAAGTCTGAGGCAATGGGGTCAGGACCTGGCTTAGGATTGTTACCATCAGCATCCCTATAAGGAAGAAACTCCACAGATCTTCACAGGTTTACACTTTGGGGATACCTGCTCTGGTTTTTGTGCACCAGACTCTGCCTACTGCTCCCCCTCACTTACAGAAGGTGAAATTGTCATCTGTGGCATAGAAGCCAGCTCTCACAGCTGGCATTGCTACTACCTGGCAGATAACAGGCAAGTTCTCTGCATGCAGCATGTAAATCCCTCCTAGAGAAGCTCCTACATCCTCATTTTTCTCCCAGGGCCCCCAAAAACACTGGGTCTTCTGAGGAGCACCTCAGACTACTTAGGGGGGACCAACATAACATAGGCCTTCACCCTCATCCTGACAGAGGTGAACTATGGTCAAGTGCTGGGCAGATCATGGAGAGGAGGCTCCATGATTAAGTGCTGCATAAAGACATGTTCAGCAGGCAGCACTCCTGCCTGACAGAAAAACCTCGGGGGAGATGGTGCCAAGATTGTGCTTTGTTGGGTTGCTCAAAAATGGGACTAGGTGGAGAGGGCAGTAGGCTCATTCCCAACTCTGTGACAGACCTTCTACCCAAGAGGCAGAGGTTGGGACCTAGCAAATGCAACTGGGATTTTGTCAAGAGATGAAAGGACCCCTAAGAAAAGTTTGTCACACCTGTGAGGAGGTGGAGGATTTAGGAGATGATATGTTGCTCTCACTCTCACGAGGGCCTCTAGGTAGTCAAAGGAATGCTGCCACCCACATGTTGGTGTCCTCTTCTACCCCGGAACACACAGTGCACTCAAAAAGGGAACTGCTTCCAGGCCATCCTCCTTGGGCTACTCACAGGCCCACATTCTCACATCCCATTTGTTCCCTGTGCTCCTGTCTTCACCCTAGGATGCCCCCTGTTCATGCCAGAATGTCCATAGCCTATACAAGAGAAAGACACTTTGTGAGGCCAACACAGTGAGAGAAGCAACTAAAATCCTGTTCTTCACATTCACCTGGAATTGAGGAGGTTGGATGATGCTCTTCTCATGGACACCCACCCCACAGCCCATGGTGCAAATCAGTTGGGAAGAGCTGCAGAAGCTTCATGGAGAATTTGTTCTGCTAGATCCTCTCCAGGTCCCCTCCTCATGGCAAGGGGGAACATGAACATAGAGCATTAAACTGACTGCACAAGTCACAGCATAGGCGTGTGTGGCGAGGAGGACCTCTGACCTGTAACACTCATGAAGAGATGGGAACCCTATACACCTCTGAGAGACCAGACCTTCCTGCCTTCCTCCACCGCTCCTTGAGGACCTGGCTTGCCATGCCAAAGAGAACATTTCTCCACCAACTGGGAGAAAACTGGCTCTGAGAAGGCCTGGAGAATGCCTGTCCCTCCAGAATTGCTGGTGTTCATCAGCAGCAACATGGCAGGATAAGGGAAGGAGGAAGAGCAGCAAGAGCACAGAGCCTGTTATATGGCAGGTCCTACCTGCCTTGGTTCTTCACATCTCTTCTTCCTCTGAGGAGGACGGAGGTTTGTGAAGTATCTAGACAGGAAGTTCCAGCCTAGGGACCCTTAACAGAGAAGGACAGGGAAGAGCAAAGGAAAAGAAGGGAGAGAACTTCTTCCAGAAATTCCCACCTGTCTTGGAAGGGAACAGGAGAGAGAGAAAAGCCTCCACTGCTAAAGAAAATGAGGGGGAAAGTTAGTGATGGAAGATTTGGCATAGCACGTGTACAAGGTGGACAAGGAAGCTTTCTAAACCAAAGTCCTTCCCTCCCACCCAAAAGAAAAATCAGCCTTCAACAGGAACAGAAAGATGAAAAGTTCACAGCTGAGTTTCATGCCCAGTGAGTGTCCATCCCTGCCCTTCTCCTGCCACCACTGACACCCACTCCCAGGCCACCCACCCACACTCCAACGTTGTTACCACAGTGTCAGAGCAGGACGCTCTTCCCAACCATCAGTGGGCAGAACAATGGTCCCCGTAACACAGTAGAGACAATTCGGTGTGTGTGTGAGTGTGTGTGTGTGTGTGTGTGTGAGAGAGAGAGAGTGTGTGTGTGTGTGTCTGTGTGTGTAAGAGTTGTTGTAAACTTTAAGAAAAGGTTTTGTCAGTTTTGTATTTGTCAGGAGTATTTTGTTGTTGGTTTATTTTTCACAGTCAAGTGGCTTTTTTTTTCTGGTTGTTGGAGGGGGGGTCTTGGTTTGTATTGTTTCCTTGTGAGGAAGAGTCACAGCTTCTGCTGAGCAGAGACTCCTTTCCAGTAATCCAGGATGTCATGCAGATCCTCGTCCTTGGCAAATTGAACTTTCTTCCTCAGGGCATGCCCAGCTGCCATGTAAACCTCCTCCCTGTGATGCTTCTTGTAAGGCCGGAATCGCTCCCAGATCTTGTGGGTGCTCTCTGAGGAGTACTCGGGGCTGGAGGAGTAGCCCGAGAAGTAGTGTCTGGGGGAGAGCTGGGAGTACGTGGAGTCTCGCTTGGACCGGGACAGTGGCTTGAGGAACGACACCCGCTGGCTCAAGGTGTCAGCACTTTCCTCATAGTACAGGGCCGGGAAGGAGTGACGGTGCTCGCTGCAATGGTAAGAAGGCTTGACCTCCAAGTGGTGGATGGCGCTCGGAGACACCAAGGGAAGACGATCCAAAGGGCTGTTCAGGGGGCTGCCCTTCTCAATGTATTTGGAGTCAGACTTGCTGAGTGGTGGGTGGTCAGGCACATCCAAGCTGAAGACCTTGGCGCTCTTGATGGAGCCACTAGAGGAGACACTGCAGGTCTTTCTGGCCACAGCAGCGTCAGCACTGAGCTGGCGCTGCAAAGGGTGGTGGGAGCTTTCCTTGTAGGGTGGGGAAAGAAAGCTGGGCCGCTCTAGCCCACTTGAGGAACCAGCTGGGATGGACTGGCACTCAAAGGCCATATCTGAGTCAACACCAGTCCCACCACCCAGGAAAGATGCTGTGTCCAGCTTGAGGGCATCAATACAGTTGTTGATGATCTGGTTGACCTTGTCTACCTCCTTCGCTATAGTAGAGATCTCAGCAGCTGAGCCTTGCCCATTGTCAAGCTCCCTCAGGTCCTCATCTCGCTGCGTTCTCTCCAGCCCATCCCCACCACCAGTCCGCACTTCAATGTAGTTACCTTTAGCGGTGACTTTAGGAGTCTCCATCCCAGCATCTATTGACTTTGATGGGGGCAACTTCTCCCCGATCATGGAAGGGATGGAGGACATCCGTGAGACAGGAATGACAGGTGGCTCACCCAGCTTCTGGGAAGGATGGACCATGGTACTGGTATCAATATCCGATCCATAACGCATTTCCAGAATGGTCTTTTTGACATTGAGCGACTTCTGCTTCTCCTCCTGCATCCTCCGCTTCCGCAGGCAGTAGTACACCACCCCCAGGACAATGACCATCCCAAAGAGGCAACCCAGGGTGGTCATAATATAGTGTGTAGTGGTGGAAGTACTAGAAATAGGATCTTCCCTGCCTTTGCTCCGGGTTGCAAAGGTCAGGCAAGTATGGTTGTAACGCCTGTTGTTGCGGATAGAGGCCACACAGAATGTATAATCAGTGTGGGCCTTCAGCTTGTTGACAGTGACATACTCCTTCTTGCTCTTCAGTGTCGCAATGTCAGAAACGTAGCTGTTGTTGTATTGGACCAGCACATACATCTTACTGTAGGGCATGGGGATGGTGACCATCAGGATGGCTGAAGTGATCGTGACATCATGTAGCTTGATGCTGGGACTGAAGGAGGAGTCAGTGGTGGAAGAGGCTGGCGGCTTGACTGAGAGGAAATCCCCAGGGCTGATGGCTGACCCCTCATCCAGATCTCGCTGGGAGTCAGGGGTGTAAGGAGTTGGGTTGACCCTGGAGAGGGAGGGGATGGTGCCCCCTCTGCACATGGACTGGAAGATGGTGATGGCATTGCGGTTGTGGTGAGGCCGAGGCACCAGAAGCGGATACCCAGCAAACTCCCGCGGAGTCTCACACTGGAGACGGTCATAGTTCTTGGTGACGTTGTTGAAGAGAGCCAGCCAGTTAAGAAAGCTGTAGAGGCTACAGTCACAGTTGAAGGGGTTGCCAGCCAGCTCGCACACCATCAGGTTGCTCAAGCTGGTGAAAGTATTGCCCTCCAGACGGCTGAGGCGGTTGGATGACAGGTCAATGCTAATCAAGCTGGGGCACTCAGAAAAGGCAGTAGGGGTGACCAGCTCAATTAGGTTATGCTGCACAAAGAGGAACTGGAGACGGGCCATGCCCCGCAACATGCCCTCTGTCAGGTTGGTGAGTTTGTTGTAGCCCAGCTGTAGGACCTGGAGGTTTGACTGACCCATGAAAGCCCCATCCTCAATGTAGGAGATTTCATTCTTGGTCAGGTTCAAATCAGTCAGGTTGCCGAAGCGGTTGAGAGAGGAGTAGAGCACCACTTTGAGCTTGTTCTCGTTCAGACGCAGGTCATGCACCGTGCTGTTGATATGCTGGGGGATGGTCTCATAGGGGGGCTGGTTCTGGCTGCAGATGGCCAGCCACACATACCCTTTGTCCCCCTCAATCAGCCAGCAGTCACCTCGCACGGTGCCAGGGGAAAACAAGCAGAGCAGGGCAGCTGCCCACAACCCCAGGCACAGCATGGTCTGCAGTGGTGCCCTCATCAGGATGGGGGAAAAGAAATCCCCAACAAAAATCAACGCCAAATCTCAGGACAACAGCAAAAAGAAACTAGAGGGCGGAAACTCAGGTTTAGCAATGGAAGGGAATGAGCACCCCAGTCCTATCGGATGTCATCACCATTATTTCTTCTTGCCCTCTGGATCAAGCCAGGAGCATGGAGGAAGGGGAACACATGCAATCTTCTTCCAGAACACCCAAAAGCTATGACCATGGATGCTTGTTCTGGAAGGGAACTACTTTGTGCTTCTTTTCTGAACAAAAATTCAGGCCGAGAATAATAAATCTTCTTTGATGCTCATGAGCGACTCACACGCTTTTTCCACTTTTCTCCCCT
>NC_031773.1:49158174-49205955 GCF_001522545.3 Parus major | reverse complement strand
AAAACAAACCCAAGTCCTCCCCCCTCTAGTCTTCCCCCGCCCCTCCACAGTGTGATTTGGAAGAACAAGGCAGGGCTGCCTCCTGAGTCGCTCACGCTCCCTTGGCTTCTACTCCTTCTCCTCCTTCTTTCCTGGGTACCCTCTGAGAAGCTTCAGAGCTTTGGATCAAACATGTCGAAAACAAAAATACAGAGAGGGAAAGAGCAAGTGTGCACGAGAGAGATCCATCTGTCACTGGAATCTGGAAGAGAAAACACAAGAGACAAGAAGAGGCATCATTTGGAAGGGTCTTTGAGATAAGTGTATAGACAGCAATGTTTCATGAGAAGAGGGAGATGGGGAAGAGACACATTAAGGGGGGTGCAAGCAAGAGAGGTGTGGTACTGCCTGCCGTGCTGATAAGCCTTTGAGGAGGGAACTCTCATGATGTATAATGTCATATCAGGGATATGCAGAAGGGTATCCGGGCTCCCTTAAGTCATGCAATCACAGCCAGGGACCTGGGGGAAGGCAGTGGCGTGGGAGTAGCAGGGGAAGGGAAAGGAGAGTGGGAAACATAAAGCTGTTATTGTGGGGGCTCAAAATCCCTAGTGTAAACAAAGGCAAGCCCCAAGCGCAGCCAAAGCCATGAATTTTCAGCTGCCTGAAAATGATGTACACAGAATGCATGAAGCAGGGAAAATGCAGACAAGCTTCTTCCTCCCACCCCCCAAAAAAA
Organism: Parus major; assembly: GCF_001522545.3. Lineage (NCBI taxonomy): Eukaryota > Metazoa > Chordata > Aves > Passeriformes > Paridae > Parus > Parus major. The sequence continues at coordinate 49,205,237 of NC_031773.1, read as the reverse complement.
AGCTAAACAATTTTTTTCCTTTCCTTCCTTCTTTGATGCAAGAGGGATAAATAATTCAAGCCACGTGTAACCACTTCTGCTCTAAAAATTATTCCTGACTCTTGGTGCATGGACAAAGCTGTTGAGGTGAACCAGTCTGGCTTAAGCACAGTGGGGGGCTGGGGGAGCAGGCAGTGTGTCAAATACCAGCCTCCAGTCTCTCACCCAACAATGCCAGAACTCCTAATTTAAAGCACATCACCCTTCTACCCCCCACCAAAGAGAGCTGCACAGTTTACACCTTCGTACTTTACTACCTCTCCTTGGGGGCTATGAACACTGCCCCTTTGGAAGAAAACACACCTTGCAGACAAAGTGATTTTTGCTTGTTAAACCACAACAAATGTGTTTCTAGGCTCTGGGTGAGCTCCTGGTTCTGACTGCAAAGCGCAGCCTGGAGAAGCGCAGCCTGGAGCATCTTTCTCTCCAGCTACAGCTCAACCCTTCTCCCACTGTGCTGAGACAGGAGCCTGGCAGGGGTGTCCTCAGGCAGCACAGAGGAAATAATTTCATACAGCAGATAAAACATGTGGGCACTGTGCTATGCCTTTTTTTTTTCTTTTTTTTTTATATAATTTTATGCAGAAAGGAAACATTAAAAAAACAGAGAAAAGGATTCTTGGTTAATGAAAAATAAAGATCCCTTCTTGCCCCTTTTATTTTGGGGGGAGGCTGCTCACTAAAGATATCACTGAAGCTTTTGCTGCAAAAGCTGAACCAATTTCTAGCACAGAGACACAAAGGGCAGAAATAAAATGAAGGAAGATAAATGAAGGAGGAGTGAACCCTTGAGGAACAAGGCTTACGTCTGTGGAGAAATCTGAGCTGATTTGGGTCTGTGGAATTACCAGGCCAGCTGGATTAAGGGATCAGAGATAGTGTCACAGAGAAACACTTAAATATTCAATAATCTAAAACGTAAAGCCAAGACAGCAAAGGGAAGGGGGAGAAGAGCTAGACCAATGGAAAAGATAGAGAAAAAAACCTCCATTCCCCACATCTCATCATCTGAGGCCACCAAACTCATGTCACTTACGGCTGTCGTATGATGGCCTTCAGCTGCTGCCTCAGCTTTGCCTCAGACAGCAATGAAGCAAAAGGCAGAGGTTTTTACAGTCTGTTTCTTTGTTTCTCAGCCTTGTAATCCAATGAGAAATAATTTCCTGACACTGCTTCCCCAGATGCATGAGATAGGATGCACATCTGGCTCTCCACAGGTTGGGACCTAGAGGCCTCTGATATTCCTCAGCGCCAGTTCCCTAACTTGTTCCACCATTTCCAGAGGGGACTCTATGCAGAGACACATCCAATTCCCCACACCATCTCTGTCCCTTTACCTTTCTCTCTGATGTTCACAGAATCACAGAATCACTAGGTTGGAAGAGACCTTCAAGATCATTGAGTCCAACCCAGACCTAACACCTCAAGTAGACCATGCTTCGAGTGCTACATCCAGTCTTTTTTTAATCATATCCAGAGATGGTGACTACACCTCCTCCTCACTTCCTTCACTTCACCTGGTTTCTTCCACTGAACAAAGGACTGGCAGATACTACCATGATTTTTGCACACTGGTGCCCAAAGTATGTCCACCCCAGGCAGAAGCCAGGGGCAGCCCCTGAGCAAGCAGTAGAAAGATTTAGGGATTAGAGATTTTAGCCAGCATTCTTCTCTGAGCATTATGTTCTGGCCTGCCTGTCTCACCTCACCAATTAATCTGCACAATATCCAGCTCCATACGGGAACATCCCAGCCCATTTGCTTTGACCCCCTCTGGTACAGGAGACTTCTCCAAAAGGTGTGCTGAAGTTACCATTGCCTGCTATTGCTTATTCATGGTGCACTGAAACCTGAGGCCAGGACCATGTTCTTCTGCAGCAACCCCAGCAATCCCTGAAAACCACCCCATCCCACTCAAGGAGCTGTGCTCAGGCAGGACAGAGAGGGCTAGGAAGGGCAGATGTCCTAGTAGCCTGGAAAGGAAAGAGGTGGGTGGGTTAGTGGTGGATGGAAACAAAGGTGATGCTTATCGTTGCTATTTGCTAAAACCAAAGGGACCATGCAGAAATTCCTGTTTCCTGTCTACCTCCCACCTGGGCTGTGTAGCCTTGCCACAGGCCACAGGAAGGGTGAAGCCACTCCTCAAGCCAAACTCACTGGTCCCCTTGGGTCCCCAAGGTAACCACATATGAGAAATACAGACCTTGGCATTCTTCCTCCAATAGTTCTTGTCTCCCCACTATCATGCTGGCTTTAAGGGCCCTGAGTCCAGCCCAATCCAGGGCCCAGCACTTCATTTCAGCTCAGCTCAATGCCATCAGTTTCTGCTACAGCAATGCTGTAGGAGTGCTGATCTCCAACTCTACCACAGCCATGTCCTGCCCTCTAGGGAACAGCTGCTCCCTGATCCCGGCAATTCATAGTCAAAGGGAGGCCAGGAATGAGGGGCAGCACTCTGCCCTCCTTTAACTGTCTACAGCCAAAAGAACATAAATCCCACAGCACTGGAGTCCAACAGCACAAGGAAGCAACACTCTGTCCTTTTTGATGGCTTGAAAGGTGCTAACATGCATGGCAACAATGGAGGTGGCTGTTTCTCTCTCTTGCTTCTCAGGCAACAGAGCAAGAAGGCACAGGGATGGAGTGTGGGCAGGGGAAGCAAGAATGAACAGCAGAGAGCCAAGGAAGGGGAATGCAAGAGTTGTGGAGAACTTACGGGCAAGAGAAAAAGTTAGGACACAGGATGTTTTATAGGGAAGGTACAAGATAACCACCTCCATGTGCTGGGTTTATTTGTTTGACTCTTCAGTGTCACCCAAGATCTACAACAAGCTCTTGGCTCCTGGCCATCCTCATGTATGTGTGAACATGAAGAAACAGTAGTGACATTGCACCCGTGAAAGCTGTGCTCTCCTTGGCTGGCACAAAGTCAGCCTATCAGCTCTGAAGTGATTTCCCTCTGCTTTATTCTCTATTGGCATTTATCTGCAGCACTTTGGAGATGAGCAGAAGGCCACAGGGATGGTTCCATTGTTCAGAGGAAAGGAAAGAGAAGGGAAGGTGAAACAGAGGGTGGAGAGTCCCAAATCTGAGTCAGGAGCAAGTGTCAATGGCCACAAACATCCCTTTAACTTGGAGCCCAAGGTAGCACAGGGGATGACACAGGATTGAGACCAGCATAAAATACAGCCAGTGAAAGTATGGACAGGCAGGACAGAGGCAAACTGGGGCCTTAGGGGGTGGAAGGACCAAAACTGAGAAATACAAGGCAACCAGAAAAGTCACATACAGCTGCAACTTGGGCCTAAAATTCTGACCTTGTCAACCTCATCCTCTTGGGGCCCCATGCACTGGAAAAAACAGCACTTAATTCTACCATTGCTTAAACGGTGCTAAGAGCCTCCCATTTGAAATGCATGCATTAAAAACCTGCCAAACACTCTTGACTCCTCTGGGGACACCCCGAAACCAGGCCAAAGCTCCTGCTGCTTTCTTAAGCTTCATGCTGCAGCTGAGCATCATCCCTCTTCCCAGCTCAGTGTGCTGCCTGCTCCTGGCAGGCCTCAGGGCACAAACACCAGCTCCAAGGGACTCTGCCTCCTCTTCTTGGCTTTAAGGTCCTTCTAGGATTTCTCTAACTACTTTCTGAAAGAGGAGCCTTTCCCAGAGGTGCTTGGCACTTGAAATTCATGCCTTACTTGTAGGGACTCTCCCTATCTGCTGGGTAGTTTCTGTAATTCACAGTGCAGTGATCACTGCAGCCGCCCCAAATCACCACCCAGAGACTGTCCTTGCTTTTGCACCTAGCTCTAGTGGAAGCACAGTGCCACGGGAGAAGCCTGCAGCACAGCCATGGCACTCACATGACAGCAAGCCCTTCCCTCTCAGCCCTGCTTCCAGGGAATTACTGCAGGAGTTACCTTCAAGTCATGCAGCAAAGAACCTGTAACTGTGCCCAGAGGTGCTCCAGAAGCTCTGACAAGTCTGGGACCAAGAGAAGAGGGAGCTCGAAGTATGAAGGCCTGTGGTTTTGTGGTATGGAAGACATTTTTGTGGGCATAAGAGAAAGAATACCTTCTACTACAGATTCTCTCATGTTCACAAAGGGTTGAGCTCACACAATACTCTTTCCTTTAATGGGTCTCAGTGAAGGTTTCTTTCTCATGTTCTTTCTTCTCTAATTCATCCCCTATTTTCATGGAACGCATAAGATCTCAACATCTCTCAGTTCCATCCCAATGTTACATTTGTTTGAAATCAGCCCTGTAGCTTCAAAAATCCAGAGGTCAAAGGAGCTGTACAGCCACACTAGAAAGTCATGCAACAAAAGGTGTTCCCATATCACTAACCAGACAAAGCCTTCATCCCATACAGGAGTTGAACTGATTTCAATAAGTCCTGAAGGGTGTCCACTCAACCTTAGAGCCTCTGTGAATTTGGCAATGTGCTGTTGCAAGAGAAATCTCATGCTTCAGCTCTGGGCAGGTTCATTTCACCCTATACAAATCCACAGTGCCTGCAGGTACAAACCTGCAGCTGGGCTGAACCTGAAAGCTGGGCTTTCACTTATGCCTCTGTCGTAAGTGTGTAGGAAGACTGCAGCTCCCAAACTCCAGCTGTCCCTGACATCTGGAAGCCCAAACCACTAGGATCCCAGCAGGACACTGGGAACCAAACAAGATCCCAGCTGCTTCTCACAGGACACCACTGCAAGGATACTCACAAAGCTCAAATTCCAGCCAGCAAGGATGGAACCCTGCAGAGAGGAAGGGAAAAGAGATGAAATACAGGCCACAGTACTGCCCCAAGGACATGCTGCTCTGCAGTCTTGCCCTTTGGCCAGTTTGGGGCACAGGAAGGAAAGAAAAACTTGGAAGGAAGAATTCACACACCCAGGCTCAAACAAACACACTGCCATTGACTCCAAATCTTTGCTGGGACAAACAGCTTAAAGACTAACCATGAAAAAAACCCAACACGTCGCTGCATATAAAGCCCCTGCTCTCCCATTGCGCCTCCCCAACAGCGATTAGATGCCTAATTTGTTAGGCAGCAAGAGAGAAAGAATGGGAAGGCTCAAGGGAGAAAAATGAAGCAGCTCAGAAGCATGAAAGAGAGAGCTTTAGAAGCATAAATCTTATTTTAGAGTGATAAATACTGGCAGAAAGGTCTTTAATATGCCTGTGGTTCCCTGGCAGGCCAGAAAGCCACTTTTGTTTTCCAAAGTGAAATGGTTACCTTTTATATTAATATGATTATTGAAGATTAAGGAGGATTTGCATCAAGCCAGCTCCACCCAGACAGCCTGCAGCAGCAATCCACAGAAGCATGTACACGGGGGTAGGCTTGGGAAACAGCCTTTTCCAGGTAGAAGAGCATGTCAAGAGATTAAAGGTGCCACAAAAAATATTATCAGCAATAAGGCTGCCTTCAGCACTCTCCCTCCAGAGCAGAGGGGAGCCTGGGAGACATATTTCCTTTGTCATCCCATAAACCCAGGCACGCGGGGCTTAGAAATAATTCCTGCTGGCCATGGGGAGGGAGCATGGGGTCTGTGTGACTCTCTGTAGGGACCTGCCACAGGGAGTGGGACAGCAAGACTGGCTCTGCCTGCTGCTGTGGCATGGCTGTGAGTCACTGTAGAGAAAGACGTGGCACTGTTGGCTCCAGGACTGCGAGGTGGAGGGGGTGTGTGCGCGGAGGAGTCGCTGTAGGTGATGGGGTGGATGTGTAGGCTGGGGGTGGATGTGCTTTAGTCACTCTGTGAAGCAGAGAATCAGTGCTGGCTCCTGGGGAGGGAGGAATTGCCATGGAGAGCCAGGCAAAGGCTGTTCGTGAGTTTATGCGTGTGTGCATGTGTGTTTGCATGCAGCAGGCACCACGGAGAAAGGGGTGGGAGTGTTTGGCTGTGTGAGAGGAGCTGCAGGGGACAGGGTGGGAGTGCAGGCTGCACGTGGGCGTGCAGGGATCACGGGAGACAACCAGAGTGTGTTTGGGAGAAGGGCTGTAGGGAGAGGGGTGGGAACGCTCCTTCTGCGTGTGTGCCCTGATGTGAGTCACTGCAGGGAGCAGGGTGTGAGGGCAGGCTCTGTGTGCACGTGTGAAGGAGCTGCTCCAGGGGACAAGGAATGACCTCTGCTGTCTGTGAGCTATTGAGGGGTAAAGGGACAGGAATGGCAGCTCTGCATGAGCGTGTGTGTGAGCTGCTGCAGGTAACAGGCCAGGAGTGGAGGCTCTGGGAGCATGTAGCAAGCAGGGTGGGAGCGGTGGTGCTGTTGTCTGCTCCCATGCAGCACGTCCAGCATGAGACCAGGAGAAATCCTTGGGCTGTATGTGATGTCACTGCGGAGATCTCCACCTCCTCAGGGTCATTGTGATGCCTCTGCTGTCCTGTGGTGGCCTTGGTGCCCCGTTTCCTTCAACAAGTCTGGCTCTCACCAGTCTGACTATGAACAGCAGGAAACTATTTAAGAGATGCCATCCGCCAAACCAAGCATACCTCCAGTATTTCTGCATGCTGAAAACATCTCCAGCAACCCAGCAGTGCCAGTTTAGAATGTCCCAAACATGCTACCCTGTAGGTAGAGCAGGTAAAGGGCATGGTCCTTGAATTACAGCTCACTACAGTTGCTTACAGAGGGGACTCAGAGCCTAAAGAATCACATATGCCCTGGAGTAGCAATCACTTCCTGACATGCACTGGCAGCCATTTGCCCTGTGTAGGACACCTCCAGGCCTGCAAACTCCTGTAGGGCACAGGCACTGGCATTCAAGCATCCTTCAACATTCTCTCGCCTTCCAACCGCCGTTGTTCTTGGTGGCCACCTGAGAGAGATTCCCTCACTGGCAGTGAGACCCTCAGCCTCTTCCTCTGGTCAATGCATGCCTGGATTCAGCAAGAGGGGTAGCCTCACACTGGACAGGGCATTATGTTTCCACACAGATGCTTCCACCTTCCTTCCATCCTCCACCCGCAGGCAATGGCACAGCTCAGCCCCGCTAGGGAGGGACCCTCCTCCCGGCCGGCTCGCCCACCTCTATTTCAAGCTAGCATCTGACATGCATTTTGACACAACCCTGCCTCCCTTCTCTTTTCCCCACTACCTTGCCTTGTTTAGAGCCTGGTTTTTTCTTCCATTGCCAAAACACAATGACTGTTATAATTAACAGATTATCTCAGTGCGACAGCTGCAGTCCTTTGAAAATTAGGTTGAATAACAGGATCCTGCCGTATGGTAATTTCTTTTCATCTCTCAAATATTTTCTCTCTCTCACTCTGGTTTCTACCTCATTTCTATTTTTCTTTCTTTCTTTTCCCTCTCCCCCCTCCTACATTCCACCAGCTCCCTGACTGCATGAGCAGTATCTTTGGGGAGAGACAGGCTGAAGGGCTCTCTCTGCCTTCATCAGCTGTTTTCACTCCCCTTCTGTTACTACCACACCTCACAGAGAAGCGGTGCTTGCAGGTAGGCTCATAAACACTTCGGGAAAATATGTGCCCACCAGAGGCAGCAGTCAGGGGCCCTCTCTGAAGCCCCACTGCTTCAGAAAAGAAACCCATGGAATTTCACGGGGAGGAGAGGGGAGAAAACTGGGATGCAGTAGCCTGAACCACTGCATGCAACTTTGCCATAGGGAGCTGAGTGCAGCGGTGCAGCTGAGTGGTTTGCACTGAGTTAGCCAGGGTGCTCTACCCACCCACTCCCCGCCCGCCTTCTTGCTGACTCAGTATCTGCCCCTGACTCACCACTTGCTCACTGAATGGGGACTGGCAGTACTTGCACGGCATCCTTCCCTCTCGCTCAGGCAATAGCTCTGCCACTTACCACCCCCTTTCCCATTATCCACCTACATCTGTCTCTCTACCGACTCAATCAACCCAAGTTAGCCAGAAAAGCAGCTTGCTGGGGATTCAGGGTTTCAAAACCAAAATAAGAACTGCTCCCAGCTGGACCCAAATTAGAGGCTCTGGAAATCTCCTCCTCCAGGACTAGAGATCCCCTGGCTCTAGCTGTAAACAGGACTGATCCATTCACAGAAGTGGCTGGAGTCCTCAGTCTCTGCTTGGCATTTCAGGCTGGGAGGATGACCAGCCAGACATGTGAGCTGGGCCTGTTGGAATTGTTGGAATGGTGTCCAGGATTTGGCATCTTAAAGGTTTCAAGTTCATTATGTTCTGGTCTCAATAAGTCTGCAACTTTGTTGTTGACTGCAAAGGGAGCATTAGTTAATTATTCTCAATGCCTGGCTTGAACCCATGCAAAATGCCTTGGTCCTGCACTGCTTATTTCAGCCATGCCTGTAATCTATACAATATCATCTGTTACACTTAAAAACTGCTTTTTCCTTTTGAAAAACAGGGAGGGATTCCTCCATCCGACATGTCCATTACAGCCTAACACCTCTCTGCAGAAGCCAGTTCCAGCTGGGTCCTGGGCCTCCTCCTGCCTCCTCAGCACAGCCATTTCCTCTCCTCCCATGGAGTTCCACCTCATTTATTTCCTTAATCCTGACTCGGTAGAACAGAAACTCTTTGTCACCATTATTCTGCCAAAAGCCAAGTAGTTTTATAACAAACACTCATCCGTTCCATTGTATTTCAGCAGTCTCCAGCAATGCTGCTCCTCGTCGTCCATGATCTCTCTCTTTTCATCCTTTGCCATCCTCAACCCCGCATTTTCTCTCTGCTTTCACTGCAGGCCCTGTGATAGCTCATGGCACTTATAGCACATCTCCTCATTCATTCACTGTCACTTACCCAAATGTTACCTTCATTTATTAATTCTTCTTTTTTCTAGTAGCATCCCTCCTCTGAGTGCTTTGTACAGTCCTACTTACGTATCCAATAATAGTATTTTCCCAATGAGTGAGTCACATACCCCTTTGCTGACATTTAGAATTCTCCTTGTTCTTTGAAACACGTTTATTCATTCCCCATCTCTACAATTATATATGTCTACTCATGGCGTTGCATTTCCTACAGCAGCTGTGCAGCAAACAGATGATTTGTGCAAATAACCCAGCAAAACACTTTTTCCTCCTGGTACCTTGACATCCTCCATTTTAATTATGTAGGCCAAAGCTAATTCAAGCTATGATATATATATATGGGACAGCTGTATTTAAAAAAAAAAAAAACCACCCTTTCCTTTGTTCTTGCTCAATCCAGTTTTCCATCTTATTTCCCCACCTATTCTCTGCTCTGCTTCTTTCGATGCTGTCAGTAGCAGAATACATGAAGGCTGCAATTGTTATTGGGCCTCTGATTTCATAGGTGCTGAAAACATTTTTAGTGAGAAATAAACTTTGCTTTAGACTGTTTCTGGGCTGAAAAGATAAAAAAAAAAACCAAAAGGAGCATTACTCAGCTAATACAGGCACATAAATGTCTTACCCACTAACCCATGTAGTACGTACTTCATGGCCAGGGAATGATGCTTATAACCCTAAATCTCTCTCCAGGTAGCCCTAGAAAGCAATTAATCTGACAGCCCCTCCTTGTTCTTCACTGTGGCCCCTATTCCTTCCCCCACCATTCTTTGCTTCTCTTCGAGTCCTTAGTCACCCTTGCATTTTCCATATTTTATTTATTCTTTACTACTCCTCTTAATCTGCATAGGCCAAACCCTAAGCTCCGGAGTCACCCTGACTCATTTCCTACCCAGGAAAAGCAACGATTTAGATCAGTGGGAAAGCCTGTGATGTCAATGTGGACAGAGACTGATTCTGCACGGGGACTCCCGCATGATTATTTCTTGTTCTCACTCATTCAGGTCTCCATTTAGCAACACACTTAAGCATGCACCCAACTGTAAACCCATGCAAGTCCCATTCAGCTTCTCAATTGCTTTCTTCTGCAACATCTGTGTTGATGGTTCCCACATCTTCCAAACACAACAGATTCTCCCTCTGTGCTTCCTCTTCCTAACCTCTCTGTTACCCACTCACCAACATCCTTCCTCTTGCTTTGAGAAATTCAGGTTTTTTCCAGGGTTTTTTTTTTTTTTTCCTTTGCTTGTTTGGATTTTCTTATTTTCACTGCTGCCCGGGGATTCCAGTTTGTAATTTCACCTCCCTGTTCCTGAGATTGCTATGTTGAATAAAACACTGACTTCCCCCTCCTCTCTCCAGCATTCTGAAATACTGAATTGGGCCACTAAAGAGAAAAGCTATTGGCCAGGACTGCTGTCTCTGATACTGAAACAGAGCTGGCAGTAATATTTACAGGCGACTTTGAAAGCTCCAAGGATGGCTTGTGGCCAAAAATGATGATATCCACCCCCTCTTTTTTTTAATGATGTCTTCCTATGACTCAGTCTGGTCCATAAGTCAAAATAAGATTTTTTTATTATTTTTTTTTACCCATCCTCCCTTTAAGCAGTGAGAACAAGAGCCTAAGAACAGAACGCTGTAGCATCACGGACAGGACGAGTTACGTCACGAGTAATGCAACTTGGGGTGTCCTTGGTAGCTTTAAAAGAAGCAGAACAAAAGGCATATGTCCTCTTTCCGGAGAAATGAGTTTTGGCAGAGCTAAACTGGCAATTGCCTGAGTTTTCTAAACTTAGTTTTATCTGTAAGCAAAGCAAGAAACACGCGGGAAGCAGAGACACGGTGACCTCAGGGGCTCATGATTTGCCAGGCTCAGCAAGGAGCTGCCGTGCCCTTTATGATCCACCATTGTGCGGAGGCAGAGCCTCGAATAAAGGGACGGTGTCGGGGGAACTGTGACAGTTTCAAAGTGGGGCTGTGGTGTACCAAGCCAGCCTGCCCACACACCCCTACCTCTGCCTCCAGCCACGCAGCCTGCAGCGACAAACAGCCATCCCAACGCTTGATAAACGAGCACTTTGGCCCCAGACCATTTAATTTGCTCCTCGCCTTCTTTGTCTGCCAGTGGCGGGGGAAAAAATGCGTGTTTGGAAATTGGCAGTGTTGCATACAGCATTACCAGGCTGGAGTTATATTGACTGCTAGACTGCTACAGGGAAAAAACAAAACCAAACCAACCAAAACAAAACCAAACCAATAAAAAAAAACCCCAACCCACCATCACCCCCCCCAAAAAACCCCCAACCCACCATAAAAACCAAACCAACCAAAAAAACATGAACAAACAAAAAACCAAACAAACCCAACAAAAAAAAAAATTAAAAAAAAAACAGGAAAAATCAAATCAAAACAAAACAAAAATAAAAAAAAATAAAAAAAGCAGAAGAGGGGAGCAGGCTGGGAGCTGTGAAGAAGGGTGGGGTGTGAGCGGGGGAGAGCCAGGCAAGGAAATAGGGAGAGAAATGAGACAGTACTATATCCAAGAGTAGATACTATGATGATGGGGACATTAAGAATATGATAGATAGGCAGGGAAGGAAGGCAAGCAGACAGAGGAAGGTGCAGAGAAAGAGACAGAGACGAGGGAGGGAGGGAGAAGGAAGAGAGAGAGGCAGAATTAATTTAGGAGGAATATACTGAAAACATAATCTTCTCAACAGAGTTAAAAAAGAGAGTGAGAGAGAGAATTAAACAAACAGCGACAGGAAACTGAGAAAGAATAACTTTTTTTTTTATGAGCTTGTTAACATTTGTGAAGTTAAGTAACCCTAAATTTATGCCATTAATTTGCATGTATTACTTTTTTTTTTTCTGTGCTGCCAGTTTATAGTCTCTGTGAAACCTTTAAAAAGTGGCTTTTTTTCTCCTTTTCCCTTCGCCTGTGTTAATTAAGGCTTGTGATATATGTATATTTTTACACTGCTGCTGTGCTCTAGCATTTAATCATGAAATGGCCCTTTTTGCCTTTTCTTTGGGCTGCTCCTGCCTCATCCTTTCCCCTCCAGTGAAACCTGAGGAGGCCTGCGGGTCCACCCACCTGCACCGAACTGCAAGCATGCCTGGAGCCAGACTGAGATCCCATGATCCCAGGCCGGGATTCACCCTGTCAAACAAGGCAGCTTTCACAACAGAGAGAGGATCCCCAGCTGCTGAAGGGTTAACAGTTCCAATGCACTAGGGCATTCACATTGCCATACTGAAGCACACGGTATTTACACATTAGCAATCACTGGGGAGCCATAAATCGGATTCTCAGGGGAAATCCAGCCAAAGAACAGAGTGAGATTCCTAATGAAGGAAGTCACAGCCAAAGCTGGGGGAGGCACATGTGACAGATACCCTCTAATCAGCTGCTGGAATAAAAGGGGAGCCAGGTCATCCTCTAAGGCTTTAGTGGCACCTGGAATTATCCAACCTAGGATGCACATAGAAACAGCTGCTGTAGAAAATGTGAGTCCAGTTTCTCCCCTGCTTCCAGGGGACTGCACCACACCAGTTCTCAGGGGCAGTGTCCCTCCTCTCCTCCCAAGGACTCTTCTTTCTGGGCAGACAGATCTCTCTCCTAAGCACATTGCTGACTTTGGAAGTGCCCAAGGCCAACACAAAGCATAGCTGGTGGAGCCCTTTTGGCAGCTGTCCCAGCAAGCATATTTCTGAGCTCAGCTGGACAGGAGTCCTGGTCCTAAATGTGCTTTGATTGCTTTGCTCCTCTCCAAAGGCTCTGTTTCTCCCAGCTGTAAGCAGAGTTTGCTGAAGCAAGAAGCAGGTTGCTAAAGCCTGGTTTGGATGCTGTTTGGTCCTTAGTGGAGCTGATGGGACTCATCTTGTTAAAAACCAGCTGAGCTGAGACCATGAACAGTGAACATTGATTCAGACCTAATCACCCTCCACGGGAGACACAGCAATTGGAGGAGGGAATAAGGGGGATTGCTGGTCATAGCAGAGCTGGTGTTCCCTCATCCACTGTGGAGGAAGCTTGTGATGTCCTTGGGGTCCAAGAGGCATATGAGAGGTCTCTGGAGGGTCTCTGCTGAACTGGATTTGGGAAGGAGAGGTAGGGGAGACAAACCAGGCTTTCCACACCATCATTTATTTTGCCATATGGGGGTGTTGAGCACCAGAGAGGATATTCTGATTTACTCCCTGGCTTACAGTTGCTGTGGCAACGGGAGAAATACAGGCCAAACTAGGCTGCATCTGCAATGTGGTGGTAATGGGGAGCTTGGATTCCCATGTGTGTGTGTGTTTATTTGTTTGTTTGTTTGGCTGTTGCAGGAGCCACATGGTAAAAAAGCACCGTTGCGATGAAAAGGGAATGAGGTCTGAATTGTACCCAGGCAAACACACCCTCCTCTCATGCAACAGCCAAACAGCCATGCATGCAGTCCTACTGACAGCACACAGCACAAGGAACACACGTGTGGCCTTTCTTCCCACCCCTGGAGCTGGGGGTCCCCAGCTGCTCTCTCACCCTTAAAAGAAGCCAGACTTCTTATTTCATAGGTACGATGCCCCTGTGCACCAGACACTGTAGATGGGCTCTGAAATGCAGCTAAGAGTCTAGGGCACCCCTGGTGTCAGCAAGAGAATCTCCACTGCTGCCAGGCCCACACAGATCCCATGTCAGCTGTGATTCCAAGGGATCACAATCCCCCCATTGGTTACTGAGCAAATACTCCTCCCTGCAAACACTCCTCCAGCACATTGTAGTGACAAGTTCTTACCTCCCCCCCACACACACTCCCCAAGCTGATCAACAAAACAAACTCAGCCCTTTCTCAACAGGCTTATCCCCGATTGGGTGAGATGGCCTTCATTGCCAACATCAGAGTGAGCCCTCAGGTCACATAAATTGGCCTGCTGCAGATACCAGCCTCCAAATGTGTGAACTCATGAGTCTGCCAGCACAATTCCCATCCCAGAAAGCAAGCTGTAGAGCACAGTGAAGTACTGCCTCTTTCCTTCCCTCTCCTCCAGCTGCAGGAACCTGAGTACCCTCAACCACTGTCCCCTGGAGAAAGGCTCCATGTCCACTGCATCCAAAACACTGGCCCCAGAGACACACTTTAGGTTAAGTGGAAAGAAGGAAATTATTTCTCAACTGCCCCTCATGGCCCTAAAGTTTCTCCCTGCAGTGCTGGAAGCAGAGAATAGCCTTGTAGCAAGACAAAGTTGCTATTCAGCCATACCATCATCTGTTCTTCATTTTCCCACAGTCCATAACAGGCTGAAGATAGCATAGGTGCAGGGAAGAATGGCCTGGTAACAGGATGAGGACATGGTTTGCTCAGGCACAGAGACTTTGGAGTTCCTGGAAATCAGATTCCTAACCAGCTTTGGGGGTCTTCTGTTGCAACTTTTGCAAAGGAGGCACAAAGTCCATGGCAGAGATAGACTGAATTTCCTCAGTCTGACAGAGCAAGAGCCTGTGAGGGAGGATTTCTCTACGAGGGCAGCACACTTGGGGTGAGACACCAGCAAAGACAAGGGGTGTCATTGAAAGGCTGGTGATGCCAGCAACCTGTTGGCTGCTGCTAATAATGACAATGAGATAAAAATGGCGGGGAGAGAGAACAAAGGCACTAAGGTTGAGCTGAAAAAGATGAGGTGGTGAAGATGAGAGGCTCTGCAGCTGTGAAAAGTTTCTACAGAACATTGTGCATAGAGGAGATGTCCAGCTCGATCCCAGCGAGGACAGCCACAGGGAATGTGTGGTGGCTGCCGGTGTGCTGCAGGAATACTATGAGTCTGCAGAATACCTGTCCACACAGGGTGTGCAGGAGAGGTGAGACAGGATACAGATTCACACCCCTTGAGTCCTGGCTGCTTTTTCTCCCATTATTCCTGAGACTCCATCTGGCCTCGCTATTTTTACACACATACACATACCATCAAAAAAAAAAAAAAAAAAAGGAAGATAAAATAAACACTTAATTTCTAACCTAATCAGCCCTTCTCTCACTAATTAGCACCCTCTGAGCACATCCACAGGCTGTGAGAGACACTCTGGGGCTGATAATGACCCCCAACCTGCAGTTGCATATGCTGAAGGGTCAGCAGAGCCAAGAGCAAGCCGTGGGGAGGCAGGGAACAGAGCGACCTCTATCATTGTTTTTTTTTTCCCCTGAAATGTGGGATGATGGAAAGGGGACGTCTCTTTTTTGGCAGGGTCCCTTGCTCGTGCATGTGTGTGTGTTTTTCTGTGACAGAGAGAGAGAGAATGTGTGTGTGCACGCATGTGTGTCGAGGAGAGGGGAAGCTGGAGAGGTTTGGAGGGAGGGGACTGGAACAAAATTCTGGCACTGAGCCCAAACCTGAAACACACGCCAATTTGTGCCTCTTGCTGGTGGTAATGAAGGGCTCCGTTCAGGACACACGGGACACTAATTAAGGGGCTTCAAAGGCGGCTTTCTGCAGAGCGCTCTCCAAAGGGGGGCTGAGGGAGGAAGGAGCACAAGAGGGGGGTGTTCTCCACTCAATGGAAGACTTCTGGCTCCTAGTGCTGCTGGGGAAGGCACTTTTTCTTTCTCGCTGTCTCCCATAGCAACTCCTACCCGTGAGAGCTGAAAAGGTGCAAGCATCTGGCAGCTCCGGGCCAGCCCTCAGCAGCCAGCAGGCAAGGCAGGCTCCGGTGTGCAAAGGTGGAAAAGCGGCATGGCAGAGAGGAAGAAAAGAAGAAAAAGGTGGAATTGGGGAGGCAAATCGGTGTGATTACAAAGGTAGCACCTATAGTAACAGGGGCTGCCATCAGTCCCCAGGAATTTTCAAGGACAAAGCTCTGGATCACTGCAGATCAAAACTCCGTAGCTGAGCCTGTGTCAACTTCATCCCATGGGGTTATTTCATATGAAAGTGTGGGTGGGGCAGACTTTGTGACTAGGACAACGGGCAGGGCTGGGAATGTGCCTCCATCATACCAGTCTGGGCACAAGGGCTTAGCTGGACACCTGAGACAAACAAAAACTGCACAGGCTCCCAAAGAGCTCTAGCCCACTTCCAGGAGCTTCACAGACCTTGGCCCTACAAGCTCCAAGCATCGCAGATTCACTCGTAGCTGGGTGTTCCCGTGTCAAAGGAAAGGAGCCAGGCCACCGAATGTGTGACGTGACTCAGCCATGGTCACCAAAGGAGATCTCAGTTCAGCTCTCCTGCTTCCCACCTGTTACTGTACCCTCACACCTGCCCGCCCTCCCTCCCTCCACCGGAGTAAACATGGAACAGCAGCCCCGGTGAAAAACAGGACTGTGCTGAGATTGATGAAACGGGGACAGAGTGTGGGAGGAAAGAGAAGAATAAATTGGCAGGGAGAGCAACAGAGTGTTAGTGAGAGACACGAAGAAAGGATGAGTGAGAAATCTGGTGATGAAGAGAAAAGAGAGAATAGAGAGTTATCATGGATTATAGTCACTGGGCCATGCACCACACAGAGAGAGAAAGGGAGGGAAAGAAAAGAGAGGTGATATGAGCACATGAAAAGGAGAAGTGAGAAGAGGCTCACAAAGAGCAAGAGAAGCAGACGGCTTGAGAGATGAGCAGTGTTTCGCTGATCCTGCACGACAGCATGTTGCCTGCCATCACTCACCACCCCACAAGCTGCCAGAATGCCCCACAGTTTCCCCTGGTTTCAGACAGAGCTGTCTTCTCTATGCCAGGCAGTCTCAGCACCACACATGGGTCACCTGGACACAGCTCTTTGGGAGCCAGGACCAGTCCTGCCACGGTGAATCACAAGTACACATTATTTAACCAAGGTGAAACAGGAGGCTACTCTAATGTTTCTCCACAATTTTTAGTTTTAACTAAAGTTAGTTTTCCTAACCTTTCTGCCCTCTCCTGTTCACTGTCCTCCTATGCACCAGCCCACGTTTAACTGCTTATTCCGGATGACCTGCTCCATGTCTCCCATGTTCAGTGTCACCCGGCCACAAGCACGGCCACCTGCAGCCCAGAGCAGTTCAGCAGGGCTGTGCCTGCCACTGGAGACAAGGAGGGAGGAGGCCCGCTCTGGAAGTGGCACCTGGGGTAAAACTGGCTGAGGTGTGACTAAGGCCAGTGACTGCCCAGAGCAAGAAGGACAGCGCAAGGCAGTCCTTAACAGCGGCTCTTGGGCAACACTCATATCCAGAAATTCCCTGGTTTTTCTTACTACTGCCCAATGATGAATCTTGCTGCCCAGCCTGAGCAGTTTCCAAGAAGAGGTGGTCAGGTTCATAGGCAGGCAGAATTAAAAGGGGGTTGGATGCAGAAACAGATTATAGTGCTAGAATCACCCTACAGCAGGTCTTGCAACTGCCTGGGCTGAGGAACATCTGGGGTCTGCTAGGATCTGCAGAAAAAACAGATCAAACTCAAGGAGGTGCAGGCACAGTCCCAGATGCAGTTGCAAGACACAGTCTTGGCAGGGCTTAGCTCCATCACTGACCCTTGTCTCATCCAAGTATAACAACCATGGCACAGGCCAGACAAGTTCAGGGCACTCCTGTGTGCTGCCTCCACCCATCCCACAGACCACCAAACTCTTCCCATCAGCTGCTAACAGCTGCTGAACCTTTACAAGGAAACCCACAAAGATCTAAGTAGAGTAGGAGAACAGAGCTGATCACCAGCCTCTTCTGACCATAGGGGAAAAAACAGCCAAGACATTCAGGTTCACAGAAAGACACCAGCATTAGTTTCCATGGAGAGAGGAAACAGGAACACTCTCCAGCTTCCCCCTTCATCTCCCAGTTCTTCCTTCTCCCCCCGCACCTCACCTTTCTGCCCTATGCAATCCAAATTGGACGCCATGCCAAAGACAGATAAACAGGCAACTAATGAATCACTCTTATTAAGTTTGAACTTATTATTGAAAAAAAAAAATAATAAAATAATAAAAATGAAAAGAGGGAGAGAAAATCAAAGCTGGGATTACAGGCTTAGCAAGCATGAGTGCATATTCAGCCTACACTGTTCTCTTTGTGACTCTGTCATACCGGTAGACTGCTAAGAGAGTTATACCATTACTAACATGACAGCATTGTCCTATACAGCCTGGATTAGAAATCCCAGTGGCTGTATGGAGGGGAAAAGTCCCTTGGCAGTGGCAGGCACTTGGCCTCATGATGCCTTCCACTTGCAGCATGCTGGCCAGGCAGGGAGAAGTATTTAATTATCAGACAGGCTCTGCCTTTTCCTAGGCCAGCTTTCTTTCATTGTCTGACTGCTTTCTCCCTGGTCAGTGATGCCTGAGAAGTCTGTCACGCAAGAGAAACTCAAGATGGTCCAGGCAATTCCTGAATCAGGCAGACTTCTCACAGCTGAACCCCTACTCGTCCTCACAAGTACACCATCTTCTCCAAGTATGGATAGGATTGAGTCTTGAAGGTGGTGAATATCTCATTCACCACCAACAACCTCCAACAACTGCCTGGAAAACTGGATCTCCTTGTTCTCTGCTGGGCAGGAACATCAGTCAGTTGTGATACCTTCTCATTTCTCCAGCCTAAAAATCATCCTACTGAGCCGAGACTGATTGCCCTCATTACTTCCACTTCTTAAGCAGGACCACACCAGTTTTTAAACACATCAAAGACATGTATGTTGCTCTGATGCATTTTTTAAATCTTCCTTTTTCAAGTAATCCCCATATAAATATCACCCAGAACACCACAGCAATCAGATAATCACCCATACCCTCATCCAGTGTTTGTCCCCTTTGTGATGTCCTTGGGGACTCTGTTTCCTCACTGGGACAGTGGTGCTATAGCATGTCTGTGAACTGGCACAGATTGACAAGAAAAAGGCAGCTAGCAACAATAAATGCATCACCCCAGCCAGGATGCAGAATGAGGAAAGGTCATTGTGTAACCTGGTCTCTCATTGCTCTGGCAGCAGCCAGAATTCCTGCTTATGTGGCCACCAGTGCAGGGGCTCGGCTTTGGTACCACTGAGGGAAGATGAGCTGGATGCTGCAGGAATGGGCTGTGTCAGTCCCTGGGTCTTCAGAGAGGGAAAGAGGAGCTGGAGTAAGAAAGGCAGTGAACTGAGAGGAGGAAAGAATTGGGTATGCAGTGCCTGGAGGGTGAGGGTCAGGACCAAGAGTAGCAGAAGGAGCTGCCTAGGACAGCTGCTCTCCCAGATGGTCCCTAGTCTGTAGCCTTCAGATCCTGCCTTAGCTCCAGCCCTGTGGCTGGTGCCTGTGGCCTCATCTCCCTACATCTCTGTTCTGCAGCCAGTAAAGCCACTGGTGGGGCAGTCTCTGTACCACTGAAGGAATTAGGGCAGGGACTGTTTGTCATCCACAGAACCCCAGTACTATTTTCTCTGTCCCAACCCAAAGAGACAAGGGAAAAAAACCACAGTTTTTCTTTCCAGAGCTGCCCCGGGGCTAGGATACAATATTTTATGGCCCAGTTCTTAGCCTATTTGCATTTTGTATTTTTACTTCAGCTGTTGTTTGTTTCCAGGCATTTGGGATGCCTAATGATTTTCAAAGCACTGTTTATTTTAATCCCTCTAATTTATTAATAAATTAGTTGGCCTCGAAGTGCTTGGGAAAGAAGGGTAAGGAAGTTGTAACCAGTGCTTTGAATAAAGCATCAAACTGTCACATGACCACATCAAAGCAACAGCAAGCAGATCACTTTGTTGGCTGTATCATGATACAGCCTCATAGGTCCTCCAGCTTGGTGTCAGGTTTCTTCATACATGTCACCCTGCAACACTACCAGGCTCACCAATTCCAAGGATGAAGTAAAAAATAGCAATGCCCAGAGGCAGCTCCCTCTGAAAAGTCTGCCCCTTCTCACCCTCTGTGTGTTGTGAGAATGTAACATGCCACTGTGGCGCAGATAATATAAACCATGCTGACATCCACGTGGATTTGCAGGCAAGGTTGTAATCTTCCCATAAATCACAGGTGCACTCAGCCTCCACTACACTCTCTTCAGCCCAGTGCTCTGTGGCAAGGCTACAGTTTCACACCCAGGAGAGTCCCTGGAAAAACAGTGAGCATAAACACTGCTAATCATGCAAATGAAGGACTTGGAATCTCTGCTAGTCAGTCCCAACAGGAACATGCCAGGTTTTCTCATCACCAGAAAGCAACTGACAGATCCTGAAAATCCTAGGGGATAACTTCTTCAAATAACTTCTCCCATCTCCAGGAAAGCTGTGAGTTTGCCCCATCATATGTTTATGAGCCTGCCTCCATCTAGGGCCTTAAGACCACGTACAGTCTTCTGCAGCTGACAACCCCATCACATCCTTACTGCTGCGAAGCCCATTTGCTCTCAGTGATCCCACTGAGATAAAGATCCCCTTTCTCCCATCTCACACTGACCTGTCAGCATTGAGCACGTTACTCATGGGCTAGCATTTGCCAGGGACACACGACTTGCAGGAAACAGAAGCCTCTGTCTTGTGCAGCAGCAGGCCTTGCTGCAAGTGTACATCTTGTGCTAAAGGGCTGAGGTGATTCCACAAACAGCTCTGAAACCAGCCTGAAGTTGCTGCTGGTTGTCATGATGAGTTAGTTGTGCTAGATGTCCTCCAGAAGCACTGTTCTGCCTGGGAATAGACAATGACTACTGTTTAGAGGGGGTGAACACATCCTGCCTGAATGAGCTGATTACAACAGCCAGCACGGCTGTCTGGCACAGAGGGGACACTTGCACCCATGTTCTCTTTGTACTTGTGGATAAATTGACAAAAACAAAGATGCCTCAAGAAAGGCAATGGTGGGCTAGAAGCTCTTTCACACAGGATGCAGAAAGAACAAAGACATTTTTGCAGTACCAGTTGCAAAATGGATTCCAGAGTGGATCTCCTTGCTGATGTCCACAGGTTGCATCAGTACTCCATCAGTACTGATGCAACCTGAGCAGAAGGGAGCCCATCCTGGCCCTGCACCCATCTACAGGCAGGTGTCTGCATGCCCAGCAGCTCATTGCCCTGCAACACATCTGCAGGACAAGTGTATCATCAGGAGTGCCAGGTCAGGCACCTCCTGCGATCAGTGGTCACAGCAACAGATTTCTGCCCTCCCCAACACAGATTAGGCCCACAGCTCCAGGAGCAGCTCCAGTTCCTGCAGAAACATCACTGCTGAGCGCTCACTGTGCACTGCCAAAGCCCCAGTCACCATATTAGTATTTTTGCTTCTATTCTTTACTTAAAATCCCCCTTCTCTCCAAGCTGCATCTCCCATCTAATGAAGGTGAGACCAGGACCAAGGGCTGACTACCACAAGGCCTGCTGGCTCCCCACTATTTTGAGGGGTGCCAGCCTGCCAACAGAGCATGCATGCTCTCTCCCTTTCCTCCTTCCCTGACTCCCTGCATTCCCACCACCTGCCAGCACAAGAAGAGCCACCTGTGGAGGCACTGAGACTGCTAACCCTCCTTCCTAGCTGTTTCTTCTCTCCCATCTCCTCCCTGTGTGTGGACACCCTGGTGGCACCTGCCCACTCACTGGAAGGGGCACCAGAGACATCGTGTCTGCCCTGCCCCTGGTACTCAACACCTGACACTTTGTTTTGAGGGCATATCAACCACTCCAGCAGCCTTTCCCTCTCACCCAGACCCCCCAGAGTAAACAGGCAGTGATCCATGCTGTGCAGGAGGAAAAGGGATGACATGAATCCCAGCACCCTGCTCTGTGTTGTTCTTCACCCTAAAAGAAAGTGTAACTCTGCTCTTGGCTTGATTCTGGGCACTCAGTTGATAAAGTCAGGTTATTACCTGCATGCCCTGGCAAGGCACCAGCTCTTCTGTCTGCCCATCTTCCCTGGGGCAGGGAGCTCTGTGCTTTACCAAAGCCTGATCGCCCAGCGAGTTCTCCTGTGTGGCAAGAGGAAATAGAGATCTTCAAAACAGGATTTGAATTGAGTCCTCAGCTTGATGATGTACCAGTTAGAAAGAAGGCCAGGGTGGATGAACCCTGATCTTTGCTCTCAAAAAGGTGCACCAACAAGTGATAAGGACTTTGGAGAGAAATAACAAGGGGAACAGCATCTCTTGGAGCCTTCCCAAGAGGAGCATAACCAGCTCATGTACTTAAGGCCGTAACCTTTCTCATTCTCCCCATAGGCCTCTTGGTGTCTTTTCTTCTGTTGCCTCTCTGATCCCTGAGCAAAGAGCACAGCCTTAGCAACCCAGCCTCTGCTGGGAAGTCCAAGAAAGGCCAAACCCTCCAGGATCATGCCTTACTTGTCTAAGGGCACAGGGAAGCACCATCTGCCTCCAGGATGCTCTCTCCAGCAGTGGCAAACAATAGGGCCTGGGAAAAAGGAGCAGAAATTGACCAATATAGAAATTCCTCCCTAGGCCTCCCAGACAAGTTTAAAATGGTGGATTTTATCAGCTGGCCAAAATTTACTACAAAATTATTAAATCTCACAAAATTATTCCACAAGGATCCTGCCCAGTGTTCACTTTAACTGTGCTTCATAGCTACATTTCATAGCTACACACCAGGTGCTTTTCTGCTGGGAAGAAAGGGGGCTGTAAAAGGCTTATTCATGAATGAGAGACTGATTTGCACAGAGTGGTGTGTCTGTGGGCTGGGAGGAGGGCAGGTGTTGCTTCTCTGTGCTCCTCAGCAGGAGTGAACAGTAATGAACATGCTGGGAAAGGCCAGCATGTTGTGTAAGAGATGCCAGCCAAAATGAAGAGACCATTCCTGCATTAAATCTCGTTCAGGGTGTCCATAAAACTGGTGAGTGCAAACATCCTACTGTGAATGTTCACATGTGCCGTGCCCACAGCGCCCTGGGACGTGTCCGCAGCCCGTGAGCGTGCGAGCCAGCCCCACGGGGTGTGCGTGTGCATTGTCTGGCTGCCAGGGCACCTGCCCGCTGGGGAACTCTATATCTAAACCAGCTGACAGCTGCTCTCCTGAGTTTTCTGGACACCAATAATGTTTTCCCTTTTCTAATCTCCCCGATGTAAATCCATTCACAACGAGCGCCTAGAGACTTTTAATTCCATCGGCATTAAACTCACTAAAACCTCTATTACCAAAAGCTTTTAGGATTTTCCCTAGAATCTACAAGTCATGTTCATAACATGACAGAACGCCACCTCTCTAGGGTGTCTGAGAAATTAATTCATGCTTTCTAAACGCCAGGATCACTGACCAGACATTCAAAGTATCCCCCTTGCCATTAGTAAGCTCGAGTTGCTGGTGCAACATGGCCCTTGCCAGGGGCTGAGCTGTCTTCTGAAACACTTCTAACAGTCTGAGAAGAGCCCCCTCCCTGTGCCAGGCAAGAGCAGATCACCTGCCACGTCAAAGCAGTACCAGAGGTTCACAGATGCTGTGTTAAAGGGGTTTATTTCCCTGCTGCCTTGCTGCATTCACAAAGCAAAGGTCTGGCACACGCAGCACAACACCAGCGCTCCCCCCGTGCCATAATAAGTGAGAAGGGAGTGTGGTCTCACCTCAGTGCTGCACGCAGGCAGGCACTGTACAAACACAAGGATTATCCAGCTACACCTCAGCAGAGAAGGTGGCTGGGTGCCGAGACAAATTGAAAGTGGTTGTGGTGGAGGGGTCAGACAGCTGTGAGTCAGTGACTGAGGTTTCTAAATGATATAATACTCCAGCGATGGTGCATTTATCCTTTGGCCCTGGAGGTTCATTGGCTGCTGTAATAGAGCAGAGAGATGCAATCATCTTTTGATCCCAGAGGTCTTTTTAGGTGCTATAATAGAGTAGTGATGATCAAGCCATCTCCAGAGCCTTGGGGTTGCTGGCACGCAGCATGGGTGACGTCAGTGTCTCTCAGCCCCCACAGTCCCCAGCTCCTGGATTCCAGGAGAGGTGTTGAAGATGTTGTTTCCACCCCAGAGGTTTGCTGGGGCTGTGGTGATGTCAGCTTTGACACACTGCCAAAGTTCCCTCTGGCCTCACAGGAACTTTAACCACGTGGAAAGGTGTGATACTGACCCCAGGTCTCTTGGCACTGGGACACAAGCCTGGCTGCTCCCACTCTATCCACATCAGCTGCGGTGGGTGCAGCTGCAAGCCACCCACCAAAACAAATCACAGCTCTAAGAATACAAGAGAGCTCACAGGAACCCAGCAAAGAGCAGCATGCAAAGATGATCCCCAGTGGGTTTTTATCTGGCTTAAAAACATTTCCCTGTGCAAGTAGCCATTCTTCTCACACCTCATGGCCCGTGCAGGAAGGAGACGTACTTACAAGGAGTCTGGGATTTGTGTTTAGCTACACACACAGTTGTAGCAACACACAAATAGACAGAAATCAAACAGGCTAAGTTAGCCAAGGTGCTGAAGATTTCAGCATCCTATATGATGGACTCAGAAAAAATTTTAAAAAAAGAAATAACAAGAGCAGGGACCATGCTCCTGTGTAGGGAATGCTGTTGGACAGAGAAGATATGTTTGTAGACTGAGGTTCTTACACTGAAGAGAGGAGGAAGTAATCAAATAAGGGTTCAGGGTTTCCAAAGTCTCAGGGATTTCTCTTCTCCCTTCAGCCCATCAGATTTTTAATTCTGGGATCCAGCTTGGCCTGGAAATTGGAAAGTTTGCTGGATACCCTGTTATCCTGGCACTGATTCCTGCATCCGTAGTTCAGGTGGAAGATGAAAGCATGGGCAATCTCCCAGGAATGTCTGGGAACTTTGCAGGTTAGGTTTCTGATCTGAGGCAATACAATGAGTTTAGGTGGGTTTGCCCCTTTTCTGTGGCAGGGCTGGGGTTTGGTTTTCCCCGAAATCGAGTTCAAACTCAGATGATGAAAATTCTCCTTCATACTATGGACTTCAACATGATGAGACATGAACAGAATTTCACTGCTCATGTCCCAGCAGGTAAAATGTACACAAGGGAACAACCATTCCAGGTCAGAGAAATGTCCACACTGGCTCTCAGGAAAAACATCACCTGACTCTGGGGGAGAAAAGGTGGAAAAACATCAAAGCAGACAAATGAGGGACGATGTACTCCTGTCTCAATTTTCTTATTTGCTGCCCTAAGTTGCAGGCTAATATAGGCTCCAAAGACTGAACCTGAAGGTTCAGGCTCCAAAACTGGGCTCATCCTTAGTCAAAGCTCATTGGGGTACTCTTGTTCTCCACAAAACACACAAGCCCACTATGAACCTTTCTAAATACTTGGACCTGACAAATTCTTATGTCTTAGACCTCCACAGTTCAACCCTGTGAACCTGAATCCCATACATTTTAATTTCACTCTGCATTCCTTCACTTCTAAGTGATGAGGAAAGGAAGGACAGATATCCTCATATATCTCGCAATTTTATTCCCTCCCACCATACACTCCCAGTTTGCTATCTGACACCAACAACCCCTGTCTCCTCCATATCTTCACTTGGGGGGGTTCACAGGCTTTCTGTTTCCACTCACAGGCCCTTCAGTTCTCCAGCATCCCTTCAGAAACAGGCTGAGCTGGGTTTGGCTTGCAATTCCAAATGAAGCAGCACTGCAGGTGTACCAAGAGCTCTTCCAGAGCCCTCTCTACCCTCTGCATCCAAACAGCTGATTTGCCTTCTCAAGGGCATCACAGCATGGGGCAGAGCTCTGCAAAGACATTCACCCTCACTGTCATTTGGCTGATACTCTTGACTCAGGACCTTTTGGGTATCTAAAGAGTTTTGAGCCTGCCCTGCAGCACACATTACTGTGAACGTACCAATATTCAGTTCCATTCACCGGAGCACAGTGCTTTCATTTAACTTAGTTCTCTTTCCCAGGCATTTCCCACAGCCCTTTCTGTCCACAGACAACATAATAATTTTGTCTCATCTGCTGATTTCCATACAGCATATCTCTCCTCCCACCTTTCCAATTCATTAAACAATAAGGTAAATCACGAAGGATTTAGAAGAGAACCTGGAGGCCACATTAACCTTTTGCCATGGTGAAACTTGACTGTTTAATCCCCTCATTCTTTCAGTCTCCTACTCAGTTTTTGATCTATGTCAATATTTTGTCTCTCACTGACTACTTAGCTTCTTTAGCAGCTCAAGTGCAGGATCTTTCAAAAGCCTTTTGGAAGTCTAAATACGTTATATCACTTGGTTCTCCTTTATCCACTGCATTATTGACACTTTCAAAAAGTTGTAGGAGATTAGCATGATGCAGTTTTCCCCTGCTGAACCCACGCTGGATAGGCCCTATCAGACCACAGTCTTCCAGATGTCTTCAAGCACTTTTTAATTATCATTCCCACCAGTTTACCAGATACAGATGCAAAGCCTACTGATCTTTAATTCCCCGGATCATCGCTGAAGCCTTTTTTTAAATATAGGTACAACATTTGGTCTTCTCCAATTCCCCGAATCAGTAGCTTTTTTTTTTTTTTTTCACAAGAGATTGCATATTTTTGTTAGCAGCTCAATCACTTAAGCTCCTTCCAAACTCTCGGATTTAACCATCTGGACTTGATAACTTATTGTTCAGGGAAAGGGGGGGCGGAGGTTTTGTAGTTGTTGGGTTTTTTTTTCACTGGGTTTGTGGGGTTTTTTTATGAGTTGCTTTGTCCCAGCACCCATTATTCTACCAGCACATTTTCCAACAGATCCTCATCTAAGCAGATATAGGAAAAGAATCTCACAAATACTGTTGGTAGGGACAGCTGATACAAGAGAAATCATAAGAGAATTCAGCTCCCCAGCAACATCCTAAAAATGGAGATACTGAGTCACTTTAAGCACAGGAGGTGACTGGAATTGATCAATGCGAGTTTTCTTGGATAACATCCACACTGTTCTGACCAACCAGGCTAGTTTTGCTCATTTGTTTGGGTCTCTTGCTGAATAGTGATTTCCATCTTGACCCCAGAAGATTCAGGGCAGGAACAGTGCTAGCTTGATTATATACAGCCTAAGGTGTGATGAAAAGAAAGTGACCTCAGTGCTGGGGGATGCATGAACCTGGGAGGAGATGAAACCCAGCGAGGATGAAAGGAAGTAAATCAGAAGGTGAGCAGAACAATACTGGGCTGTTAGCTCCGGTGATTGCCTTTCAACTGCATCAGCCACAAGACATGAAATGTAATGGGCAATGCTGGAGAACTCAAATAAGTAGCCCCATTATATGAGCATTTCTCCCTTTGTGCCAGACTGGTTCTCGATAGATTTCACCATGCTGGCTGGTTTTAAAAGGCATGGCAGTTGAGACTGAGGCACAGCCCGGTGGCCCTGATGTGCCACTCACTTCAAGCCATGCCTTCCACCACTCCTGCAACAGGGAGTCAGGGAGGAAGCTTGAGATGGAAAAGAAGCACCCACAGGTTTTATGTCACAATGAACACAAGACCAGTTGTGGATACATGTTCACCTGTCGACCTGGCTGCAAGCCAGCACTGGCATTCCAGCTTCTGGAAACCATCACACCCCCATCAAAAGTGACACTGAGAACATCTGTATGTTGAAATTGTATGCAATCTACCTACCCTGTTACAGACTTGGCATACCTGCCTTACCTGATGGACACATATTTCATAAAAGAGGAAATTCCCACAAATCCCTCTTAATCTAATTGCTGTTCAGTTCTTGTGGCACATGTTGATGGGGCAATTGTAGAAAAAAAAAATAGAGAAAAAAATGTAGAAAAAAATTGTGTAGCTTGTTGAATTCATTCCCTGCAGACACTGCCTATGTGGGGTAACGTAGGAATAAGTTTTTCTGGGGAGCCATCTAAGGGCAAGTCTGTGCCTCCCTCTAAGACCTCATCAGCATCCCTCCAGTACAGAGCAAGGCAAATTTCAGCAGTGCTGGGCAGCACATTCACTTCCTCTGGCTCCGTGGGGCGAGGGCCAGGAGGACAGAGGACACGAGGAGGGATTTCTCAGCCATGTTCCCTCCTCCATATCAGGAGCAGACAAACATGCACAAGGAGAAGGCATCTCAAAGCAGGACAATCACTGGCTGGCTATTGCCTTAATTAAGGAGGTGGATAGAAGATGAGCAATTTACTGTACAGGGCTGGTCCTCCTGCCACAGAGCTTTTGAGACCACATCCCTGCCCAGTACAAATGGGGTCTGGTCAAACTCTAGCCTGTAATATCGATATAAGATACTTCCATACCACATTGTCATTGCAGCGACATGCTGATCTCTTTCTGCCTCCCTCTCCACCCCTTTTTACCTTTGCTGCTTCTGTCCTTTTTCTCTTGGGTCCTCCCTCTTTCTCATCTCAGTATCTGCATCCTCTCCATACTCTGTGTGTCTTGGATTCCCCTTTCCTCCCTCCGTTGCTTGCAGGTCTCCATCTCTACGAAGCAAGCGAGGGCTCATACTGGGATGACACAGAGGAGGAACTTGGGGGAGAAAGAGGTCTTCCTTATGACTTGACTTAGCCCAACAAGACTCCCCACACACCAGACACAGCCCTGCTTGAAGTGCCTGTTTGGGCTGGAATGAAGCAACATGGACACTCACACAGATGCTGTCCCACTGCACAGGCCAGAAACCAGGTAGGGAGGTAGCACAAAACCCATCCAGCTGCTCTTCTAGCAAGGCTTTTAACTTGCCTCCCTCTCTTCACATGCACTGCTCTGTCATGTGTGTGTGTGTGTGTCTTAGGGCTGTCCTCAGCTGCTTGGCAGTGGCTGTGCAGAGGGTGCAAGGGGGAGGTGAAATGACGGGGGCTGGGGATGGCCAGCTGCCAGTCATGGCCTGTACCAGGGTCCCCTTAGTCCCCTGACACACACAGACACGTGGCACGGCTGCTCGGGGAGGCCCAGCCAAGAAGCCTGTCCTTCTCCACTGAATCTCTACTCTGTTTCCCAAGTGACAAGCCACAAACTCCCTTTCTCTTCACAAACAAACAGAGGCTTGAGTGAATCGCTGCCTCGGCCCTGGCACGCAGCCCCCTGGTCATTAGGGATTCTCCTCCGGCATCCAGCCCCCTGCGAATGACAGCACTCAGCCATGTCAGTGGACTCTGCAGGCTGAATCTCCCTTTCCCCACAGCATCTCTTCATGCAGCCTGAAGTGCTGCTCCTTCACATCCCTACTCCCCAAACCCCTTCTCTCCCACTGTGTTTGTGGCTACTGCCTGCTCCACGTAAAGATAGGGGAAACTGTGCCACAGCATGGTGACCAGTGGGAGAGTCTCCTAGGATTAGGACCCTTAGCAACAAGGTTTGGTAGACAGTGTCACCTCTTGACTTTAACCTCCAAAACTCATTTTGCTGGGGTTTATAGTAAAACTGACTTCAGACTGCTAAACCTGGTCAACAAATTCTCCTCCTAATCACCGGAGACTTGCACACATCCACACAAAAGCATGAGGCAAATCACCTCTCACCACCTTCCTGTCCTTTGGCCCTTCAGGACAAACAAAATTACCTCCCTCAGCAAGACAAGCTGACAGAGCTGGACAAAGTCCCTGCAGCATAACAGCGAGGGTTTGCACTCATACTCTGTCCCAAACAAGCACCTGCCTCCAGTGGGGCTGGCTCAGCCTCACTGATGATCACAGTGATCCCATGAGGAATGATAATGCCTGGGCCCTGTGCACTGACCTGCGGAGCGGTCAGGGCTGGAGAACAACATCCTCCTGCTGAGACAAAACTTCCTTCCTCTTCAGCACGATTCCTGCCCTCTTCACAACCAATGCCATCTCTTTGGCATCTGCCTGGTGGGGGACATGGCTTGCTCCCAGACTGTAATTTAACCCTCTTTCAGACTGGCTTGCCTGTCAGGAGGGACTGAACCAGGCTGGCTGCAGCGTGCAATTACATCTGTCAGATTAGCCGTAGCACGCACGATCCGGAGCACGTGCCAGATGTGGCACACAAACAACACTCGAGCCAGAACCAAGATAGGGTTGTGCAGACAGATAATACCCAACACAACATAAATCCTGCCAGTACAGAGTTAAGCCGACATTGTTTTCTAAACAATTCTCAAACAGCAGCGTGAATTCATACTGGATCAGCATTTTCTACCATGTAGCTGCAGCAGTCTTGACCCAGTACCAAGCTCCCTAGAGCTGGATTTATTGTCTTGTCCACCCTGAGTCAGTGCCAGAGCCATGTCCTGAGAGGACTGAGGAATGTAACCAATGCCAAATGACTTTGCAGGCTGCATATAGGAAGAGCTTGCTTTCTGCAAACTCTCCAGCCATGACATTGAGTGTGGCTGCATGGGCACGCTCCCTGCCAGGCTCCGGCCAAGAGGAAGAGCGACACATCAACAACACCACGGTCACTTGTCACCCGCAACACATGCACGCGCACACCGGAGGGTGTGAACCACATGGGAAAAAGATCACAGTATCATCAGCTGGCACCAACATCCAGAAACAACCCCACTGGGCAGCACAGCCCTTCCCAAGGCCGACCAAAGCTGCTCCTGCCCGACACGGTGGTCACAAAGGAGGAGAAGTGAGGAACGGGTGCTCAAAGAGGGAAAAGCAGGGCTCAGGGCACCCCAGGGAAGGAAGGAAAACAGCAAGAGACACCAAAGAGAAGTTGAAGGCAGCAGTTTGTGTAGAAGGGTAGGTATTGGAGCAGTGGGTCAAGGGGCATTGAGGAAGTGCATATGGGGAAAACTGATGGCAGGGTCCTGCAGTGGCAGCAGAGAGATGCACGGGAAGATGCAGTGGAAGATGTGCCCTCCTTGTCAGCATCACCGTGTGGGACCTGGGCAGGAGGGGAACAACCCATCACCTCTTTCAGGGGAAACTGCACCAGCACCACTGTTGGGGCCACACTGTAGCACAGACCCTGCTAGTCCCTTCCCCTCAGAGAAATACAACAGCTCCCAAAATCTGACTCAGAAAAACTCTGGTCTCTGTCAGAGTCTGTGCAGAGCCTGAAACCACAGCCTGGCAGGTTGCAAACTCCCCTTTAAAATCCACTCCACTGAGCTGGCTTTGCCAGCAGCTCGTTGCTTGAGGGTCTATTTTGGGGGAGGCATCTCCAGGCACGTTCGTGCTCCTTGAGGGCTGTCAGCACGTCTGGGCCTGCCCAGGCACTGGGAGAAACAGCTGCTCCCCTCCCATCCCCACACCACAGCAGCTCCAGCAGCACGGAGACATGGCATGGAAACAGTGCAGCTGATCTTCCTGCTTTCCCTGCAGAGGAGCTGAGGAAAGGGGCACTGAGGGCAGCCCCAGGCAGCAGGAGGCCCTTTCAGGTGCTCCCAAGAGCTTTGCGCCCCAAAATGGGTCAGGCTCGGCACAGGGCCCCTTCACTGCCTGTGCAGGGCACACGGCGTTCCCAGCTTATGAAACACACCGTCTCCAGTAGGAAAACATCCCTTCCAGTTGAGAAGGAGCACCAGGGGACAGCAGATAAGCAGTGACAAAGAGCATGCCCATCACCCCAAAAGCTGTGGCAGGCTGGGCTGGGTATTCAGAGGAGGTACCTGGCTGGGAAATGGAGGCCAGCATCTTCTGTGGGGAATTGGAATCCCCAAAATATCTGTGAGATGAGGAGGGAGGGGGAATCCTCCTCTCTAAGCCCTGCTCCCAGTAGCATGATGCCCACTCCTGCCCTGCTGCAGGCTGTATCCCTGAGGTGACCCAGGCCAGGGCTGCGGGGCCCAGCTTTGCCGCTGGCCAGGCTGCAGCAGAGCCAGCCTGGCTGCCCCTTCTCCCGGGAAACAGGGGAGGTGGAGGAAAATGACGAATGGAGAAGAGCAGACAGGTGTGTGTGTGTGTGTGTGCGTGCCCAGGGAGGGATGGGAAAGGGGAGGAATGCACTCGGGACTGCGTGCAGGGCACCCGCAGAGCTTCCCTCGGCTGCTCTGCAAACAACCCCTCCCTGCACACGCATGCAGGGCCGAAAGGGAAGGGGCTCAGAGGGGAGCCAGCGGCTCTCCCTTGTGGGGAGGGCGCTGATGAGAGCCTGGATTTTGTTCAGAGCATACCAGAAACCCCTGCCCCTCTCCTCCCTCACACCTCTGGGGAACAAGCAAGGCGAGGGAGGGACGGTGGGATGGAGAGAGGCACAGGCAGAGGTGCCGGGCTTGGCTTACCTCAGAGTGCCTGCGCTGGGGGTGCCCGGTGCGCGGGAGGGAAATCCAGGGCTCTGCTCTCCTTGGCGAGTGCTGGGAAAGGTCTCTGTTCCGTCACGTGAAGGAGTGGCCTGGGAGTGGGTGCTCCAGCTCACCGCTCGATCGAAGCTGCCATGGATTCATTGCGAATGACTTCGCCTTCTGTGAGGAGAGGAGGAAAGGGGAGGGAAAAAAAAAAGAAAAAAAAAAAAAGGAAAAAAACCACCAGCTTAAGACTTGGAGGGTAGATTCACTTCTTTCTTAGGTTTCCAATGGCAACTGAATATGCCACATATGAAGATCCAGGGTGTGTGTGTGTGTGTGTGAATGTGTGTGTGTGTGGGAGGGACGGAGAGATGCACAGCTGCTGAGTCCACAGGCAGTGTAGGGTGTGAGCTAGTCAGGGCGTATTGGTGATTATGGGAACAGACAACTGGACACGGGCAGCAGAGTAGACAGACAGCCAGGTGGAAAGAGACCGAAAGGATGGAAAGAGGTTGGCCTGTATGCTAAGAGCCTGGCTGTCCCACTGCACACAAAAGCTGAGAGCACCTGACCCAGCGCAGGGCAAGGTGCTGAGGGAGCTGCACCAGGAGAAGGTAAAGTGTGCCTACACACACGGCCGCAAGCACGTATGCACGCCACCTCCCAGCCCACACAGGCACCCCGCACACCCCCTGCAAGGACACTCGGCACACTCAGGACACACACACACACTGGACACACACACACACACACACACATTTACTCACTAGTCTTTCCACAGCACCTCGCATACAAACAACCCCTAAAAACTCAGAGCTGCTCTAAAGGATGAAGTGCTTCTCCACATACAGCCTGCACCTACCTACAAGGCTGTGCACATCTGTATTAAGATGCACACGTGATAACTCAGACAGCCGTCACACAACACCACATCATCTCCACCCAGCCTATTCCACCCCTCCTATGAGTACACAGCAAAAACATTTTTATACAGCACAGCAAATAGTGATCCCTGCACAAATGCACGTGGAATACCCAAACGTGTCTACCACACACCAGCTCCTGACCCCTTATCTGAAACTGTCACTGCACAAACACACAGCATTTAATGAGCCCACTCCCACAGCAGAGACCAGAAAAAGTGCCATGTGCATGGACACACACATCCATACCAGTGCAAACACCACAGTAGCAAATGACGTATCTGTAAGAAAATGAGGGCACATAAAACATCCTCATGCACTCAGGAACATAAGTCAAGCAAGCACCAGTGGCTGTATATCACACATAAATATACTCTGCTTATGAATTGCCTGCAGCATACAAACTGATTGGATCAGACACTGTTACCTACCTAAAGTCAGCCCACACAGTGGCATAGCATCCTTCTGGATCCTAAACATTAGCCCCAGCAACTACCAGACATATTCTGTCACATGGAAAACAAAAATACTCATCAACATCCAACACAGGCAGACAAACACAAACTAGACATGAAACACAGACAGCAACACCACTCACCCCCCCCAAAAAAAAAAATTAAAAAAAGCCAAAAAACCCACAAAAAATATCCCACATTTTTTAAAGTTATGAAGCTGGAACAGCTGTATTATTCTGTGCAAGTGCACAGGTGCATATGCACACACGCACACACTCCACTGCCACACCAAATCTGCTTTAACTGACTCCATCTCTATGTAAGATTTCTGTTTGGGTTTTTTTTTTCCCCTGCACTTTCTCTAACTCTGCCCATTCTACAATCTCCCATGTGTTTGTCCACAGACTGGAGCTGCCGCTCCGAGGGGCAAAGTCTCTGGAGCAGAAAGCCTGCAAAAGCATCCGCGCTCATCCCTTCTCTTCCCCTCCGTTCTGGTGTTAGATGTGCATAATTTGCATGCGAAGAAGAGTGCGCAGTCCCAACAGCCCCGAGTGCTCTGAAATTGGCTGATAGTGGCATCAGGGGATGTGACTGCAAAACCGAAGCGTGGCGAAGTACATAAACCCTTATGGGAGGCAGAGATTTGGCTAGGAAGGCGCCAGCTTCCCCCAGGCCGCAGGAAAGACAAAGAGATACACGAGGTGGGTAAGAAGGGGCAGAGGAATGAAGGGAGATCGGCCCAGCACCAGGGACAGCACAGCGAGCGCTCGGCCAGCCTTGTTTAACAAGCTCGGCAGTGGCACAGCCTGATGCTGCCAGCGATGATGGGCAGCAATCAGGGATCGACATCAGGGCAAGCAAGCGTACCTGTGTGCCCCGGGAAATGGGAGAGGCAAGGGAAAGCAAGGACTTTGCAGCGGGGAAGAGCAGCCGGGTGTGGGTGCAGCTGTAGGATATATGGCATAGGGGTCCATGGCTGCACTGAGATCATTGGAGCAGTGGTGGCACAGATAAAAAAAGAAGAGCTCACAGGCAGAAAAAAGGCTGGCATAGGCGTGGCTTAGACACAGGCAGTGCGGGGGTTGCAGTCGGGTCTAGCCCCGGGCACACGGAGGAAGTGTGGAAGGAGTCCCGTAAGCTCTTGTCCTGCGCTCTCGGACATCACAGGCTTCCAGCACGTGTAGATACACCCCAGTGTGGGTCAGTGGAGCACACACTGCAACAGCCTCCCTCAGGAACTCCCTGCCCTCACACACACTGCGTGCCCCAGCAGCTTCAGCCCCTTCCCAGTGCCTGTAACTTTCCACACCACTACTCTGCCATGCCAGCTCTCCGCTCCCCAAAGCCGCCTACTTCCACACACCCCCACCTCTCCATGCTCACACCACATCCATGTGGCAGCATCAGAGGACCCAGAACAAACGTGGGGAAGTCCCCACTGCCACCTCAGCCCCAAAAAGTCGAGGGACTTTTCTTCCCCTCTGCCTTCACTGGTGCCACCACCCTTCACTTTTCTGAAGTGCTTTGAAGGAGTAGAGGTTTCTTGTCTCTCTCAGCC
Organism: Parus major; assembly: GCF_001522545.3. NCBI lineage: Eukaryota > Metazoa > Chordata > Aves > Passeriformes > Paridae > Parus > Parus major. The sequence continues at coordinate 49,170,467 of NC_031773.1, read as the reverse complement.
AAGCTTGGCCCCTGCATCCAGGCAATTTCAGCTTGCTAGTAACGTCAGTGCCTCGGCACTGCTCAGTTGTACCTGCGTGCCTCTTCCCACAAACATCCATTGTGCATTACAGCAGATGAATAATTTAGGCTGAAAGGGGACAAGTGAGAGAGTCTTTTGGGTCTCAGCAAGGCACATGTACAAAGCAGAGTGGAGATGGAGCTGGCTCATTTGGTCAAAACTAACAGATGCTGCCAAACCTAGAAAAGCCACTATGGCCTGAAGTGCTGCTTGGGTTAAAGTACGGTCATGAGGGCAATTTAGAGAGGCATTTGGACTCAGAATTTCTCATAGGTGCTGAAAGTGACACAGAGGTGTTGTGTGTAGATGAACAAGGAGGATCTTCATCTCTGAGACACTCAGCACTGACCTCAGCAGCTGAAGAGAACCACTAGTGGAAAAGGGAACCATCATCCTAAACTGACCTGCAAACCATCTGCTCCTGTGCTTTGGAGGCATGAAAGAAGTATTGTGGCTGGCTAAACAAAGGAAAAGGGATTGAGAAAGTACAGCAAACAGGAGCTGAGTGGGATGCAGATGCGTGTTTGCATGTGCACATCGGTGCTCCTCTCAAGCAGATGCCACATCACAGTTTTGTGGTGGCATGCAGAGGGGCCTGGAAGACACAAACACGTGTCTGTCAGTGCTGCCCTGAGTGAGCCCATGGGATAATGCTGGAAGGGGGCAACATGGACAATGTGGGGCCACATGTACAGGTGGGTGTGCAGGAATGCATGGCCTCTGGTGAGCACCTGTGTGCTGGTGCTGTGCATGTGCCTGCAGTGGGGAATGGATGCCAGGGATGGATGTTTGGGATGTGTATGTGTGCATCAAGTGCTGCAGTGCAGGGTGAGCAGCAACTGTGGGTATGAGTCTGTTCCTTGCTGAGAATACCGGCACATTTGTGAGGTGTCACAGGGAGCGGTGGGTCCCCTGTGGGCTGCCTTGTGTGTGTGTGGCAGCATTTACCTCGGTGAGACACCGCTGTGTTACTGCACACCTGCAGCACCTTGGGGAAGCAGTGCAGTGCAGCAGCACAAAACTATGGGAGAGTGCATGTACTGGAGAGCACCCCTGGGAGCATCCAGGCTCGCAGGGATGGGATCCCCTCTCTGGGTGGAACAGTCCGTCTGGCTCCTGCACTGCCTCTTCTCCTGGACTCCGCTTTTCCTTTCTCGCCTTCCCTCAGTTCCCCTCGCTCACTGGCAGCAGCATGCTCTGCCCTGGGAACCAACTCCCACTCACCACACTGGGAGGGAACTCCTTTCTTAGCAGCTCCCTGGTATTTTCCCATATCAAGAGCAAGAAAAAACTCACTGGGCAACCTCAACTGGACCTATTTCCTTTCTATGTCCTTATTCCTCTTTTCAGCCCACAGTAACTGCATTACAAACTCACAGATTTTCACCCAAACCCACAAACCTCCACCCCCAAGCCCCAAACACTACAAACCAGACTCAGTTCACATCCAAGCCATGGGCCATCTCAGGCTGACACAGCTCTGGGAGGGCACCTCAAGGTAACAGAGTTAGGAAAGAGAGGTCCTTGTAGCTGGGAATATGGAGAGGCTCCTGCAGCTGCAGCCATATCTGTCTGACTTTCAGCTACCCAGCCAGAATCACCCATAGCTGGGGTTGGAGTAAGAAATTTTATGCAGGAATTGCGGTCAGCACAGCTCAAACTTACACTTCTGGAGCCAAAGGAACATGTCTTAACTGCTCCATTATTGCTCCTATCAGAAGGCTTAACCTCCAGCCAGATCCCACTTCCAGGGGAACTTGAGGCTGGGTTCCAAAGCACCAAAACCTGTCCACTTGGAGCACACCCTGGGGCAGTGGGACTTGAGTAAGAAGAAAAACCCAAAGACATTTTTTTATTTCTTTAGTCAATTCTGCAGAACAATACTTCCCTCCCAAACATCCCACCTGGAGCTCTACTTGTTTTTTCTGAGGCTCATCTAAATTACTCAACTCCCCAAACTCAAATGCAAACAACTGGCCTCTATTTCAGGCTTTGCTTTTGCCCTATATCCCACTTTGCACCTATTCCCTCTGGAGGACAAAACTAGCACACAGGAGGCACTTGTGAAAATATGCACTGCTTCCCTGGAAGGCTTCATGAGCTCCCAGTAAGACCCAGTTTCACCCAGGACCAGAAACATACAGTTTTGCCATGAAATGAAGCCTTAACATTTAAGCATTATCTGGTTTTGTCTCAATTGCAGCCCTGAATCTGGGATATCCCCAAACTATCAGTGCAAATCCTCTGCACTGAAAGCCTCACCTCCAAGTTCCATTTTGAACATTTTGTCTCCAGTTTTCTTCTGAACTCACTTTACACATAAGTGTTCTGTACCAGATCCCTTCTCTGATGTTTTCTCCACACCATACAAGATGACAGACTGGGAAAGTCTGGCTCTCTGATCCACTGCATAGCAGCAGTCACGACCCACAGTGCAGGTCTCCAGGAAGCAGGACAGGATTTGCCAGATTTTTTTCTCCCTACAGAGGAGCCCTGCTCATGGCTTAGAGAGTTTGGGAGACCTTTTTCACTGCTGGAAATCATAACCAGGAAAATAGCCCTCTGTGGTCATATTTAAATATGAAAAGCATAGAACCAGCATCAGTGCTTGCTTCGGGCTCTCCCCTGTGCAGCACCACAGCACTGCTACTCCAATTCTTCCCTCAGACTGAGGTCTTTCCCTCCAGCCCTGTGTCCTTCTCTTCCCTGCTCAGCTTCATGAGCAGCTCCTGCCGATGCCTTTTCCACATCCTGCCCTGCAGCCCTGCCAGCTTTCCAGGCCCACCAAGCACACAGAGAGTGAGCCCCTGATTACCATTCAAACTGGATTCTCATTAGGCTGAAATGCCCCTCCAGGAGATCCATTAACAGTCCATAAGGTTAACTTAATCCAGCCAGTCTTGTGTGGTCTCTGCCCAAATTCCCTATTACATTAACAATCTTGAGCCTTAATTAGCATGTGAGGCAGAGGTGGCATTATTAATGGAGATAATGTGGAGCATTAAGAATAAACAGTCCAGGCTGCCTCTCCCCCACCATGCATGCAAATCCTCTTCTGTGCAGAAACAGCGTGAGCTTCCCCCACCAGCAGCACCATGAGGGGCTGGGGTGCCCCAGACCAAAGACAAACCCTGGAGCATATGGCCAGGCTGCTGCAGGAGGATGATGGGGAGGAAATGAAATCCCAGAGTGACCCTTCGTCTGCCTGGGAGATGAGGGGCTGATAACGGGAGGACCACGGTATGGCAAGTCCTGCGAGGCAAATCCGTGCACCAGGAAGGAGCTGCCCCGTCCTTGGCTAATCCAGCCATCCCATCTTTTGGGAGGCTTGGCAAAGCAAGGCCAAGGTTGTGTGAATTTCTGTTCCTTGCACATTCAGTTCACGCTGCTGTGTGCACGCACGTAGGATAACGCGATGGGTGCGTGGGCTGGAACACCACGTGTAAGGAGGGGGCTCTGAGGAGCAAAATGCTCCTCAGGAATCTCCTTTCTGACCACTGAGCCCCAGTACACTGAGCATACAGGACAGGACAGAGGGGCTTCAGCTGCAGGAGAGAAGCAGTCCTTTGTGGGAGCAGAGAATAAATGATGGGGGTTCCAGCTTGGTGCAGATTGACTGTGTGGTGGGGAAGAGACAGGTCCCTTTTCAGACAGGCTTGGGACTGGCTGCACAGGTGGCTGCTTGAAACAACTTGGTCATTACAGGTGAAGGGGCAGTCTGGGGCTCCTCCCAGGCCAGGTTAGAGTAGAGGAGGGGAAGACTGGTGCTGCCAGCAACAGCAAGGGGATGGGGCAGCAAAGGGTCAGGGATGCACTGAGTATCAGCCAGGAGAAATTACAAGCCTGACACTTTCTTCTAATACAGGCACTTGCAAAATCATAAGGGAAAACAGGGGAGGAGAGAAGCAGAAGCAGCTAAGCCAAGGAAGCAGAGCCTAATGACAGCACCTCTAGACTGCTAATTTCCTTCCAGCAGCACCCAGCAGGATAGGGGCAAAGAGAGAAGTGTGTCTCAGGGATCCACAACTGCAGGGAATGGCTTCCTGGCTTGTCCCCATTCCAGCATGGCTCCATTGTGCTCAGTGTGTCCCTCCAGGCTTTGCAGAAGGGCTTGCACTGAGAGCAATGATCCCTGAAGCACAGAGTGATATCCCCGTGCCTCGGCCCTGGAGCACTCGGCCAGTGCTAAGTAGCCTTGCTTAGCAAGGAGCAGTGCCTCAGGCTGGGCTGCTGTCTCCCAGGGCTGCACTCAGCATCAGCCCAGCTGCCTTTGCATGCCCAGAGGTGCAGCAGACAACAGCAGAGGCCCTGAGCAGAGCCCAGCTCCTCCACTTTCCAGCACAGCAAATTCCCACTCCCCTAGGCCCACCAGCCAGCCCCTGCCAAATCCATTTGTCGAATCTTGCGCTTTCTACTAATCCTGTTGAGCCATCCTTTAAGTTGCTCTGAGGCAGAGATAGAAAAATACAAAGATGCCTTAAGAAGCTTCCCCTGACCTTGCTCAATTCAAGATAAAGGGCTTTGATTTAAAAAATTACAGTGGGGGTCTGTCACTGATCCACTGCGTGGATTAACGGGAAACAAACAGAGACACAGGATGCAGCTAGTGCTAGGTGAGCAGTCAGGGAAGGGAGAAAGGTTACAACCAGCATGGGGGAGCAGACAAAACAAAAGAAAGGACAGAAAGTGAGAGGGAAGGAAGAAAACAATAACTTCTCCCTTGCCATCTCTGTGCTTGACTATTGGTAGAAAAGCTTTGTACATTCTTGATGTTATACAACATGTCCCACCACCTTTCTTGGTCTGTAAGGAAGAACGAGGCAGCTGCACTCTCTGCAGTGTGACCAGGCTGGGGACAGGGTGCTGGGACTGGAGAGGAGCTCCTTGCCCTGTCAGAAACTTCCAGTGGGGTACCTGACTGAAATCCCAAGGCACAGAAGCCTGCTAAAGAGATTGTCATCACTACCTCTCTTTAAGACATTGTTCAGACCTTCCTTCCTCCACCCCTTGACCCTTCCTTCACACCAGACCTCTCAGCTCATCTCCTTCCCTTCCTGACAGTTTTGTCTCTCACTCTCCCTGCTGCTTGTCCTGGCCCACATCACATCTGACAGCATCTAAACAGACTTCCCACCACCCACCTCAGTCCCCTACAGCCCTTGATTCAAAGGTTATTCAGAACAACTTTCCTCTGCAGGAAATGCCATAATGTCATAAGGACTAGTGAGGGCACCTTCTTCTTTCCCTGTACCCTCCAGCATTTGCTGCACCCCACAAGTGCAGTCCCAGGCATGAGCCTGTTTCCTCTCCCTGAATCTATTCCGTAAGATGGCTGATGTTTCACTTTCATTCTTCTTTTACAGGCATGTTAACCAGAAAAGGAAGCTTAAAGAAGGTGTACACCTCTCATAAAAAAATGCTGGAAAACAGATAACAATGGATGAGGAGAAGGCTAAAGTACTCAGCAACCTTTTTTGCCTCAGTCTTCAATGGCAACATTTCTTCCCACATCTCTTGAGTGGATGGACTTGGAGAGCAAAGTGCTTCCCTCTCTGAGTTCAGGTTCATGAGCACCTGGGGAACCTGAACATACATAAATAAGTCTGTGGGCCCTGACAAGATGTATCCCAGAATCTTGAGGGAATTGTCCGATGTAGTTGCCAGGCCACTCGCCATGATATTAAAGAAGTCATGGAAGTAAAATGAAGTTCCAGGTGACTGGGAGAAGGGAAGCACTGTACCCATCTATAAAAGGGGTAGAAAGGAGAACCCTAGGAACTACCAACCTGTCAGCCTTGCTTCTGTGCCTGGGAAGATTGTGGGAGATCCCCTTCCTATATTTCAAGCCTCATCAGAGCCTACCCAGTTCTGTCTTGATGACCAAGGGCACCTTCAACTGGGTTCAGAATTTTTGCCCACCTTCTTCAGCTCCTCCTGTACCATGCAGGGATGTGTGGGCACTGCAGCTGACTCAAACATTTTCGCCGGAGTGGGACCTGGTGCAGCTCATTGCTGTGATGTCCCTTCCCACCCAGCAATGCCCCATGTCCTGTTGCTAAAAGTTCCACCACTGTAGCCAAGAAGGAGGCAGCTGATAGATGCAAAGAGAAGAAAGGTGAAGGGATACTGGAAAAGAGACAGCAGAGACCATAAAATGAGACAGGTCTATAAAACCACAGATGACAGAGGAAGGGCAGAGGAAAGAGGTGTTAACAGTCTCTTCCCACTCAAAAATCAAGGGTCAGGAAATTAAACCAGAAAGTTACAGGTTCAAGACAAACTGCATGCTTATGCTGCACAACTTCCTACTGTGAGGTTCTGAGGATGCTAAAACTTTACCTGACCTCAAAAATTGGCGGGACAAATTCAGAGAAGAAACAAATCCACCGAGAACTATAAAGTGCACAGCAGATCTTCCAGCACTGGGTCCCTCAAATATGTATCACTGGAGGCTGAAAAGGTGTTCAGAGGAAGTGCTGCTACACAGTTGTCCTGCCTGTATGCTAGTCCCTCTTTCAGCTACAGCTGGAGATACTGCACTGGAAGGACCACAGACCTGCCTAGGTATGGTCCTTTTTGTATTCCTATGGCTTTCCATAGCCAGGCTGACACAGAAGTCATGGGAAAGAGTAGCTCTGAGTAACAGTATCATTTTGGAGATGGATGGACAATACAGCAAACAACAGAGCTCATTCCACTAAAGGTTTTTGGTTTTTTTCTTCCCTGACAAAAAGCTGTGAGGAGAGGTCAGGTGTCATTTAAACCAGTCATTCCAGTACAGATCCTTGCTGGGAATAACATCTCTGCTTGAGCCCTAGCTCCCTCAGTGCCTATTTCCAGACTTTTCTAAGACCAAATCCCCTTTCCCTGTTGATAAACAACAGAACCCTTTAAACAGACCATCTGTAACAGGTCCAACCCCCTTGAATTCCCTTCCATTTCCCTGACCTGTCTATCACACTATTCACGGCAGGCTCTCCACACTAATCCTTTTATTATGATCTCACTCAATTTTCCTGGCCTATGACTGCAATGAGGAAAAAAAAAAAGGAGGGGTATTAATCCTTCTGACCTTGTTGTCCCAATTCTGGGCCATCTGTGACTAGGAATTCAGAGGAGGGAAGTCTGATCCTCCTGACCCCACTATCAACCCCTTGCTTTGGGAGGTTCCGTTTGTACTGTCCTAGAAAGATGGGGAAAAGCCCCTTTTCACTTACAGGCTCTTTCTACAGGGTTGCTTCCTAGACTACCTTTCCAGCCAGAGAGGGTGGAGGGAATAATGTCCTCCAACTCCATCAGACTCTGTTTACTTATTCCTCCTGTATCACCTCTCTGCTCCCTCAACAGCAGTGTCTGTGGGCTCTTTCCAGCCATGAGACAGGGAATCAATAAAAGGTGAATTACAATCAAACATCTCTCAGAATTTCCCTGGCAATGCTGCATATAAAGAGGAGGCCTTGCAGCTCACTCCACTTCCACTGGCCAAGTGCAGCCTGTTCCCTCCACCCCTTCCCACCACCATGTTTCCTTGCTGCCAGCAGTTGCATCTCCATGATCCTGACACACTATTTCATAGGTGGTTTGAGCACTCACAACAAGCTTTCATGTGTCCTCAATAGACAAATATTCTCCTCTTTGCTCAGCTTCATCCATGCCTCTGACTTTGCCCAATTTTTGCCACTTTAAACGATCTCCTCCTTTCCTTGGTGTTTACAGTTCTCAATACACACAGACTTTTACATGTAAACATTTAGTCAAACTCTATGTATTTTGTTCTTTCAATCTCTCCTCATAAATAAGTACCTTCAGCCCTTTCATAATTTTTATTGCTCTTCTCTGAATTCCCTCCAATTTATCACCCTCCTTCAGCTAGCACATCACCCAAGTTTGCATGCTAGGTTTTTCAGATTGATCTTACTAAGGCCTTGGAAATCACATGAATTCAGTCTCCCTAGCGCTTCAAGGCTTGATGTTTCTGTGTGCACTTGAGTTTCTGGATGTCAGGAAAGCAGTCTCACTTCAGACATGTGGCACCAGGTAACACAACTCAAGTCTGTCTCCCCAGGGAGAGGAAGCAGAAGGTTCGTGAGAGGTGGGGAGAAGACAGCACATGGACAGGTGGGGACAGATGTCCTGCAGCTGAACAAGGGACACGACCACAAACCCTTATGTACTCACACACCTGGAGAAAAGACATCAAGTCCTGGCTATGGAAAAGGTGTGTATACACACACACATGAACACACATGTGTTCGCTGCACAAACAAAGCCCTGGTGACCTGCATCACACAGGGGTGCACACAGGAACACGTACAGGGATAATACCATGAGGCAGGAATGACACACGTGGGCATGGAGACTTTGGGCATGCACACGTGGCCTGTGCACACAAGAGGACAGGACAAAGTCTAGCAGAAAATGGTGCTCTCCCTGCTCACAAACATACATGTTCTCATGCATAAACCAATGCTCCCAGAGGAAAAGATAGCAGTTCATGGAGCCCTTATAGTAGCCTAAAAATACACAGGCAGCTCTGACCCATCTGGTCTGCAGATTGAGCCCATGAGCCAAGGAAAGAATGAAGACAAACATATGACACCTTGCCTTAAGGCACCTGGTAGCACATGCATCGTACTGAGACAGTCTTCATATCTACAGACCCTTCCATAGTGATTACACTAGCAAATACAATACAATACAAATACAAAGCTATTCAGAAGTGAGGTGAAAGCTGAGGACCACAGAGAGAAAGAAAAGGACTCTCTACAGGGAAGTTGTGGCAAAGCTAGGGATCCTTCCTCCTACTCTGTGTCCCCCTCCCTGAGTCAGGTTACAGGTGGTCCTTCCTCACAGGGATGTATTTGCTCCATCTCTCTATCATCAGAGATCCAAAGGAGTCAAAAGCATACACAGTTTCTTGCCAAAGTAGTCTTTCCCCTACAACTTACCAAAACCAGACATTATTAACATTTTGTGAGCATCAATGTATAGAGAAGAACATGAATTCTTGCCCCCTAGACACAGCTTCTCACTTCTGTGAAATTCATGCTGCACCATCAGCTCCCCAGAGCATCACCTGGAATGAAATTCTGTGCTAAAGGGCTGAAAAGCTGAAGATGCACTCCCCAGGGTGACTGCAGACAGGAAAGAACAGTCCCAGCACAGCAGTCAGGTCAACACAGAATGGGCTTCACCTTCACCAGCAGAACAGACTCAGCAGTGGGGTTTTGATCCCATGCCTATCTCCATGGCATCTGATGCTATGCTATAGGGCACCATGCATCCACTGAGACTCCCCACACCAGTGATGCCTGGGGACTTTTATAGACTCCTCGCAAGTGTCAACATCTAGGGACAAAACCCATCAAGTCATTCACCTCAACCTGACTCCTGGTAGCTTGTTTCCCACCTCTTAAAATGCCGTGGAGAGAGTGACAACTGCCCTTCCCTCCTTCTGTACCTCAGCTGGTCAGCTGGAACTGGATTTCCTCTTGGCTTATGAATGTTGAGAAAATGAGGTCATTTCTCCTCAGTGACAGAAAATTATTTGGTGAGGAAAGCAGTTCATCTCAGGCAATGGCTGTGTACCCCTGAGCTACCCAGGAGACCCTTAAAGATGAGGTCAGGGCAAAGCAAGGCACGAAACCAACACCAGCTGGGGAGCACAGGAAAGTCATGGCACAAATGCAGCGCTGCTGAAGTGAGGCTGTAACTGCTGCCAGACCAGCTCACTACTGAAGCAAACACAACAGCAGTCCCACAGTCATTGTCACCTCCTAAGTGTCAAGCTTGACTCATCTGGGGACTTATATACAGCACTCATCTGTTTCACAGCTGTGAGAAACTCATCCTGACCCAGCAGAGAGAAAGGGCTGGAGGTGGGTCACAGCCCCTTGGTCTGCTCCCTGAGCTTTGCATTCTCCCCTTCCACACCATAGAAGGGATTCAGTGACCCGCTACCCTGGCAAAAGAGGTGGCTCCCATGCATTCCACTTGCCTCCCCTTCAGTAGCTCACTCCATGTCCTCCCTCACCCTCTTCCCACATGGAAAGGCACAGGGGGACACAGAGCTCTACTCCTTCACAGCTGCTCAAGCACTTGCTGTAAGTCCAGTCTGGGAAATCCTCACCAGCAGGACCTGCAGAGCTGCCAGGCAAACTCCACAGCTGCCAGCAGCCTGGGATCCCTCACTGCTCAGGACAGCTCTGCTCCTCCATGAAGGAGAAAAGCAAAACCACCTCTGTTCCCAGAAAAGGGGATGTTTTTCTGGAAGACACGTGCTCTGCACCTAAGCTGCTTCTGTCCTGCTCTGGTGCACAGGCATGGGCAAGGGCTGCAAGTGTTTTTTGGGACATCCCATCCCTTTACCAGAGCAAGGCGGCCCTCATGAGCTCACAAGGGTGTGAGGACAGAGGTGTTCCCTGCATGTCCTCTGCCCTCCCTCACACTAAAATAAAAGAAACAGCTTAGCCCAGGTCCATATTTACAGGGGCCAAGGGGGAAAAACCCACAGTATTTAGGACGAAGGAGAGAGCAACCAGGTCTGTCTCCCTCAGCAAATGTGCTGATATTTTCTGACACAGCTGATAAGAGCACTGGGAGGTTTCAACAGGCCCTGATATGACCAGTAGCTTTTTTCCCAGGTGGGCAGAGCTTTTCACCACTCTTCAGCAGGGTCAGGTGAGGCAGCTGCACTCTGCCTGGAGCTGCATCTGGCTTCTGACATGACCCAGGTAAGAGCAAACATCACAGACATCATCGCAGCTATGCTTGCCTCCCTTCTGCCTTCCCTGCAATTTTTACCTTTCCGATTTGCAAGCTGCCCCCCAGCAAAACCTACACCTCCATATGCCCCCCTTTCCCAAATGCCCTCTCTACCCTCCAAGTGGCTTCTGCTCCACAGCATAGCTTTGCACCAGTGCGGCGGATCAGACAGCGTATTCCCAAATACCCACTTTGCCTGGAGCTGGGGGAAGAGCGGGAAAGGCCATGCATCCACAGTTCTTCCCTTGGTGTCGTAGTTTTCAATGGGGGAAAAGCAACGAAGGCAGTTTGCTTCATGCTGACAAATCTGCATGCTTGCGGGTTGGGTGCCCTGAAAGCCAATCACCCCCCCAAGGAAAATAATGGCGTGGGGAGGGTGGCAGATGGGGAAGGGGTTGGGGGTGGGGGCAAGGTTGGTATGTTGGGGAAATCAGTGGGATTAAAGTGTCTGCTCCTCACCCCTGGCACTGCATCGGCACCCTTCCACTCCCTGCAGCTTCCTCACTGCTGCTGGTACGGTCTGCACAGAGCGGGGAGGCGAGAGGGGGGCTGTATTTAAATGTATTAATAATGCATGTTCCATGCAAATGAAGCTTCCCTTGAATATTACATTAGCGATGCTGTCAGGCTGCGCTTCTTGGGACCCAGGAGTGATGGGATGAGTGGGGACCCGGAAGGGGGGTGTGGGGAGGTAGGGCTCACCAGAAATTCCCTCATACCCCAGCACAGCCTCCTTTCTCCCCCTCCAGCCCAGCTCCCCCACATTACACACACTCCCACTCGCTCCCACCTCTCCGTGCATGACAAATTCCTTGGCTCGCAGCGTGCAGTGCAGCCAGGCTCCCCAGGGCCCCTCCAGTGGCATGGCCCACCCCACTCCCTACATAATCTTTACCCCCCCCACCTCCAATGTCAGCAATCCTCTCCCTGCTCCACAGCTTGCTTTATGGCTCTGTACCTCCCGAGCAGGGAGAAGGGTCCTGCTCTGCAGCCTTTAGGGGCAGGGAAGGGCAGCAGTTCCCAAGTCTGGCCTGCACATGTGCACCCCTTTTGCTTGCACCCACCGTGCCCGTGTGAGCCCAGGGTGGGTGCCACAGCTCCGCGGGCTGTGCCAGACGTGTTTGCCCGCAGCACAGGAGCGATGCTCTCCGTCCCCATCACCGACACCCCCTTCCCTGGGCGCCGGAGAGGCTCTTTGGTGTTTGTGCACAGCTCTGTGCACACTCAGGCGTGGGACACGCAGCCGTGTGTTGCATGGTTGGGCACACCAGCTCACACACACGAGAGGGCATTACGTGTCACAATATTGTCACAATTACGCACAGCAGCTCCCGAATGTGCTGCCTCCTGCAGTATTAGCTGATTTATGCTGCCTTTCCCCAGCCAGATCCAAGCTCTGGAATGGGAACAGCGGCAGCTGTGCACTCCTGCCTGTCCTGGGATGAGAATAGGTTGCGCCTGTTCGTCTC
>NC_031773.1:49064044-49158054 GCF_001522545.3 Parus major | reverse complement strand
TCCATCCCATGCCCCAAAGCAGGAAGATCCTTATGCATAAAAATGTGGGCATGCTTTCTCTGGTGGAATAAACGGGCATGCAGACACCCTGCAGGCAATACATACACACTTACATACGCATTGGAGTAGCTGTCCTGGGCCCCTACATAAATACCCGGCTCCCACCACCACCACAGACACATTCACACACCCGACAGACACCACGCAATGACTTTTCTGCAGCCAGCCAGTCTCCCAGCAGAGCGGTGTAAGAGCAGAGGAGAGATTTACTCTGCATGCAAACCAGGCGAATATTCACACACCGCACGACGGACAGACACACAGCCACGGACAAACCACTGTCCGCAGGGGCTCCCCGACAAAGTTTGCAGAGAGACAGGGAGCAGGGGGCTGAGGGATGAGACTGGGTCCTTCTCTGTCCCATAACTGCAGGCAATACCCGGAGAGGTCTGTCTGCCTGTCTGCACATGCATGCATGTGTGGGGGTACACACATACACCTATAGCTACACCTATACACGGCTACACACATGAACACACACATATATACAGATATATACATGGACATGTACGTATATCGCCTCCTCTTGCAAGGTCTGAACAGATGCAGGCGGGTCAAACCCAGCTGTGTGCAGCAAGCCCTGAACCTATTCATGATCCCAGTCCTAAGCAGAGCACACACACACACACACACACACACACACACACACACATACATCCGTCTCCAAGCCTCTCTCCCTCCCTCCCATCACCCTATATAAGCATAATCTCCCCCCCTCCACACACACACACACACACACACACCCTGGGCCACTTCCCCATCTCCTTTGCACTCACCCCTCGCCTTCATCCTCAGATCAGAGGCATCCAGCCCCCAGGGAGTGCGTGCACAAGCTGGAGGAAAAGGGCAATCCATGCATCCTGCCCTTCTCCCCCTTTTCCAATCTCAGCTGCTTCTCCGAGAGGCAACACGGACGGCAGCCGGGAGCCGAGGACACGCGAGGCAGCAGCACAAGGACTGCACACAAAAACGTGTCTCACACACACACATACACACACACACACCACACACACACCACAAACACACCACAAACACGTACCTGCTTCTGGAGGGGTGACTGCTCCCAGCTTCCATACGGGGCATGACAGAGACGAAGTGGAGGCACAAAATACCCCGGTCCTCAAGCAACTTGCAGCCCTGCAGATGTGTTCGGGGGGCGGTGGGGGGTGTGTGTGGGTATCCCCCACTTGTGTCACCCCTTGGAGCTGGAGCGATGCTCGCCCCGCAGCTGTCTCATTCCCGGCCGCACCTAGGCAGCGCTCCCAGCCATGCACACGCGCGGCCACGGCAGGCGGGGATGGAGCAGCAGTCCAGGGAGGGCACGCACAGCCGGAGGATTTGCTGCCTTCGCCGCATCCGCATCACTGGGGGAAGAAGGCAGAAAGGGCTGTATTGGCATTTAAAACGCAAGTGATTAATTCGCCACAGGCTCGGCTGATAGGGCTCTGGGACCAGAGCCGGCGGCACTGCTTCTCCCAGCTGGGAAGGCTCTGACAGGCAAAGGACCCTCTCCCATGGAGCCAGTGCCGAGCTCTCCTCGCCTGCACAGCCACTGCTCCGGTGCAGGCGGAAAGGGGTGGGCCTCCACCGGAGACATGAGCACACGCATGCAACAGCTGCTGGGAACTGCACACACACACACACACACAAACACACAGACAGACACAATTCCCCACAACAGCTGCTCAGGAGCTGCACACAACACACAACAGCTTCCCAGGAATACACACAAACAACAGCTGCTGGGGAATCACACACACACACACACACAGAGGCTACAGCTTCTCTGGATTAAGTCACCCACATGAAAATACAACAGCTTCTAGGAACCACACAGCTACAAGCAACAGCTGCTGAGAACACACACACACACAGGGATGCACGCAATAGCTATACACCTACTGACACAGGTATGTGCAACAGCCATGGGAAACTACACCTGGATACAAGCCCCTGTGGCATTTGCTAAAAAATTCACACATAAAAACGTAGCAGGAGGTGGAGAAAACCTTTCATCCACACACAAACACACTGCTCTGGGGAGATTGTCTATCATACACCTCCTCAAATTACCACCACAGAAACACAACAGCTCCTCAGCCCCTGGAGCCACATACCCTCATGTACATCTGGAAGACCTTGCACCTCCCTCTCCCCAAACCCACACGTGCCATCACCCATGGAGATCACAGTCAGAAACAAGCATCCATGTGCACCATGTGCATCCATGTGTTGGGGACTCAGCCACAGCTTGGCCCCCAAATACTTCACACAGGCAGTGCCTGCTAGGAAAGCACATTACCAAACACAGGGTCACTCTGAAGAAATTACTCCTCAGTTCCTTGACAGAAAGCAGAAGCACACATGACAGACATAAATAATCTCTGCACAGACATGTAAGACCACAACTTAGGGGACACAATGCACCCCTCACACTCACCACAACAGTGGAAAGACTGCCTGCCTCACTCAGAGACACATGCACATGCAACAGCTGAAACTTAGGGACATTGGATGGGAGCTGGCTTCCTGGGATGTACAATCCAGCCTCCTGCTATTCCAGGCAACCACATCATACAGCCTTGCTCAGAAATGTCTCAAGGTCCATCTGAGTACTGTGAGACTATTTGCTTCTTGCTCAGAAGCCACGTTGAAGTTAAAAGCCTGCCCCAACATCTGCATTTACCCAGGCCCAATTCCAACCCACGTGTTCCTGGGCCAGCTGGCCACGTTCTTCACCCGGGCACACACAGAGGTTGCAAGAACAAATGGAAGCGCCCTGAACCTCCACTCCCACCTGAACAGACACCTCCTGTTCCCCAGCTCCACACAGACATAACACACACACAACATCTGGGTGAAGACCTTCCCCTCTGCATAAATACTAACATGACTGCAACAGCTTCTAGGTAAACAGACACCTAAGGCTGCCACCCACAGCACTCACATGCACTCAGGTACAGAATATACAAACATGTATAACCTCTGATGGGAAACCAGTGACTTTCTTCATGCAGTCCAGAAACTGAAGAGGAATTAGGCTGACACACACGCACCACTGCAAGCAACACTGTTATTGAATGTATTATATCAATGGCATGAGACTGCATCAGGGGAGGTTTAGGATATTAGGAAAAGATTTTTCACCCAGAGGGTGGTTGACATTTGGACAGAGTCCCCAGGGAAGTGGTCACAGCACCAGCCTGACAGAGTTCAAGAGGAATTCGAGCAATACTGTGAGGCACATGATGTGATTTTTGGGTTGTCTTGTGCAGAACCAGAAGTTGGACTCCATGTTTCTTGTGTATCTCTTCCAATTCAGGCTATTCTATTCTATTCTATTCTAATTCTAATTCTATTCTATTCCTGTTCTTTGTGACACCCATTGCATCTAAAGAAGCTCACCTGTGGCCCACCTCCCCATCCTCCTAGTTATATGAGCACAGAGCAATGGAATTTCCCCATCTGTCTCACGCCTGCAGCATTATAGAGGGAAGGTGAGCTCCTTTGACCCCCCTGCATGAGAGGTCATGCATGATTATCTCATGTAAATCCAACCCCAGCAAGCAGAGGACTGCCCCAAATGATCTCACATGCTCTACAAGAGCCCCATGGACAGAGCACCAAACCAATAAACCTCTACATGGGGAGGCAAACAATAAATAGCCCTAAGAGAAACACAAAACACAGGCAAGCGCAAAGGACCCATCTACAGAAGGAGACCCAGGATCACACACACCAGCTGGATGGCATGGAGAAACAAACTGGCCCACTAGGCACAAACACACAAGTCATCAATCCTTTCCAAAATGACACATAGGAAGCTTGTTGTGCCCTCTTGTACTCCAAACCTGCAAACCCAAGTGGGAAAAATCACCCAGACACAAAAATACACACAAAGACACACACACTCCTCAGGAAGACAGGCATGCAGCTCTGAGGACACTTCTGGATGTTCCCTGGACCATCTGTAGACATCTGTTCCCAGTGGATTAAGTGCCAAAACTACTCACACCTCCCAGAATCAGAGAAGGAAGCTTGTCTTGGCAACTACAGGCTCAAGTTTCCTCGCCTTTATCACTTTGGAGTGTTATGACTGTGGGGTGTTTCCTCCAAGCTCTTTTGAAACTTAAAGCTAAAGGAACAGAGACTTGCTTCCATCTCTCTCTACTTCCTCCAAGGACAGACAGTATCTAATTTTAGAGGGTGTTGAAGCAGGAGAAAAGGTTTCCAACTCCAAATTAATGCAGGATTTGTTCCTGCTTGAGCTCCTCCAGGATCATCTTGCAGTCTGTTTGTGATGAGTCTCCCAGAGGCTCTCCTGCTGGCACACATCTCTTCAGGACTCAGAAGTGCTGGGGCAGGATCCTTGTACTAGCAGGACCTCTGGGGGTCAAATGGTATTTGCTCATATTCCCACTGACCCAGGAACAACACTTAACTCCAGCAGAACAGAAGTGCTCCAAGAGACAAGCAGAAGCAAGTACCACATTTCCAGCAGTGTGGGACATTTGGGTCCTCAATCTGATTCAAAGCCAGTCCCTCCATGCCTATTTGTCCCACTGCAGATGATCTAGAGGGTACAGAACTCACCCCCATGTTTATTTTGCAGAGGCTCTGACCTTGCCAAAAGCCCTGGAGAGATTCTGTTGTTTTTTACTTCACACACACACCAAAAAAAAAATCACTGAGAGGAAAAAAAAAGCTCCTAAGGACGTCATAGATACTTTAAGCCAGCTGCAGAGGTGCCTCATTCCCTATGTCCAGCAATACCGAAAATAATCATCTTCTAATTATTTTGTGGCAGTGTCTTTGAGACCACTACCTACAGTCAGGCCCTACCTACTCTCTGCCCCCTTAACAGGGATGAAAACAGCCCCAAAAAACACTTTGGATTATACATTTCTGCTCAGCTCCTGCTCTTTTGGGCTGCCAGATCCTCTAAGACTGGAGATGCTGTTAGGGGTGAACAAGGGAGCTGACCTTATTAGAGCAATTCCCTAGTGTTTTCCCAACTTATGCCAGGGAGCTGTTAAGTCCTAGAATAGCCCAGAATCTGGGAATCACAAAAGTGATGATTAAACTGATATTTTAACCCCCTGCGGCCCGCCTGGGGATTGTCAGTTCAGTGGGGATGGTACCTGCAGTCCATGTAAGGAGTAGGGGCGGGGAGAGCAGGCAGCCATCCCCGTCTCACCCATCACCTTGTGCCGCTTCTGCCCGGGAGGAGGGCAGAGCCGGCAGGGAGGGCAGCCACGCAGCCTGCCTCTACCTGCGGTGGGTGCTGCCAGGGAAGGGAGCCTCGCTGGCAGCGATTCCAGCTCACGGAATCAGCCGGCGAATCCGCCCTTCTCCCTCTCCACCTCTTCCCCTGCCCATCTCCCGCTAGGGCACAGCCGGGTCCCACGGATGGGGAAAACAGGCCGAGGGAGAAGGCTGGGCTCTGCCCTCGTTGCAGTCAGAATCTCTCCGCTGATCTACACTGCGGTGAGCAGTGACAGATTGATTTTACAGCTCTGCTTGGAGCCGGCCGCTGGCCCTGGGCTGTGGATGAATCAGCTTTCTCTGGTCCTTGGCTTTTATTTCATTATTTTACTGCAACCTCGCTCACAGGCAGCTAAAGAGGGAGCGACAGGGAGAAACACGAAGTTGGCAGATTTCCTTCCCTGCTCGTGTGCTCCCAGCCTCCCAGCCTGGCTTTGGGACTCCAGCAGGAGGGAGGGAAGGGATTGTTTTCCAGGAACTGACATCTGTCAGGAATAAAGACATGAGGAGGCTCCTTCTACATGGGTAGATGCATGTTGCAGTGGCTGTGGGAGCCGGCAAGGACTGCGTAGGCACTGCACAGCATGAACGGTTCCTGCTCTGCTGTGACAATGCTGCCATCCTTGCCAAATGGAGGGGGGCCCAGTTTTCAATACAAGGGGCAGCACGTTTGGAAATAACAATGCATTCAATCCATGAGTGCATTGGACACTAACCTGCTTACAGACTCCAGCATGGAAGTGAGTCCAGGTTCTCCTCTTACAGCTGTGGAGGTAGAGGAGGGGGCAAGGGCTGTACCCTGCTGTCTCCAGGAGGTCTCAGAGCATGCCAGAGATACAAGGTTCTCCTGGAATGAGGTAGCACCTCCAGGCACAGAATTAACCTTCTTCCCTCTCCTGGCTGTGGATATTGTGGACATTGTCCAGGGGAAGCCACTTCCAACTCTCTTGGTTCTTGTGCTGTCAAGAAGAGCAACAGTGAACTCAAGCAAAGATGGAGAAACAAAATCAAAGGGCAGAAAGATGTTGGGTTTTTCCGGCTCTGATCCGGAACTACAGTGGGACAGTTCAAGCCAGACTGTTGAAACAGTCTGGAGACAGAAGAGCAGAGAACAGAGGGACCAACCCAAGTGCAACAAATGGTCCTCTCCACACCCCCAACACCTCAGGAGTGAATAAGAGCAAGTATTGGCTCTATCAGACTTGCTTCTGAAAAAATGTCGTTGTCAAAACAGAAGATCTCACCTCTGCTGACACCTGCTCTGCAAGAGGAGGAGTAGCCAAAGGAACCTGGCACCAGTTTGGTCTGCTCCAGCCTTCTTCCCACATGCTCACTTCCTGAGGGGGCTTCACATCACCATGGATGGAACTTCCATTGCAATGGGTTGAGGACACCTTGGAGCTTTCTTCTGCCTTATCCCAGAGCCCTCCAGCACTACAGACAGTGTAGGGAAGGAGTGTTCCTCAGAGAACAAATGCCTGAAGACAGACAGCTAAAGCACTGTGTTATTGGGCTCCCCCAAGCTCACACATATCCTTTCTCTCCACCTGCCCCTGCACAAGCGTCAGAGAGTGGCCTTGAAGGTGGCCAGCACAGCTCAAACTGTCAAAAGGCAAGGGCCTTTAGATCTGCAAAGATCAAGGTGTGGGAGGGGAAGGGAGGGGAATCAAGACAGGAAAAGCAGGAGAGGCTTCCCAGTGGTCTGTCCCAGCAAGAGGGAAGGAAGCAGCAAAGTCCATCTCATCCACTTTGTGTCATCTTTTAATCTCTTGGGTTTTAATCTTTCACATCAAGAACGAGACACATCATTAAGAGTAGAAGAAATCCCAGTTGGGAGGCAGATGGGGATGGTGAAGGAGACAAAAAGTCGTCTTACTTCTAAGTCTTCTGACTTGTTCCCTTTCTCTATGTTTCTCTCTCCCCTCCTTCCTTTTTCCTCTCTGCTTACAAGCAATAATATAGGTGATCTGAGAGATACAGAACACACTGGGGGCCTCAGCACCTGCAGGAAGGGCAGTGTCATGGCCTAGGGGTGGTGCAGGTCAAGCCCTCCCTTGGTGACAACCTGCGGTGACACACAGGCACAAGGCTCAGTGTGCCAGCTCCTCCAGAAAAGCTCTTCTGCAGCCAGAGGGACAAACAGCAAACATTGCCAGCCAGCTTTTCTCTTGTCAGAGACAGGGTGACCTGTAGAAGCCAGCCCACCCCTCATCGTGAGAGGAGAGACAAGTTTTTGGAGGGCAGAGGAGGACCTGGTGGCACTGACTGACTTGTCCCACAGCCTCAGGCTGGGCACTCCACATCTCAGCTTCTCCCATCTGTCCAATCCCGTGGATAACAATCCTCACCTCAGAGGGTGATTGAAAGAGGTTAATGAATTAACATTTGTAAAAGCTTTAGATAAAAGGCTAAGGATTATTACTGTTGTTATGCATGGAAACAACTCCTAACGAGCATTTCCCATCTCCTCCCTCCTCTGAGCCTGGGGGATCATCTGACACAGATCCTGCCACACAGGAGCTCCCCCAGAGATGGAATTACAGGGAGAGGGCTGCAGGCTGCCAGAGACACTAATCAGGGGAAGACAAATTGGGGCCACTCCATCAACCAGCAGTGCGCAGGGCTGTGGGGCCGAGAGCCTCTCCACTCACTCTCTAATGACTGGTGACAGGTCCATGCCACTCCTGTCCAAGTTCAGCAGGAAAAGGCTGCTGACTTCTGACCATAGCAAGCCTGCCCCTCCTCTTGCCCTTTCAAGGCTGTCGACTGACCCAAGATAGATGCGCAAGGATTTGCTTTAAGGAAAGCTTAATCCTCAAAGGAAACTTCTGGGCTGCTGGCTTGCAGCAAGATTCAGGAACAGGCCAGACAGACATGCCAGTCATAGGCATAGGAAGAGACTAGCTGGGATCAGTTTCTGGTGTCTTAAACCTTGAGCAAAACGTTTTTTAGGGTTTGGGATGAGAAGTAATTCCAAGCAGAAGTCTTAACGTTATACATCTCTTCCTCACACACAAGTACAACCTCAAGGGAGAAAAGCCCTCCCTAACTCGCCTGCTATAAATACACCAAACCACTTAAAATGGCTACGTTAAAAGAGAGCTGGTAATTTGATAGTGGTCTCCACTTAATTAGATTAGGCTCTTCTTGAACTCAAGGACTGAAAGCAGCTGATCCTCCTTTCTTTTTCAGTACTATCCCATCAGCTGCCATGCAGGAAATAATTGTAGTCGCTGATGTCTTGGGCAGCTGGATCAGCAGCCCCACGTGTGCCACAAAGTGCAGAGCTCCAGGTCCCAGAAGAGAGTGGCTGCAGCAGTACAGTGCCCCGTCTGGGCTGCTCAGCAGTGCTGGAAGGAAACAGTGCTGTGCACAGCTTGGTGACAAAGTTCTTCTGTCACATCTGGGGCACAAATCAGCCTCTCTGCACTGCAACGGGTGGGAATGACTTTGAGCTAGGCAACTAGCAAACACCACAGTGAGTCCCCCCTGCAACAGGAGACCAGAGGACAGCACTAACTTGGTCTTCTCAGGAGACTAGAGCATATGCTAATAAACTATATATGCAGCCAGAATCTTTTTTAAAGTATCTTGTTTGCCTGACTTCTCACTTAGAGGGAAATAAGTGACCTGTTTGTAGGTGACTGGAGCTAGTTGGCAGGGTCTGTATCT
The DNA here is from genome assembly GCF_001522545.3 of Parus major. NCBI lineage: Eukaryota > Metazoa > Chordata > Aves > Passeriformes > Paridae > Parus > Parus major. Next base: position 49,149,057 of record NC_031773.1, on the reverse strand, counting down.
GATCAACATTGATAGTAAGACAGAAAGTCACTTGGAAGGGAGAGGTGAAGCTGTTCTGGCCTTAGGACAGTGACTAGACTTCATCAACTCTTGAGGGATTTGCCAAACCTCCCCAGCAAGGCAGTCAGCCAGTCATTACCTTTCTCCCTGGAGTCCAATCCAGCTCTCACTCAAACTGAGGATAATTGTGGCACTGCTATTAAACTGCTGTATTGGACTGATGCCCTTCCTATCCGGGTCTTCCAACCTTTGCTCAATGAACTTTATTCTGTCCCTAGCAGGGCTGCATTCTGCTCCCTCCACAAAACACCTCCAGATTTGGAGAATTAAAACTGCCAGACCTTTTGCCCTCCTTCAACAATGGAGGAACCTTGTTTTAACAACACACAATTTTATATTCAGTATGCTCTTAATTAATAATAAAATATGTCTCGGGTTGTTTTGTTGTGAGGTTTGTTGTTGTTGTTGTTGTTTTTTTATCCTCCTTTTTTTGTTAGTTATTCAGTTTGATTTTTTTATTTTACCTCGTTAATGTAGTGGTGATTTAGATGCAGTTTCCTCTCTCTGCTGCACTTAATGAGTCGTCAGCTTTATTCACTCTCACCCGCATCCTCATGGGAGCATGCTTTGATTTTCTAGTGGGTGCATGAAAACACAGATTAAAGCAATTAGACAGAAATAATCTTAGGGAAAGGGGAAAGAGATCCAGAGCACCTAATTATACCATTTTAATCAAGATACAATTATGCAGAGACTTTTATAGATTATAAATTAACCAAACTCCAAAGGCAGAAAAAATACCATTTTAAATATGGTTCATTACGCTTGTTGTTTCTGTCTTCTGAACTCCCTCAAACTGGACTTCAGGGTTAATTTAGACAAAAAAATCTGGACAAGGCTGCGCAAAAATGGAGGAGAAATAGAAGACCCTGCTTGCTTGGATCAGGGTCTGGAAATGGCCTCTGAGGGAAGGTGGGTGACCAGAGCACATTTCTCACTCGCTGATCTCACCAGTCTTTTCACAGTGAGTAGGTGGACCTGCTGGTCAGCCAGGCTTGACTGAGGACCTCCAGCCACCTGCATGGCTCAGGTAAGGAAAGCCCCAGATGAGCTCTGGGTCTTGCTTTGTCCGAAAAGGCTGTGCCACGCTGCCAGTGAAGGACTGTGGGTACTGTAGTCTAAGGAGCAATTTTCCAAGCTACAAACATTCCAATTAGAAACACAGTGAGTGGGCAAACAAAACACATCAGGCTGGATGTGTTTTCTTCTGAACCCTGGAGGAACTTAAGCCAGCTGCTCCAGATTTATAGCTGCTCCAGATTTATTGCAGCAAAACCACGAGGCACTCAGGCTCTCAGAGCACGTAGGAAGGTGCTCTGCTCCTGCCATCTCTGCAGAGGAGACAGGGAGACCCTCACCCCCTCAAAACTCCAGGGAGTCCCAGTTTCCCATGTAGCTGTCACACTGACTTTATAATGGGGAAAGTGTCCAGACATTGGGCAGAAGCAGGAGGAGAACTCGGGCACCTCTGACTTTGTGGCTGCAGCCCAGTGATGTCTGTGAAGCATCCCGCTGTTCACTTCTGCCGTGAGCACAGCTCAAGTGATCCCTCCTGCACTGGCATGTGGCACTCCTTGAGCTGCTTCCAGGTGATGAGGAGACAGGAGAGGGCTCACCGCAGTGATCCTCAGCTTCCTGAGAGGTTTGCCAGCAAGTCTCCTGAAAGGTTTTGCTGCACTGCGGCCTGTGCAAAACACTTCTTCAGAAGAGTCTGCTGCCAGGCACCTCTCACAAGGGTATCTCAACCCATCAGGGCTGCTCTCCATGGCCATGGCCACCCTATACCAGGAGCAGCAGTGCTGAGATGGCTCCTGTCCTCTCCATTCAGGGCAATGCTGTCATTTGCCAAAGGACCAGCCTTGACCATTTCCCACCTGCGAGTCAGTCCTGCTGGCATTGTCTGGGAGGTGAGGAAGGCTGGGATGTGCCCACAGTGACAGCGACATCACCAGGACAGGCAGCTGGGAAAGGAAGGGGACTGATGGGTCCTACTATTGAGCCTGAGGCTCCAAGGAGTGAAAGACAGCTGCCCTTTCACTCAGCTGTGCCAGAGCCAGGCTGCATCCACTGCCTCGGCGGGGAAAAGCCTGGGCTGTGTGTCCTGTATCTCCCATCCACGGCTGTGTCCGAGGGAGCTGATGGAGACAGACATGGGAGATTCCTAGGACATCTCCCTCTTGCATCCTCCTCGCCCATTTCCCCCTCCCGCAGTGATGAAAACACGGCTTGCGAGGCTGCTGCACTTCATCATCACCTCCTCCTCCGGTCAGGGCAAAGCCCCTAAGGGCTGCAGGGTTTTGGGGGCGGCCCCGTTCCCCATCGGAGGGCTCGGTCTGGTGGGTGAGCGGTGGTATCGGAGTGCCCTCTGCTGGCCCCAATTCCGGACTAGCTGGCCTGTCCAAGCCTTGCACACCCCCCTGTAGCCCTGGAAAGCTGAGCCTCGGCTTGCCCCGACACCCCTGCCATGGTGGACACCTCTCCAGCAGCCACACCAGCCGGCCCACGGGCAACACGGAGCCCTGCCAGGGCCAGCCACAGCCCCAGAAGAGCCAGCACGGTGGGGAAGCGGGGACAGAAATCACTGGAAGTCAGCAATTGCTCTCCTGCTTACTGAGTGCTACGGCAGAGATGCGGCAGAGACTCACGGTGACCTTCGGGAGGTGTCCCCCATTCCGCGGAAGGAAAAGTCCATCCCCTCCTCCTTAACCCCAAGAGGCAAGAATGAGAGCTGTGGTGAAGGGGGCAGTGGAAGAGAACTCTCTCTCCCTTTAGGTTTGAGGCTATTCAAATGGTTGACCCTATGAATGAGTCTCAACAGAGCTGGGGCAAAACATCCTGACCATTTACCTGTTCTAGGTGGTTGGGATCTTCCATCACACTGGGATGCGCATGCTTCTTATTCTCTTACTCCTCATGCCAAATTTTCCTGCAGAGCTCCCCTAGATAACTCCCAGTGTTTTGACTGCCCCAATTTTCCACAGTGAAACCGGCAGGGAAGACTGGAATCATTCTGCCTGGGCCCAGGACACCTGGATTAGGACCCATCTGTGGATTCCTGAGTTATGCTAAGAAAGCTTCCAGGACTGAGTATGCAGAGTGGGGGTCTGAAGTCCCTGTGGATCAATGCTGATTTACACCAGCAGAAAACCTGGCACGTCGTCTCTGGGCTCTGGAACTAAAAAGGTGACCTTCAGGTGCTCTCAGGAGTGGAGAAAAGGAGAGAGACGACAATCCAAGGAGCTCAGGTCCCTCTGTGGAGCCGGTCATTGACGCAGGGATCACGCTGACCTGACAGATACGAGGTGAGCTAACTAGCAGTGCTCTTCTCAGGCTCTTTCCAAGCTCAAGTGCTGCAGAAATGCTGAATACCAGGTCTAGTTACCATTCAGGGCAATGGTTAGCTGGAAAGAGGTAATGGAGACTGGTTGTCTGGGGAGATGACTTGGGTTTGGATCTGGGAGTGTGTTGAGGTATTTGGGGGCCTCTAAGGGAGAGATGCAGCGAGGTGCTGAACATGCCAGTACGAATGGGCCTGACAGAGCAGAGAGGAGTCCCAGAGGAGCCCTGGAAAAGAATCCCTGAGGAGAAACTTCTTCCCACATGTCATGGTAGGCAGCTGAGCCCTGCAAGCACTTCCATCAGGAACTGCCCTTTATAAATATTACAAAACAGTGACAGAAAAAAAAAATGCAGTGGAAGGAGGGTTTTTTAAAGGAAAAAAAAAAAAGGCATCCTGCAGCCTCATCAGGGGGAACAGTGCTGTGTCCTGCACTGGGAGAAAACATTGAAATTGCTTAGATATGCAGAACATCAAAAGACTACATCATGGGACTAACACGAGGTGTTGCCACCCTCACTGGGACTGCTTGTGGTCTTGAAATGCCATGCATGGCAGCTCTCTGCCAGGGAGGGGGCTATGAGTGGACACCATTCTTTCCTGCCCTTCATTAGAGTAATGTAAAATGCAAGCTGACAGCATCTGAGGTGAAGTAAAAACCTGCCTTTCCCTCAGCTTTTCATTAAGCACTGCTGAAACCACTGCCCTCTCTCCCATCTGATAGTCATCTAAATGTCGAGCCACAGACAATGAGGAGCCAACCCCTGCTCCTATTAACCAAAGTGCTGGAAGAATTGCAGGGCAAAAAAACTACTTTGCCTGGTAAAAATGTAAATGTCACTTTACAGAAGACAACTAAAATTTGACAGAAAATCCATCACCTCTTCCAAACACTTTGTGAGCTCTTTTGGATGCCATGCCATGGCTTGTTGAGCAAGTAAGGTGGAACACAACTGCTCTTTTTCCACATCCATCTACTCAATCTCCATCTGCAGTCCATTCATCTGTCACTGGATGGGCCTGTCACTGCCACAAGGGCTCCCATTTTTAAAAAGCGCCAAAAAAAGTGAAAGGCAGCCAAGACCTCCTTCCTTTCTCCTCACTAGACAAATTCCAATCCCTAAGATGTTGGCATGGATCCCATTCTCCATGGTCCCCTGGCTAAATCCCAACCACAGTGGTGTCAGGCTGGGAGTTCCCTGGGCTCCTCTAAATGAAAATTATTTTCTGCAACTGAAATTGAGATCCCATTATCCCACTCTGGATCACTTCCAAGTAGCACAGAAGCCTTCAGCCTGTTTTCTCACCCACTAGGTACCAGTTCCTACCAAGTAAATCAATACACTTTCCTGGTGACCTGCAGCAGTGTTGGGGAACAGCTTCAGGGCATCTCAGGGTTTGAACTCAAAGGTTCTTCCTTCCAGGGGGAAGAAGCCTGTGATGATTCCTGTGCCACCAAAACTAGACTTTCAAGAGAAGAGCTGAGAGATAGAAATCCACACTGAAGTCCTGGAGCAAGCCCTGACTACAAAGCTCTGCAAGATTATTTTCCTCAAGGTCTCTATGGCCTTCTGCCCTATTCACAGCCTGGTTGATCTGTGTTGGCACAGACCATGTGGGAAACAAAGAACCAGAATTCTTGAGATATAGGAAATGCTTTTTATCAGAGCTCTACCCAATCCACTCATCCATTAGTCAGTGACTCCCACTGTCTGCCAGACCGCTTTAATTCCCTTTCTGTGAATTCTTCCTGCCTTCACCACCCTGGGAGTTCCTCCATAGATCAGGTGGAAGGCACGAGGCAGTATGTGAAATAGTTAACTCCCCTGCTGAAGATGCCAAGCTCCTTCAGCCGTGCCAGGGTTCCAAAAAACTAAGAACACTCCAGGTATTTTGCACTCCAGTGCACAGAGGGCTCTCAGAAAAACTCACAGCACTGTGGAAATAACCACAGAGAAACAACCAGAAGAGCGAATGAGAAAAAGAGATATAAAAAGGAAAGCAGAAAAATGCACACATTTGAGGGCAGGAAAGAGCAATGTGGAGATGCAGAGCATCATAAAGTGAGAAGATAAAATTATATTCACAGACACCTGGCTATAGGGAAAGAAAAAGGAGGAAGCCATATAGAGGGGAGAGCATAGATGCAAGGAAAAAGAACATGGAAGGGAAGGGGTGAGTCAGACAGGGAGAAAGGGAGGGATCTGTAGGGATTGCCTGATGTCAAATCTGATAGAAAAGAGGATTTATCTGCAAAAATAACCCACATCTAAGCCACAGCTTCAGAGCAGCTGCGCACACAGCCACAGCACCATTTGCTCTTAAGCAAGAGAAAAAATGTGCTGGTGCAGGTTGCAAGGCAAAGCAGGGTCGTGCCACACCAGGAGGCTCCCCATCCCAGCCTGCCCATCAGCCTGGACCAGGGCGAAGGCAAGGGAGAGAGAGAAAGAAAGGCAAGTCAGAGGAAGGCAATGGCGATCAGGGGCGGCGGGTCCGTCCCTGTCCAAGGTGCTGACCAGAGCCTCCTTCCTCCAGACCCGGCTGCTCTCCTCCTCCTGCCCCTTCCCAGAGGGCAGGGGCCACTCTGGGGACTGCAGGCAGACAAAAGCAGTGTGGTTCCTGGAGCGAGCCGAGCAGCGGGGAAAGACACACACAGTCAGCTACAAATAAAATATATTTTCCCCATTCCTCTCTCCTGTCAGTATTTTCAGCAGTGGGGCTGGGCTTTCTCAGGGCAGCACTGGATGACCAGCAGCAAAGTGTATGTGCATGGCTGGGGAAGTGAATGAGCATAAGGAACCTCTGCAGCTGCATTTCTGACCTGTCTGGAAATGCCATCGTACGGACTAGACATCCTCTCCAAGAAGGACAGCCCTCACTCCTCCTTGAACCAGCCTGTGTTGCCCTGGATGTGTCTGGGTGCGCTCTGTCCCTCCTGCTGCTGGATCCCAGAGATGGGAGGATGAACTCACAGCTGTCCCACCCGCACCTGATCCATCCAGAGTATATAACCAGGAAATAGCAGTCACAACAGTGTGGGTGTGTTGGGCCATGTTTGCCACCAGGGAGCTTTTGGTGGGGAGGTTTCACTCCATGGCCTTAATGCTTACAAAAGGCTTAGTCTGAAAAGAGGTCTGAAAACCACAGCCCACCCACAGGTGGACAGCTGCACTGTCCACACAGCAGTTTGAGCTGTGGACTGCCAAGTCATTTCAAAAGATGAAAGGGCTGGAATGGAGCTTGGCCTCCTCTGCCCTCAGCTCTAGGATGTGTCTCTGTCTTTTCCCAAACACATCCTGGCCTCACCAGGCCATTTTTGTTCCACAGAATTGCAAAGCAGCTGCCTCACAGAGGAGAAAGCAGTGCCCAGGACCCTGACAGAGCTGCTCAAAGGGCATCTACGGATGGTGTTGGCACAGCGTTGCAGAACAAACCTGTCTTTTCAAGATCAACCAGGTATCAGTGCTTTACTATCAGAAACTGGGTTTTCAATTCCCAATAGTCTGGCCCAGAACAATGTGTTTTAAAGAGCCAGTTGGACAAACATTTGATGGAAGGGGTATAAGGGGCTGCAGGACTAGATAACCTCCTGCTGGCTGGATAACAGCACCTCTCTAACTCTCTGTGATTCTAAAATGTGACCAAGTCAGAGAGCAGTTTCCAGTCACGCAGATCGTTGTGCTACCAGACTAATAACAACACAAACACTTTTTAACAGCACTGAAATCTTGCTTATATGTCACATGTAGCAGGAACTTGATATGGCACAAACATGATTCACGCTATGCCCATGTAACAACAAGCAGGACTCTAAAAGCACCTTTCTTCAGGTCACCATAAGAGGCAAAATTACCTCCAGAGATGCAGATGCAGGGCATCAACTGGGTCCCAACTCTTCTGTGAACCAAGCAAATTAGGGAGCTTTTAATCAACTGGGCCCACCTTACATGAAGATGTTCTGTCTGGCAGCAAGCCAGCCCCATCTTTTGGGATGCCTGAAGCCAGGAAAATAAATCAGGAAGAATCAGAACAGAACAGTGCCAGGTTAGCTAGGATAAATTACCTGCCCTGTGGCATCTCCCCCAGCTCTGCTCTCCTTGGCTGTCCTATGCCCAGTAGCTTGCTGGCTGAGTAGCCATCCCTCTCTGGTGGGCCAGTGCCACACGTTTAAGTTGGAACATCATTCTCCAGTTCTAGGAAATTGGATTAAGGGTCAGACAACACTGACTGTTATTTACCTTTGATTAAAACCAGCCCTCCTCCCTCCCAGGCCTGAGAGACCGATGTTGCTGTTATTTACTCTGCTGCCAAACCCGGAGTTCAATCCCTGCCCTGCGGCACTCAATAAAAGTCAGCACAGAGGTGGGGGTGTGCAGCAGGCAGGGCTGAGTGGGTGGAAGGGGAGTGATTATCCAGGCCACCATGTGCAGTTTGTTTCTTTTGAGACTCTGGCTCAGCAAGGACAGGGGTGGTCAAAGTGCCTGCCTCTGTGGCTCATGGGGCTGAGGAATCGAGCCAGGGTGATCCCAAGCAAGCCCTGTTTGCCCCATGCCTGTCTCTGGTGCTCTCCTCTCAACAAATCCCCATTTCCACACAGCTTCCCTTTCTGCTTATGTTCTTCTTTCTCTCTCTTCCTTCAGCCTCCCCTCCCTGCCTCCCCTTTCTGCCTTTTCCTCTCTTCTGCTCCCACTCCTTCCCACCCTCTTCCCCCCAGTCCCTTTCTCATTCCTCTCATTCTCCTCCTTCCCTCTCCCCCACTCTCCAAGCCGCTATTCCAGGACAATAGAGCAGATGGCAGGCTGTTTGTTTTATATGTCCCTTTGGAAAATCAGCTCAGCTGTTGAATCTGCGACTTTTGCTAAAAACAGACACCGTCCAATAGAGCTGAATGCCAGGGAGAAAGGAGAGGGTGTGGGGGGGCCCTGCTCTCCCCACCAGCTGCACCGAGACTCTGTCTGCACCCCACGCCATGCCTTTGGGAAACAAGCCTGTCAGAGAGCCCAGAGAGGAGCTTCTCCCCTGCAGAAAAAACACTGGCAAGCAGGGAGCTTGGCCAGCTTCTACAGCCAGCCTCGCTGCAGCCACAGCTGATGGTGATGTGGGAGAGGTGGGGCAGTGTGGAAGGGGCAGACTCTTGTCAGCACATCCATCCTGATCCTGCTCATTGCCCCAGCCTGCTGCTTCTCCCAGGGCTCGTGGAAACGGAGGTACGTGGGGTATGCTCAGGCAGAAGATGTGGCACAGAGCAGAAGCTGATGCTCTTTGCCAGCCCCACATCTCTTCCTGTGCTACTGGGAGAGCTGTGAGTGAGAAACCACCAGCCAGCAATGAGTGTGTGGAGAGGGGAAGACAGTCCTTGCCTTTTTCCTTCTGGCTTTCCCCTCTATTCTTTTAACCCCTAAGCCCCAAGGTACTGGTCATCAGGCCACCATTCATTTTCTGCCAGCACAGCCATGAAGAGGATGTAGATTTTTTTTCTCTGGTTCTTTCTCTTATCCAAGCCACTTGCTTCATCCCTCACCTCTCCCTTCACATGTGATTATACCAAACATATTTCAGATCTTCATGGTATTTCTGGGTGCAAACTCTGCTCCTGAACTCTGCCCCTCCCTGGCCCAAAAAAACATCTTCTTCTCCCTGCTTAGACATGACAATACTGCCTCATCAATCCTGTAAGCCCTCTCCTCCTTCCTCACCCTGTCTCCGCTTCTAAGTAATTCAGAGTAAGCACCCTGTCCAGCATGAAGTACAAACTTGCCTTGGCTCAGAACCAGGGCTGCTGGATTCTCTCTCTGCCAGTGCAATTGCTGGATATTTGATGGCATATCCTGCATCTGATACGTGGCCAAAGGCACCAGCTGCAGATTCTCTCTGTGCCCCACTTCTGGGGGTGGGATGGGGAAGGCAGGGTTTCAGAATAGCAGCATCACTCCCCATCCAAATGCCCTGTTTCATCACACTACTTTTTCCTACAGTGCTAAAATCAACACTGTTTTGTTTTTGAGCAGTGGCAGAAGGGTCAGGGCCAGAAAATCCTGTTTAATTTGTTCTTAAAGTTCACTATGGATCACATGCAGCTCCCAACAAAACCAAGAGAGGCTTAACCGAGGCACAGTCAGCTGTAAAATCGGAAGAGGCTCCTTAGCCTTGCAAAATCCTGGAAGGCATTTTAAACACAAGAGATAGGCAAGGAGCCTATTCTTGGGGTCTGTAATTAATCACTTACAGTTCAGGCAGGGAGAGAGATAAGTTCCCAGCTTTCTTGGAGCCGAAGCTGGATCAAACATGAAGGGAAAAAACCTCTCAGGCTGTCAAGGAACAGCCTGAAGAGGCAATGCCACCTGAGCAACAACAGCTCAGCTCTGCACTCCTTTAAACTCCCAGGTATTTAGGCAGAAAGTCTCCAGGAAAAATTCCTGCATCAGCTGGTGAGAACAAGCACAGTTACTTGAACACTTATGATGCTGCTTTGTCTTCTGACAAAGTGTTGCTTATGTCTGTGGCAACACTTGCATCCTTTTCAGTGCAGCCACACGATGAGCACTATTTGGCAGAAGAGAAAGTTCCAGGTAGTCTGAGATTCCATCTCGGGCTCCAACTGCTAGCAGGCTCCTCGAGGGAAAACATAAGGATGGTCCATGCCTCCCTGTGACCGTGCACTCACTGAATGCAGTAGTCACCCACCCTCCTCCAGCTTTACATCCATCCCAGAAGTGTGTAGAGCCAGATGTCAAGTCGGGTTTTTGAGATTGATGACAAAAAAAAAATTAACAAATTAATTAAAAGAGCTGCTGATCCCACTCTGGACTGTCTGAAAAGCCTGCATTGTAAGCAAGGGCAGAAGAAGTAAATTAAGAAGCTAAATCTATTGTAAGCAAGTGACTGCAACACTGACGAAAAGCCACTGACTTATCTGCAGTGTTATTAAAAAAAGGAGAGGTTCAGGGCCAACCAAACGGATCTCACCTGAACTCTGTCTCACAGGCTGGCATCCTCAGTGGCACTGCTGAGCTGCAGTTGCCCTGATCACAAAAAAAATCCAGAGCTGGGGGGCCAGGCAGCTCCCAAACAGCACTTTCAATGCACTGCTGAAACTCCCATGCTCCTCCAAGGCCTCGCTCAGTGGTTTCTTTCCTTCAAATCTCCCTTCTTCCTCTTCCTATTCCTCATCCTTTGGCTTCTGTCTGATAAACTGCTTGCCTTTTGAAGGCTACTTCCTTAGCAAGAAGCCTGGGGAGAGAGCTGAAGGCTGCAGTGTGAGTACAAGTTGGGCAAATCCCACAGAGGCTCAGGAATCTGTTTTTCTTTGGCAGCAGAGCTGTTAAGAGGAGTTGGCACCAGAGACAGAACCATTGTCTAGTGTTGCTATTCTTCTCTCTCTCCCCTTCAAGTCTTTAGCAACAACTGCAGTTTCCCACCTATTTCAACTAACTTCTCTTTCCCCCTAAAGAAAGGATAGTCATTAGCATTTTTTTGCACTGTCAAATAGGGCTCTTCTTATAAAAAAATCTTCACGCTAAGGGGAAAGTGAAGAAAAGATATTGTTAACATGAAAGCCTTACTTAATATTTTACATTTCAAATACTGTAACTGCTTTTTTTTTTTTTCCCCTCCTTCTCCTTTTTCTGAATTTTCAGTACACAGTTTAAACATCATTAATAGTGGTGGTTGCTATGGCGTTGGGCAGGCAGAGGTGTCTGTATTTGAAACCTTGAACTGCACTTAATGTTGTACAACAGCAGGGTCATGCCAACACCCTTGACTTTGACCCCATTTTTCCCAGTAAAATATAAAGACCATGTCTCCATTCCTTTTTATTCTTGGGAGAGGGCTTTTTTTTTTTTTTTTTCCCCTTTTTCCCCTGCAATGAGAAAAGGAAGTGTGAGCTAGAGAAAGGTAAAAAAAAAAAAAAAAAAAAAGAGAAAATACAAATTTAATAGACCCAGCGGAACCTTTCCAAAATGTTTGTTACATCAAGAGAAAGAGAATAAAAAAAGACAGCCCCTGAAAAGTTTCACATGAGATTGTTTCTCATTTTCCCAAGCAGCTAAACATTTTAATAAACTAGGAAAATGAGATTGTAAAACCACAACATCTGACAGCAAGCCCCAGGGGCAGGAACCATTCCTGAAACTAATTTTAACTCATGTTTTAGCGTTGATCAGATTTCATGTGGTGAACGTCCCATTAAGCTGTCTCTCTGTTCTTAGAGAAAACCTGGTTTCTTTTGTCGACTCAGAAGCTATTTTCTTTCCAGAGTACTGTCGTCACAGGCATAGCAGGACTTTTCTGTCATTCATTTCTCTACGGCCCAAGAGCTGCCCTGCCCCAGACATCTTCTCATCTGTTCTGTTTCCTTATGAGACAAGACATTTTCCACAAAAGTGGCACTTAACTGCTCCAGCAATGAAACCCAGTCTTAAACAGGTCCCCATACAGCCACTCAAGGATTCAACCCATTAAACATCTGATCTTCAGCTGTGCAAAATGCACCAGGTCAATTCAGACCAACTGAATCCAGGATCCAAAGCAAGCTTTCAGTTTCTCTGCTTTGCTTTTACCCCAGGGAAGTGAAGCTGCTGTACCAGTTTCCTCACATGAATTGCATTTTGCTCTGATTGTCACCAGGACATCTACAGACAGGACCAGCTTTTTAGCTCAAAGTCTCCATTAACATCAGCTGAAAAGATGAATAGGGAAAAATGATATATCCACGTAGTGTAGGTTTCTCTTGAAAACTCATTCTTTCTCACAAAACTGTATTTCATCTTCTGGCTGCGTTCAAGCCCAGCCACTGTGGGGCAGGACTTTTTGGTGCTGCAACTCTCTTCCAACAGCTGTGTCTCTGTTTTGTGCCATGTAGATTCTTGGCTGGCATAGCCACGTGAGCCAAGGGCTTTCCACAACTCAAGGAATGGTCACTGGCATCAGCTCGCTCCTGTGCCTGCTCAGGATGAGCTTCTACTTCAAAGGCCTGTTGTGCAACAGAAGAAAGCAAGGATGTGTGCTGCTACACAAGCTGACTAAATGCCAGTAAGAATGACCAGGTTGAAAAACAGCTCTACAGGCTCCTGCCTTCTGTTTTTTTCCAGAAATTAAAGTGCTTGTTCCTTTCTAGATTCCCCCTTTGCAGAGGTGGAAGGTCTTTCTGACGCCTTTCCTTTAAACTTTGTGTGCGCTGTGTAGGAGATGCTGGTGCTTGGGGGTGGAAGGAGGTGACAAAGTGGCCAGTTTTCAAAACAGCAAAGCCACACTGACAGTCCCCTTTGGCTCTTCCAGCCCACCAGCAGCAGGCTTAGTCACATCAGCAGCATCAAAGCTGAGCAGCTCTTTAGAGAAAGGGCATTTGTCCTTTCATCTGGAGATTACAGGATCTCTCACAGATCCCAGCAGTCTGTTTTGAAATGCTCTTTCAAGAAAAATACCTGTTTGTGGCACCACCTGCCATTTAAAACAGCCTCTTTTGCCTTCCAGCTTTTCCTGAAAAACCCTCCCCCAGCCACTTAACTGTGGGTACAAGGACAAAATGATGCCAAAGTTCATTCCCCAGCAAGGACCATTGCCCAGCTTTCACTCTGGGCACTGTATTGAGAAAAGAACCCTTCACAGACATGCCAGAAACCTTGTAGCCTGTTTGGGTCCGCTCCTTCCCCCTGTTGCGCTCAGCAGGGAGAGCAGGAAGGCAGAAAGCCGCAATTAGCATCTGGAGGAAAGACCCACAGAGATAAAAAGCTCTTTGCCTTGCTGTCTCCATTCCTTCGTGACTCAATTTTTTTGGTTGGGGACAGAAAAGATTATAAAGCTGTAACCTCTAATCCGCTCCTAAGCGCTCCTTCTCCATCTCTTCCTTTCTCCTCTCTTTCAGGCAGTTCTAATCCTTTATGTCTCTTCTCACAGATAGGAGCTGGAGTCTAATCTCAGACGACAGGTTGGTAATTAGAGCAAGAGATTATCCTGACCCCACATCAAGAAGGTAAAAGGAGAGGAATAATGCAGCACCATACAAGATCGAACCCTCAACATTCAATGCGGGAACCATCCCCATCTCACTCAGTTTCCTCCTGGCTCCCTTACCCCACGCCCTCCCTTTTGTTCCAACAGAGCTGGGAATTCCTAATTCTTCGTACTTCCTGCCCATCTCCCCTCTGTTGAGCAAGGACTATGCTCCTCCAGGATTCATTCAGACAGAAATGGTCACATTTTCCATTTCTATAGACTTTGACTATGCAGAGACTCAGCAGGTCTGTGGCTGCAAGTGTGGGCAGTAGGGAAAGCATGGATATGGAGGAAGAGGCCCTGCTCAAAGAGTCTGGAGCCATGACGTGCTGCCACCCACCAGGAGCTGGTATACACACACATATATATATACACCAGGTATAAACACACAGGGCCCTTCCAATCCAGCAAGACTGCCAGCCAGGGCACAGAGCAGCAGCAGCAAGTCCTCATCTCTACCCAGGTGGCCAGCAGTCACTGTCTGATCCTCGATGTGCTCAGAAGGCACACTGCTGCCATCCCTTGCACACAGCCCAGCACAGCTGAGAAGCTCATTCATGTGTCCAGCCCATCTTAGCCATCTTTGGATCAGACCTTGTCTCTTGTCCTGTGTCACCGGTACTGAGCAAGGCACAAGAAAGCCCCAAAACCACCACAGCGAAGGTGAAATTGGGAGCACCAAGCTTCTTCAGTCTCCCACTCCCTCCAGAGTGTCACCTGGATCTGCTGTAGCTGGGGCTCAGGCATCACCAGCCAACAGCCTGCAGGCACCAGGATGTGTTGGGGTAGAGGTGGCAGTGGAGGGATCGAAACCTGCTGGGGAAAAAGCAAAGTAAGGTCAGAGGACAGTTTTTACACCAGCACACAGCTGGAAGATGAAGACCTCTCCCTCACACCCCCATTCCACATCAGGCGCCCACCCTGCACCACAGAGCTCAGGACTGGCTGTTCACCCTAAAATGTCTTTTCTCAGCAAAGCCTCCCTCTGATACCCAAATCCAGCTCTAGCCCATGGAGCCCAAGCCCACAGCTCACCCTAATCAGGGAGATGAGCACTGCACCAGCCCCTGCTACATGGTTCTCTTGATGCTCTTTTCATCACCTAGCTGCTTCCCACCCCTGCCATCTCCAGCCAGGATCTTCCTACTCATGCTCTGCAAATAACAACTTTAGGTTTGTTCACTCAAAGAGAAGAAGGTAAATCAAAGAACAGTTTTGTTTGCAGTCAGCCTGAAGTGAACCTTTTTCTTTTTTCCCTTCAGTTTTCTCAGCAAAGCATAAAATGAAAAAACAAGCAGAATTTCCTTTCCTGAGTTTAAAAGACCATTTCTGTTCCTGTCCCTGAGGTAAAAGGTTAGCTTGTTCAGCCTCAAAATGGGAAATAAACAGCAATACTTTTGGCTTAGGCATTGTCCAAATAAAATGTTTTGAATGCTTCATTTCTTCCCACTCACCCAAAAAGGTTTGCAAAGTTTGTAAGTGTTCACAAACAGATTAATGCTGGGGTGCCCCTCACCCAACAAGGCATGGGGCTGTAAGGTTTCTGTCCCTCCCTGCAGCCCTCCTGCACCCCGTTGGGCTGCCTCCCCCTCCCAGCCTGTTGTCTGAGGGCTCACACAGCAGCAACACCCACAGCACTCATGCCCCATACCTTGAGGGATCCTCCTGGGGCGAGAAGGGGCCGCTGAGCTCAATGACATTGAGTTTGTTCTCAAACACACCATAGCTGAGGGTGACCTACAAAGTAGTGGTGAGAAAGGAGTAGAGAGAATGAGATGAGTTCAGAAGCCAGGAATTTGCTGTGGATGACAAAAACTCCCATTCTAGCTCTTTCTCTGCTGGCTTAGCCTCTATCTTCCACATCTCTTCCCTCTTCCTTCTTCCCATGATGGTCCACCCTACTAATCCTTTGCAAGGCATACACAGTGCCATGTCAAAGGCCCTTTTCCAATCATCATTTCTGCTTGTCCTTGTACCACATTCTCCCAGGGATGCCCTCAATCCTCCCATCACTCCCCATACAGTGCTCCCCCACCATTGATCCCAGGGCACCGTGACTGCCAACTGTGCTGCAGGCAACATCTGCTCCTTATTTCAAAGAAGCATTTGTCAGGAAAGCCTGCCCGGAAGAATGGATGATTGATTCAATGCACATCAGTGCAACAAGGTGCCTGTAAGCTCCCCTCCACCTCTCCTTCCTCACACACCTCCCTCTTGCTTCCTTTCCCCTCCTCACCTGCTGCACGAGCTGAGAGGTGGGGATGAGCTGCAGGTTCTCCAGGTGGGAGTGGAAGAGTGTATTGGGAATCAGCTGCCCACCGACTTTGCACTCGATGATGTAACCCACGGTGCAGTCATCCGGCAGGCGGATGAGCTCAGAAGTGCTCAGGAAGTTCCTGCCACTGGAAGAGAGTAGGGCTGCACAGGTTAGGAAAAGGGTAGGGGCAGATGTGGGCATCCATTTGGGCAGGAGATTACTGAAAACCAGGGTAAATCCTGTAACTAGGCACAAAATCCCCAAGTTCCACCTGCAAATACTTAGGAATGGGTTTGCTCTTTCAGCATTCCCAGCCATGCTGTCCCTGATACCTAATCCAAGTTCTTGGTAAACTGATGCTGACAGACTCAGCTTCACTGAGGCATTTCTCCACGTGTTTGGTGAAGTGCACTGCACCCCTGGGAGGGGGGTCAGTCAGACAAGAGACACAGTGGGAGCATGTGGCCAGGTCCAGGGGGAAGAAATAACAGGACATGCAGCTTGGATAAGCCATCTACTGTAATGTAACACCACATACTTGGCCACTTTTTGATGACAGGCTAAACCAAATTTTAAGGCTTCTGGAATTGGAATTTACACAGTGTGAAACACTGTCTACTACAACAACCCCCAGCAAACTTAAAAGTGTTTTAAGCATTTTAGAAACAGTAATGGCAGACTTTATGCCAGGTTAAGCATTGTCTACCTGTGTCACTTTCACTTTACCCTAGATCACAGATCATCCTCTTGAGTGGGTCTACCATAAAACACATTTCATGGGCTTTGGCTAAAGCAGCCAGCTGGTGTGGACCAGATCTGTCCTTCTGGGTATGCTCAGATCTGGTTAAGGCTGGCACAGCCAATGGCTACCAGTGTACATGCCTGTGTATAAGCTAGGGCATCATGGAATACATCATCCTGTTCTAGGCTAGGATAACACGACCTTGGGACCTAACTCTGTTTCCATGCATCAGGCTGAGGAAATGACAGTGGACACCTGAAGCCAAAGAGGGTGTGGGGTGAGGGAACAGAAAATGAGCTCAGGAGGGAGGTACAGAAAGCTGGAGAGACTGATGAAGGGGAGGTGAGATAGGCAGATGGGAAAAGAGTCATTTGAAGCTGAAAGGGATGGGAAGGAGTGTGGGGAGTAAGCAAGAGCCTTAAGGAGATGGGGACAGAGGCATGCATCATCCTGTGACCTTGTTTCCTGATGTGCCTGCTCTTGCCAGTTTTCAATCAGTTGGCAGACCCAGCCACTACATCCTTCCTCCAGTCTCACATCTTGCAGACGTGCAGCATGTGGCACTCTGCACCTCTGCAAACACCACAGGCACAAATCTAGGTCTGACATGGCCAGGAATTAATGTGCATGTTGCTCATCCCCAAAGGCTCCCACACTCCCCAGCTCACCTGGCCCAGGGCACCATCTTCCTTGCCAGCTCACGGCTGATGCAGAACCCAGCCCCTCCCGTGGCAAACCAGAAGTGCACGGGTTTCTGGAGAGAAACACCAGAGGAAATCAGTGGCAGAGGCTCAGACAGTACCATACTCCCAGAGGTGGGAATGCTGGAAACGCGGCCTTGATGTCAGGACAAACACAGCCCTATTGTCACCCCAGCCCCCTGACTGCTGCCCAGAAGGACTTGCTGGCAGTACAGCATGGATTTTCACTTCCTCATAACTGGAACAGCCAGTTGCTCCTGCTGGCAGCAACAGTTGGGGTGCCTAGGGCAGGCTTATGTCCTGTCAGGCAAGTACCCAAAGGCAGAGCAGCAATGTGGGATTGCCCCTTGGATGATCAAACTTAGTCTAAAACCTACAGCCATGTTCAGACAAGATGGCAAGTTTTCAGCTGTTGCCATTGCTCCTGGGACCTGGCTCTCCTTGCAATACTGTGCTGGTTTTGGCCAGGGTGGGTAGAGTTAACTTTCTTCACAGTGGCTGGTGTGGGGCTGTGTTTTGGATTTGTGCTGAACACAGAGTTGACGATACAGAGATGTTTTTGCTATTGCTAAGCAGGGTTTACACAGAGCCTTTTCTGCTTTTCGTACTGACCCACTGGTGAGGAAACTGGGGATGCAGGGGAGGCTGGGAAGAAACACTGCTGGGACTGGTGACCCCAACTGACCAAAGGGATTTTCCAGCCCATATGACACCATGCTTAGTATATATATAAAGAGTGGGGAGCAGCAGGAAGGGGGGAACATTTGGAGTGATGGTGTTCGTCTTCCCAAGTCACCACGATGTGTAATGGGCCTCTGGAGGTGGCTAAACACCTGCTTGCCCATGGGAAGCAGTGATTCAATTCCTTGTTTTACTTTGCTTGCTTACATGGCTTTTGCTTTCCCTTTCTTTATCTTAAACCAGGTTTTCTACCTTTTGCCCACTCCCTCTGGTGGGGGAGTGAGCGAGTGGCTGCATGGGGCTTGGCTGCTGGTGGGGTTAAGCCATGACAAATGTGAGCCAGAGCACCAAAACAACCCACTGCCCCTGCACCACCACCATGGGTCGTACCGTCTGGTTGTTTGGCAGCGTTTCAGAGGCCCAGATGGGTCGGTTCAGGCTGGGTTTGCCCAGGTAAACATCCCACGTCTCCGTGTAGGAGGACAAGAGCTTCAGGAGCGCCCGAGGGTTCAGGTAGTTGTCATCATCCAAGTGGCAAAACCAGCTGGGGCAGACAGGAAGACACAAGAAGTTCGTGGTGAGGAGGGTGCCTCTTGCTCTCAGGGGTCCCCCCACGGCAGCCCTGCCTCACCTCAGGCCGCTGGCCAGGAAGGCGTCGAACTCTGCAGCCATCTTGCAGGACAGGGCCAGGTGGCTGTGCTCGGCAGAGCAGTTGGTGAAGATCACATGGCCACCTGCCAGAGGAGGGAAAGCTCAGAGCCAGCCCACTTTGCACGGTCACAGGGAGGACATCTGGGCAGGAGGGAAGGGGTTTGTTCACAGACAGTCTCCTCACGGCCCCCCAAAAGGCATCCAAGCCCATGGCAACATGGGTTCCACTCCTCCCCCTACCAGAGGATGAAACCTGGACAAAGCCAAGCAACTTGGCCAAGACTAGGAAGCCTGCCATCCACACTTCCACCTTGCCAACCATGTTGCAGAGGTTGAGGGGCTCTGTCATGTGCTGCTTCTGCCCATGGATGCTTTAAAGCAGAGAGCACTCTTCCTCCAGTCAGCTGCATGCCCTGGGTTAAGCCACTACTCCAAATCACCATCACCACAGGAAACATGGTAAGGGGTGTGTTTTGATGGGCACTGCTGGGGCAGGACAGCCAGCCCTCACACCAGACCCCTCTCAAGGCCAGGGCAGATCAGTGGCTGAAGGTGGAGTAGAAAGGTGGTGTCATAGGACAGGTCATTACCCATTCTGCTTTTCAAGGCACTGTCTTCTTCATCAGTGAAGATGTAGGTCTGGGGAAACAAGGAGAAGAGATGGCTGTCAGGGATGGAGCTGGTACTGTTCCTGGCTGCCCACCTCTTCCTCTCACAGCTGGACACACTTGACATGGTTACCCCACTCCATCCTCTGCTGCTGTACCCACTCCCAGGCAGCAGATGATCAGAAGGATGGCTGTGCTCCCCACTCCTGCAGGGCACAACCATCAGTGCTTGTGTGGCTTCATTTCCCCCCCCACCCCACTGCCTTGGGAACAGGGGTCCCACTACGCTGAGCGAGGGGGCGAGGAAGCCCTGGAACTGGTGTCAGTGGTAGAAAAATTAAAGCATTGTGGTTAAATGATGCTTGGGTTAAAAGAACATCTGCTTGTGTGTGAAGTGTGCACAGCCCCCTGCCACTTTCTGCCCCCACCTCCTCCTCTTGCTCCACTCTCAGGCTCCTCTAATCCCCCTTGCTGCCATTATGTGGCACATCTCCCCCTCTTCAGAGCCAGGCGAGGATCAGGGCTGGTGGAGAAAAGCTTTCCTCAAGCAGAAAATGAGCTTTCATGAAATGAAAAAGGAGTCGCGAGCCATAAACAGTCTCCCCACCAGCTGCCCACAGGCTGGTTAAACACAGCACCTGCACAGGCACAAAGGGAACAAGGCAGGCAGACAACAGCTCCAGCAGCCAGCACTGCTCCCCAAAGGCTCTGGCAGGGAGACACGAGTCTACATCTCCCCACACCCACTCAGCATTTGGGAGATGGATCCCTATCTAGAGGACACAGCAGGAGAAAAGCTGTGTACGTGAAAATAAGGCAATGAAGGCCCCTCAGAGATCACCTGGCCCAAGCAGAGACAGCAGGATGGTTTTGTGATCTCAGATGGATGAGCTACAGCGCTTGATGAATTACCCTCCAAGAGCTGAGCTGCAGCAATGGAGCATGCACACATTCCTACCCCGCCCCACCAGTAAAGTCACTTAGTTAAAACCACTTTCAAGAAGCAATTAACTAAGTCTTCAGGTAAAGGAACTGCTCTGGGTCAGGGGACCATATCACAACCTTCAGGCAAGGCAGGGACTGTCAGCAGCATGGGATTTCTCTTGCCAGCACGTCAGAGTTAGAAATTTCCACTCTGGCAAATGTTTTCATCTTAAGAAAAACAAAATCTGAAACTGTTGAAAGTTTCTGACATTTTCATTAAAAAAAAAAAACAAACAAAAAAAACCCCAAGAAATATTGTTACTGGAAATTACTTGCTCACAGATATAAAACCAACTAGATACCACGTGTCTAACAAACATCTCATTTGATTGGCTTAAAATAGCAATCTGCATCTTTTCCAAATTTTCTTGTAAAAATATTCTGAGGTTCCCAGTTTTCTCTTGATGCAAGATGGGAAATGTTTTGTTTTTTTTTGCAGACATCCAACACGTTTCTGTGGAACCCAAGAATAAAAGTACACCATCACCACAGGCAACACCAGACTGTCCAAAATAACTGGAAAATGGGAAATATGAGTGTGGGGACTAGGCAAGTATGATTTTTCTGGCACTTTCCAACTCTGATCTCTATGGCACACCTGGCTGTGCTCGAGAAATGCAAAAGAAAATCACAATAGCACAGGCAGCTGCCTCCATGCTCGTCTCTCCATCCCTCACAACCCTGAGGGTGGGAAACCTGGAACAGCAGTTGCTGCCAGAGACAAAGCACAGAAAGTATCCCTCCATTCTGGAGTGGGAAAGATGGCTGTGTAGGAAAGGATGTCTGCTGGACAGCAGTGCCAGCAGTGATAGGGAGCCACTGTGTCAAGCAGCTTTTCCTGGCAACTCTTCATGAACATTAGAGCTCAGGCAATGGATGAACACTAGACTTTGGGACCTCCTCAGCCCAAACTGGGGAAATAGCCTAGCAATAAAAATCTAGGAAAAGGGAATAAAGACGTGGAACCTGACAATCCAGGGCCATGTTCATTGCCTAGGTTCCCAGGGAACCCCTTTTCTATGAAGAAACCCTCTCCAAAATGCAAACACATCAGCAGGATTACTGTTGTCTCCTGCACAGAAAACAGATTCAAAATCTGTGGTGCGTTCATATCACTGAAAATCTGAGATCAAGTTCAGGATGGGCCATTCAAAGGTTTTATTTCAACTGGCTGGGTGTGTGGACTTCCAAAAGGAGGGGAAGTGCTAGAAATAGTTCATGTTACCAAACCACAGAAAGCTGGACTTATCTCCGTCAAAACTACTGGGGCCAGGAGTGTAAGTCACTCCAGGATTCCACCCAGCTAAACAGTCATCAGAACCCCCACTTCTATTTAGATTAAGCTTTTGCTGAGGAAAAGGCCTTTCACTAAAATGACTTTCACATCAATCTCCAGTGGGAAGTTTGTCATGGATCAGTTCTCAAGAGGCAGAGCATGGTCCAGCAAAGAGTGCCCATCTCCCACTTCCCCATCTCTCACCAACTGCATGATTTCAGATTAAACAGAGCATTTGCAGAGACAATCTCTCCCTCTCTTATTTTCTACCCAAACAGAGGATTTTTAATTCAGCTCCCATACAGTCTGTCCTTGCCATCAAAACCACAGCTGTTCCTGCCTCCTGTTACAGTCACCTAAGCCTGACCTGGGAGGTCTGGGTTGCTTCTTCCAGGAGGAAACCATGCAGTTCTCCAGCTCTGAAGCCAGGCTTGGCATCAGCAACACAGCCAGCTGCTAAAATTTCCCTGCTGGCTACTGGTGGAGAAAGACTCACTGAATTGGTCTCCAGCCATGATTAAGGGCAAGTGAGACGTAAGTTGCTGGATCAGCCCTAGGAGAAAGCAGCGTCTGCACATCAGGACTTCTGAGACCTGAATTTCTCCAGGACTGGCTCCTAAAGCCTGTGTCTCTCCATAAGGACTCACTAATAGGAGGTCTGGTGCAGTATTCCTTTCCCCACAACAATTAAATGTTCTTTGCAAATTGAAAGCTGTCCTTTTTTTGCTAAGCAAGGTTCTCTATATTGTCAAATTTTCTAAAACTAACCCTTTCCTGTAAACTTAAAAAACCCTTAAGCAGGAATATATTAAAAAAAAAGGTTTTGATTTTTACGTACTTCTCTTTATCTCCCTTTCTGCTCCTACTCCACTTCCCTCAAAGCCATTTCATATAAAAAGCAGAAGAAAAACAACAAAAAATGAGGAGGAAGGAGGAAAATACTGAGCTTGCAACAAAAATTGATAACACTGAAAAAGCTCCGTTTAAAAATGAGTGACACTCCCATTCTACCCCTTCCTTCCTTCATTCCTGCTCAGTCTGTGTAGTTTTCCAGAGGCTGGCAGCTGCATGGGAAATTCAACACCTCTTCCAAGGTTTGGACATCACTTGCATGCCAGAGGGGATCAGATGAATCTGGGGAGCTAGTATCTAATTCCTGTCATCAGCAGAATGGCCAGGCACTGATTTATCAAACAAAGGAGGGACAGCCGAATTGCTCCTTCAAAACCCACTGGGAAGGCCCCAGGAGCAATATCCTAATGCCAGTGCAGCCATGCAGTTGGGTTTGGCCTCTCCAAGGAGCTGCTGGGCTGGAGCAGGCCAGAGAGGAGAAGTGCATCTGGAGGAGGAAGAAGGGCATCTGAGATGGTGAGAGGGACACGCAGCCAGGAGAGGAAGCGTGCTCAAAATAGGACACGGCTTCCTGTGACGACCGCAGCAGACCAGACAGTTGCAGCACCATGAAATGGAAAACCACCCTTACCCAGAAAACTCTGCATTGCTTCAGGCACTCTCCTACCCAGCACCTCCGCCCCCGTCCCCCTTCCTCGCTGGGGCCTGAATTTGCCTTATAGGCACCCATCACACACAGGCAGAGGCAAAAAAAACCCACCCCTCAGGGCAGCCACAGGATTTCTTCTTTCTTGAGGAGCAGCTCTGCGAGGGAGGGAGGGAGGAAAGCACCGGAGCTCTGGGGAGTACTCCTGCCCACCAGTTTGCACAGCACCACTGATGTGGTGCCCCACATCAGTTTCTCTAGCAGGAAGGAAACTCTCCAAACAGTTCTAGCAAAGGATGGAAACATTGGGCCCCAGTTAAAAAAAAAAAATAAAAAAATGGAAAGCACACCCACATCACCTCAAGATCATGCACATGAAAGCGCCTGCCCAAGAATGGAAAGTATGGATTGTGCTGATGGTGCTGGGGGTTGAGCAGGGCTAACTACAGGAGGTCCTCCAGGAGCCTGCCTGCCTTGTTCTCTTGCCCACTGCACTGCACCTTTCCAGGGCAATGGGTGTCCAGGCACAGTGTAGGCATCCTGACAAAGGGCCAGGGGAGCCTGTCAGCTCCAAACCCAACAAACTCATGGCACTAGGAGGTGGAAATGCATTTCATACAGACACAGGATGGTCTGTGCACTCAGTCTGACACGGCGTCTTCACCAGCCTGTCACATGAAGCAGCTACTGTTGAAACATTTTGCTGGGTAGCATCTCCCTCTGAACATGAAGTGAGAAACGGAGAAAATGAGGCAAAGTACTGAGGGGCACTACAGTGCCCAGCCTCCCTCCTCTGGATTTTATCCCCTTGCCCTGACACCCCATCCTTTCCCCTTTACTAACACCTTCTCTCTAGTCAGAACCCACACACTCACCTGTTCGCTGACCTGGGATATCCACGTGTCCAGGAGCAGCTCCATCCTGCTCTGGTGAAACCTCTTGGTTGTCTTCACAGCTATGAAAATGTCCCCAAGCGTCAGGCTGCCCTCAGTCCTGTATACCTCCGGGGGATGGAGTTTGAGGTCCTTCTGCCCCCTGCCACCGGCTCCCTCTGGGCTCCCTTCTCTCTGTTGCTCTGGCTTCTCCAACATCCCCTCCCAGAGCCCTGGGTACCGAGCTGCTTCCCGAGCCCCACGGTGCCACACAGAGAGGAGAGCCACACTGGCAAGGAAGAGTGCGGCTCCGGAGACACCATGGACGAGCCAGCGGCCCATGGCTCCCGAATCGATGCCACCGCAGCCAGTATCCTACGGAACGAGGACAAACTCTGCCTGTGCCTCCGAGTGACGCTGTCTGCTCTTCCCGAAGCCTCCGAAAGGGCAGGGTTAGTCAAGAGCAAGGTCTGGACAGGATGTGGTCAAGGAACAGGGTGGGCAAAGACCAGGAAGCCAAAGTCAGCAGACCTGAAGGATCCCGATGAAGCAGGGGGGCTGTGATTTTCACAGACTACGGAGGGCTCAGTGACCCAGCGAGGCAGGGACACTGGAAAGTACTCCGAGGAGACGGCACGTGGCTGGCACAGCCTGCCAGGAGGAAAGCCAGCATCCCTGCTCCCGACGGAGAGGCCGAGTGTCCCGGGCTGGGGGTCGAGGGGGCGGCGGAGGAGATCAGAGCCATGGGTGGGCAGTCTGGAGCGCAGGCATCAGCTGCCCAGCGGCTGGGGAGAGGGCGGCAGACACGGGGCTCAGCCTCGGCACCTGCTCCCCGCCGCTCCCGGCCAGCCCCGGTCCCGCCTCCGGGCACAGGGCGGGGCGCCAGCCCGGGCAGGGAGCGTGGGGAACGGGGGAGCCCTGCCTCCGACGGGGCCTTTGTCTCCGCACGGCATCCCCGCTCCGGAACACCGCCAAGGTGACGAAGGGCACATATAGGAGGACAGACCTGCTGCTTGAGTGATTTCCCCGCTTGTCTGTGACAGTTCAGACCGATCCCTGCAGCCCTGCTCGTCCCGGTGCTCTTGAGAGAGGAGGGGATGGTGACACTGATGTGGGTTCTGGCGAAGTTAAGGTGCGGGGTCCTCTGTTGTTCTTGCTGGGAACGATTTTTCCCCAGGAATTCCCTCAGCCCCAAACTTTTCCTATGGACACAGGTCTGAATTGCTGCCCCTGCCTTTTCGTCCCAGCTTGCTTCCCAAAGCAGGATCGTGTTGTTCCCTGCTGTCCCTCCTACCGCCACACCCCAGAGTCTCAAGCTGGGCTGTGAACCCCACTTCTGACACCCAGCTCCTAAACCACCACTCTGCTCTGGAAGGTCACTTTTCCTCGGCCTCCAGCCCTGGAACCCCTGCCCTCTGCCCCATCTCACATCCCCACCAGGATGTCCAAGGACATTCTGCTGCCCAGGTGGCTGCAGAACCGGTGACACCCACAGGAAGAGATACACCAGCAACCACAAGCATGAGGAAGGGCCTACTGCCTCCCTTTCAGTTGTAGAATCACAGAATGACTTGCGTTGGAAGTAACTTTGAAGATAATCCAGTTCCAAGCCCACTGCCACGGGCAGGGACACCTTCCACTAGACCAGGCTGCTCAGAACCTCATCAAACCTGGCCTTGAACGTTTCTGGGGGAGCACGGGGGGCTGGGGTGTGCAGTGTCACTGCTGACTTTATATCCCACCCAGGTCCTCGCCTCCTGCAGCAGGGCTGAGCTCAGCAACTTGTCCCTTGTGGCTTTCGTGCTGTCCAAGATGTAGCTTCCACTGGGCAAGGAAAAGGGATGTTCTCTCTCTTTGGAAAACCTCAGAGATCTGCAGGCACAGCAGCAAAGTGGCACCTCCAGCTCCTTCCTCACCCCCCACCCTCACCACTGAGCCACCTTCACTTCCAGCCCTCTGGTTGCCAGCAAGGGATAGGGGTATCAGACACCCTCAAAACATGTGGGAGCCCCTCCCAAGGACAAAGACCACGATGGAAGGGAAATTGTGGGGTCAGCACCACAGATGGCTGCATGCTTTTGCTGGTTAGGTATGGGGCAGGTGACCATGCAGTCCCCTTCACACTACCTGTAGGCCACGTTGCAGAGCAGCCAGAGGAATACAGAGAGACAACCAGCCCAGGATGGGGGGGATGATACCCATAGCCCCATCTCAGCTTCCCTGTGCAGCAGGCGTGGGGACAGCAGGATGGCAGTGCTCTACATAAGCTGCTGAAATCAGAGCGCCTCCTCAGGGAGCTACAAGCTGTGGGCATCCAACCTCAGCATACCAAAAAAAAAATAAAAATAAAAAGTAATAAGTTTGGGCCCAGGAGAATTGGCGGGGGCGTGGAATGGCTCCATGTGGAAAAGGACACCCTGCCCCAAGCACGTGTCAGATCATGGGGCCTTAGAAAAGGGGGCAGGACAGCCTGCCAGGGTCCCTCTGTTCCACATTCCCACCGTGTGTCCAGCCACAGACACTCCCCAGGCACACAAGGAAGACCTCCATGCAGGGCTAAACCTATGTGCTTAGTTTCTCCACATCTCAGACACACTCTCACTCTGCCCCTGTCCCTGGCTACAACTTTTTACTTTTTTAAGTAAGAAACCACTGAATCCACTTCTCTTTCCTCCTCCCCTGTATTTCTCTAAGTCTCAAAGACTCCTGCCTTCCCCTGAAGCAAGAACATCTCCAGAGCATCTCCCATATCCCTTTGGAGAGTCCCTGCAGGTTTTATTTTTAGATCCCTTTGAATACTGATGCTTTCTTACACTGATTTGGGGCATGGAGGGAGTCACTCACCTTCAGGCCTTACATTACTGCAGGGATGTGAACATGGTGTGACTGGGATTGCTCACACGGCTGGCTAATGCTCCTGAACTAGAAATTAACCTTCCTGAGTGCTCCAGCCACATACCAGCAGCCTCGGGCACCTGTAAAGGAAGCTTCTATAGCTCCAAGGCATCCTGCTGCACCTCCCAGCTGGCTTAGGAGATCATTTGGGAGGCACAGGTGAAGCACAGGCACAGCTCCTTAGTGATGGCCCCAGAAGACATTACAAATACAATTCAAAGCTCCCTCATACAGAGCATGGTGCCAGGAACCTCTGCTGGGGCAGGGAGCCACTGTGGACGAGGCTGGTGACTGCCCAGGGTGACACATACGCCACCTCAACCATCCCCTCCCTGGAGGGAGAAATCTTGCTCTCACTGCCTCTTTACAGGGGTTTGCACAAGGCTGTTACAGCAGGTAATTGGTGCCCAGGGCTGCTAATTGCATTGTGCCTGTTACCTAAACCGTGACTCATTGCTCCAAGCAGGCAGCCACCCCCCCAGGAGGTAAAAAGAAGGTGGGCTGGGGTGTGCAGGGCAGAGAGGGTCATTTATGTTTGCCTTGGAGCCCTCTGCCTCACTTCTCACCCACGTCCAGAACAAGTTAAGGCTGGATTTTGAGCTGGATAAAGAGAGAGCCTGGAAGAAGCCTGGGAGCAGGGGAGGCAGTGCTGCTGCTGCTTGGCTAGCTGGGCAGTGCCAACCTGCCTCCCAGCTACCTTCCTCTGCCTCCCCTTCCCTGTGGTTGGACAGCCCAGGGAAGTGCTGGGGGATGTGATTCTTTGGGAGGGCAGCAAGGGCTAAGCTGGGAGCACAGCCTGACTACCCAAGGTGGAGGGGCTGCTTTTAACCCCCTTCAGCCCAGGCCACAGGGCTGGGGCTGTTTCCCGGTGCCATCAGGGACAGGAGGAAGTTTCACGCCCTGAGTCACAGTGCCTCATACTCAGTGTTTTCCCTGAATACTCAAGTGCTATTTTTCCCCAGCAAAGATGCAAATTCAAATCTCCAAATCCATGACAGGGTGAATGGGAACTTGTTTTGGGACTTGTCTTCTCATCAGTTCAACAAGAATCCCACTTTGTTTGCCTGCAGGGCAAGCACCCTCCCAGGGGACTGGCTGTGTCGGGATGCTCAGCTGCATCCCCTGGAGTGGATGCCATTTGGGAGCTTTCATCTGGAGCCCTGTGTATGCCAGCTCCCCCTTCCCTGAGAGAAGAGCTGCATGGCTCCAGGGCAGAGGACTTTGCTCTACATTTTAGTGACTGCAAGTTAAAATCTTCATTCTCTTTCCTCCCCCCTTCACTCTCGTCCTCATAAAAGACACTGGCAACTGGTTTAGAGCCTGAAATAACACCTCACAGGGGACTCGTGAAGATCAGCAAGTTAATCTTTGCTCAGAGCTTCACAAGTGCATGCATGGCACCAGCAGTGCCAGACCACAGGGGCAAGGAGGACAGTCAGAGGACCTGACTGGCGCTGGCTGCCCATCTTCTCCCACTGACCTCAGAATCAGCAGACTCTGCCTGATTCATACCCCAAGAGCCCCAAGCCTCCCAGCGTCACAGACTTCATTTTCCTCTGGCATGCCTCAGGAAAGCCCACCTACCACCCCAATCACCACCTCTCCACACCTATGTATCCTGGTACCCCTTTCCTGTGGGTGGATACAACCAACAGTGGCTGCATAACAGGATCCAGGACCATGCACCCTAAGTGAGCGCTGCTGTGGCTACCCAAAGCCTCCACCTTCCCCCTGCCAGAGTCTGAACCCACTCTTGGCCCTGTGTGAGGGTGAGAACCCCACCTTGCAGGGGCACTGTCCCCCTTTCTCCCAGCAGCATGGCTGGGCTCAGTCTCCTTGTTGTCCCCCAGGAGGGTGAAGTAGCTGGCTTGTCACTTCACACTAACCAGGGCACGGAGGGATGCAAAGCTCAAGGGACCCAGCCAGACACAATTCAAAACTCAATTGAGTTTTGCCCTTACTTTCCTAAAGCACCCTGACCAACATCAGTGGTGGGGAGAGGCAAGGGGCTGAAAACCAGGGGCCAGGTAGAAAAGGGAGGGGACAGAGTCTGTGGCACACTTAGCCTGTCCCCTCCCCACACTTCTCACTGCCCTACAACAGCAACGGCAGTGCTCCCTCCTTCCCCTGGAGGGCTGGGCAGTTGGGTCTCACCTCAAGGAGGAGCAAAAGATCCCATTGTGCATCACCCATGCCTTCCCAGTAACACACAAGCCCACAGCCTGCCACCTATTCCCATTATGAATGGTATTTAATTCTCCTTTACGGGCAGTTTGCCAGGGAAAGGCTCCATTAATAATTTACAAGCAATAAAGAGTACAGCTCCTATGAAACGAGGGTTTGTTGCAACCTTAGTGTCACTCCAGCCGCAGTGGGTCACAGGAGGATGAGCCATGTGCCCTGTGGGGCACACAGGTGAGGTAGATGGGAAGAGAGGACCCGGAGCACACAGTGCCACCGGGCAGGGGAGATGGTGGTGACGGGAGAAGAGCTTCCAGTGTGTGTGAGAAATGCTCCTAGGCAGCCTGACCCCACACAGTTCCCTCCCTACGTTCCCTGTCCGTCAATCTGACCACACACAAGGGCAGCCCACGGTGCCAAGGAACAGCCCACAGGGGTGGTTTCCACCACGATGGTGCAAGACATCTTTCCAGTGGAATACAGAAAGCTCAGACAGGGGAGGCACTGTCTGTTACTTCCTGGCTATTGCTGGCCATCAAGGGGACAAGAAAGGCTACCCTGGGGGGCCTTAGCTACCAGCCTCCCCTCAGGGAGGAAAAACACTCTACCTGGAGGGGCTTGGGAAGGCAGGGACCTCTGAGAGCAGCTCTTGGGGACAGTAGGTGGCTACCCCCCCACCACTCCCGCTCAGTCATCGCCCTCCTCAATCCACAGCGGGCGGGTTTGCTCCTGGAAGATGCATCCACGAACCACCTTGGGCAGCTCCTCGGCGTGGCTCCAGGCGTGGGGCTCCACTCGGGCCCAGGAGCACGGCAGGGCGTGGAGAGCCCGCTCCACACCGCGGCACACCTTCAGCACCTCCGAGTCCCGCTGGCCTGCCTTCCCCAGCAAGCTCCTACGGAAAACACAGGGACAAGTGCTACCCTTGGCACAGAGAGGTGGGGTTGCAAAACCACCCAGCAATGCGCTCACACATACAGAAAGCCAATTATTCCCCTCACAGCACCAACCCCAACACACACATCCAGTGCTCTCGCCTGATCCTTGTCTCTGAACAGAGACAAGGGCTTCCCTCTCCTCCCGACACCCTCCACCCATGCCACACCGTCTTTCCTCACCTGAGCCCTCTGACGTTCTTCTCAGTGACCTCGACATGGATAACAATGGGGTATATTTCACTTTTAATTAGATCCCTCACACCCTCAACTCCCAGCTCTAGCAGGCAGTGTTTATTCTGGAAAGGAAATTGAATAGATTTACTGATTTAAATGGAGAAAAAATAACCCCAGCCCCTGACAGTTACATTAAATCAAACCCCATACTGTGCAATATCATTGCTTTTCCAATACTAATTCCATTAAAAGTGAGATTTATGGACAGTGCCAATAGAAAAGGGGAGAATTAAAGAGCAGGGTCACCCACTCCATCACTGCCAGTCCAACCCAAGGGCTCACTGGACCCCTCTCTCAGCCACAGCTCATCTTCACATCCCCTTTGTCATCGCTGTCACCCACAGCCTCACATTTCTGCTCTGAGCAGAGCTGTTGCCACCTTGAACATGAGGAATGTGAGAGCAGGGAGGTCACTTCTGAGTATGGCATGTCCCACTGCCTCCCCCACAAATCCCCGTTTGCCATTTATTTTATCTGAGCTCGTCAGAGACTCTGGGAAATGTCCATATCTGCTGGTCCACAACTCCACAGCACCTCGACCCACAACACTCTCCAAATTACACAGCCCCCAAGCAAGCAGCTCCTTCTCTGTCACCACACCACTCTCCCTCTTCCCCCATTCAGCTGCCTCCTCCCCTCCTCCAGTCTGAATGAGGTGCCCCATCCTGGCCCTTTCTCCCCACACCAAAAGGCTCAGCACCTTCTCCATTGCCTCCCGGATCATTTGGATTCGTCCACTCTCCCTCTGGTCCTGGGGGGCAGTTCTAGACACAGGGTGCTCCTGAGCATGGATTGCACTGGGATCCCCTCCTGCCAGCTTGTCTGCAAGCCAAGAGGAAATAGGAAGAGAGAGATGTCAGCCCCTTCTCCCTCTTGCACAGACTTTGTACCTCAGATCCCACACGTTTGCTGCTGTGCTGGTGCTTGTCAAGTTCAGTGTTTATGGATTCTGGAGAGCAAGGCTAATTATACAGCATCACACTTTGGCATGGATCTCCTGCAGCTTTCTGGTCGGGAACAAGCGAGATATCACAGCTGAAGACACCTTGCATGGCAAGAGCAGCACCTTGTGTTGTACCACAGCAGCCTTAGCTGGCTCACAGACATTACCCACCCACTGCCACACTGTCCCAACCCCTCCCTAACAGAGTATGGCAGAAAAATAACCACTTTATCTTGCCAGATAGGTTTTCTGCAGGGTTTGAGTGCTACACAGGCTTATATTCGGCTCCTGTAAGTGAGCACCACGGCTGGGGAAGCAAGAGGAGTGGGTGTATGCTGGCAGAGTGGGAGGAAAATGGGCTGAACCTCCTTTTGCTGGTGGCAGCCTGCTCAGAGGCAGGACAGCACAAAGCAGCCAGTGCCAGGAAAGCAGCAGAGAGGTGATGCTGGGACAGAGCACAGGGGCAGAGCCGGCTGTGCAGAGCTGCAGCATGGTCAAAGCAAGGACCGCCAGGTGAACTCCCAGCAGAGGCTGACCCAACACACACACCCAGACCTGGCTTGGCAGCCGCAGGCCCTGCATCCCAGTGTGGCTGAGGCGAGTGCCAAGCTTCACCTGCCCACCATGCTGCTCTAGGCAGATGCCCACACTGCCATGGAAACATGAGGAGGCATCATAAAAAGGCTTTTAGGAGCTGCTTGTCCCTACGATAGAAATAAAGTAATATTTTTAGCAGAAGGCATATTTGGAACTGCATCCAGAGCATGTTCCAGTTATCCCAGGGCCCAGGCTGGCTGGGCATACTCTGCCTGGTGGCACAGTAATTCCCAGGCAGACCTGGATCCTGCAAAGCCGTGTTTCCTTTGCAGGCAGCATACTCTCCTGGAGGATCGGAAGAAAATACAGGCAGCAAACAAAAGAGAAATGGCTTGGGGTTCGTGGATTATTTTCCTTCCCTCACAGCAGGCAAAACTATCGGGGAAAATGGAGTTTTTGCCCCCAGTGAAAATTCCCAGTTGTAGCAAAAGCTTGGAAGCAGGTCCCCCATGCAGTGTGAGGGGGACCCTGCAGAGGGCTCAGCAGGACAGGATATATGGCCAAGTCACTCAGCTGAGAAGCCCAGCAGCCAAAATTTTCAGAGCCATCCTTCAGCAAACCAGAGATTTTTCACTACCTCCATCATTACCCTGCAAACAAGTAAACCAACTCATTTTTCAGTCCTGCAGTTTGCAAAAGGAGAACTCTAAACACTGAGAAAAGGGAGCACTGGAGGAGTAAGGAGGAAGGAGGGAGGAGGGAGGAGGGAGTTGTCCTCTCTGAACGTTCCTTGTGGGAGAAATGCCCTTTCCCCAGCAGCCTCTTCAGCTGTCTGTCAGCCTCACATCTGCTGGCAGAAGGAAGAGGATAACAGCCCTAAGGTTGGATCCTCCCATTCCTTGGGCAGGAAGAGCTGGCAAGAAGTCAACCTGCAGATCCCACATCAGCCGGGGTTTCCACCTGTGGGAAGAGCCACCCAGAGCAGCAAGGCAATGCTACACCACCACCTACCCAAGAGAAGAGAGATCCCCATGCCTCAGGCTACCAGCAGGGAGGGCTGGCTTCCCTGTGGGCCAAAGGGATAGGAAACAGTTAAAAACAGCAGGGAATATCTTGCAGACACTCAGCCCAAAAAAGTGACCTGTCAACAGGTATTACATGGCAAGTCTGAGAGATTCCCACACCTACCCTCTGAAGAGAGATCTCATGGATTTTCCATGACTCCCATGAGACCATAACTCGACCTTCCAAGAAAAGAGCAGCTCCTCACTGAAATGGCCTGAGCAGCCACATATTGCTGCCTACCTGCTGGGCACACATGGAAGTCCAGGCGAGAGGTGGGCAGGTCCAGCAGGTTCCTGATGAGCCGTGGTGCAATGCAGCTTGGGGACAGCACCACAGGACGGGGCATCTTGACCACCACAGGGCGTACCAGGCTGTAAGGCTTCAGGTTTGTGTCAGGGTCTGGAAGACAGCATTGAGGAAGAGAAAGCCAAAGGTGAGAACGCAGGAGACCAGACCATCCCATTGTCCTGTACCACCTCCTCATCCTGAATCATGGAGGCACCTACCAAACCATCTTATGTCCCAAGAGAGACCCTACCCTGGTTACAACACTCACTCATGGACAGATATGCTGGATGTAGACCCCTTGCCTGTTTTCTGGGACTCCCGTGACTTACACAGCAGTTTATTTTTCACAAGAAGTTGGATGATCAGGGGACAACTGAGTCTCCAAGGGTGACAGGGCACAGGGCTAACAGCTCACCTGAGCAGGGGTCCAGCCACAGCTGCTGGGGGCGCTGTTCTGGGCTCCTCTGTGGTTTGGATTTCACCAAGCGCAGCTGGCCCAAGGCCCTTTTCTTTAGCTGAGGAGAAAGTGAGGGCAATTAGACTGGGAGCCCTGCCCTTTTCACACACATGCAGAACCAGCTGCAGAACACCCTCTGGCAAAAAGGATGGAGCACCCTTACATAAAGCACGGTCTGCCACCCGTTAGGTTCAGTCTGGGAAGTGGGGAAGTGGTAGAAAAGCAGTCACAGAGGAGTAACACTGCCTGGCCTAAAAGCTTTGCTTGCTAACCCATCTGCCACCTCTACACAAGTTGGTTTACCAACAGAGTGGGACAGATTGTCTCTGCGGTGGTGAGATGGCCATGGGCACACACACACACGGCTCTCATCACCCATTTCTTTGGCTTACAGTATTTCTGGGGCCTCTCTGCTGCCCGGGCATCTGGCGCTTCTCCTGGATCTTCAAAAGCTGATGAGCCCTGAAAAGACAGAGAGCTCACACTCAAACAACTCCAGAAGCCCCAGGGACCACAGCCTGCTGGGATCCTCTTCACCAGTCCCACAGACCTGCTGAAGCACAGGCATATCAAAGCCCTCACTCAACCTCCCAGTCCCTCAAGGGCTCCCAAACACCATCACACTGGTCCCCATACCAGACTTACTCATCCTACACCATCGAGAGGCCAGGACCGCTAGGGCATGGCCAGCACAGCCATACGGGGCAGGTACCCCCTGCCTGCCTCCCTCCTGGTTACCTGCTGTAGTTGGGCACCGTGCCCTTGTCCAGGTCCCGCATGGTCAGGGGATCGACGCGGGAGCAGTACCACTCCAGCCGCCCTTTGTGCATGGTGTCGGTGACGTGCAGGATCTCCCGGCACTTCACGCACAGCGCGTAAGGGTCCGACGGCTCCAGCAGGGACACGTTGGAGCGGACGTAGAACGAGTCTCCAGAAAACTTCTTGCCTTCTTCCAGGGCTGCCCGCAGAGGCCGGTATCCTGGAGCACGAAGCACGGGTCAGCACAGGTGGGGACGCAGTAGACAACAGTCACCAATAAGAAAGCCAAGTCCCCAGCACAGCTGTGATGCTCTGGATTTGGCTTAGGGTGCAGAGGAGGCAAACAGACAGAAGGTCTGTACCTCTGTCCCATAACTCAGAGGATGCACAAGTCACACCAGAGAGGGAAAGCTACTGGAGCTACAGCCAACCCCTGTGTCTGACATGGTGGCCTAAGACCAAACAGGAGAGGAGAGAGAATAACTGAGATTGATCTCCAGGTTTGAGTGGAGGTTCTGGAAAGAGAGGCAGAGAGCTCAAGTTCAAAGGTGACCCAGCTGCCAGCACCTTACCTTCTAGATCAAGCTGAAAGATGAGACTGGATGGCTCATCCCAGTGAAGCAGGCTCAGGTAGGCAACCTCCCGCGTGCAGTTCTCCAGGGAAAGCACCTCTTCCTTCAGCAATGGCACCCTCAACTAGCAAGGACTCGATGCTGTTAGATCTAATGGCTGGAAGAGCATGCATCCCCCAGGCTCCCTCACCCATCAGGGTTACACAAAAGGTGTTACAGAGAGAGGCAGGTCTGGGAAGAGCTATATCTGAGGACAAGGCATCCTCAGTCTGACTCTGGCGCCCTCCTCTGCCTCTGAAATACCTGCTACCAGCCATCACCCACCGTCTGGATGGTGGGCTGCTGTGAAAGGAAATGTGTGTGTGCGTGAACGTGTGTGGGAGCAGGAGCACTGGTTTGTTTTCAGCTACAGGTGCCATATTAATTCAAGTAGTGCAGCTGTATTTCAAGTGGTGTCATTCTTGGCAAAACAAATGCCCTTCTCTCCTTCCAGGAGCTTTCTTCAGAGCAATTATTCTCTATAGCTCAGGAGGGTCACAGAGGCCTAAGAAAATTTCTCCAGAATTGATTGGTGTGCAATGGGCATGTGCAGGATGCAGGATGCAAACTGCTCTGAAAAACTACAAGGTGACAGACAGCTTGAGGGACACAAAGCCGTACTAGCATCTTAATTGTGTGGCTCCTTTTTGTTTCTCCCTTCCCACAGCTGAAGGAAGGGCTTCAGAAGGTCTTGGCATTTTTACATGCACAGGTACACTCAAGTGCAACGAGACCTGGGTGGGTGTTTGTGCTGTGTAAAGCTCTATACAGGGAGCGGTCCTGGAAAATAAGAGAAATGGAGGTGGACTTCAAGCTGAGTAGAGGTCACCTTGAACTGGGGATCACTCCACACTCCTTGCATCATCTCAGGTTGGCTTTGCAAACCCACAAAAGGAGCCCATTCCCAGACTCACCTCAATGAGCCGGCACCCTTCCCTGAGTCCTGCTTTTTCAACCCGTGAGCCTGGCTTGACCCACTGGACATAAATTCCTGTCCTGTTCCCCCCAAGGATGGAGATGTCTGCTCCAAGCCTCTTCTCCTGTGGTGAGGGCTTGCTAGGATGACCCACACTAGTGAGCTGTACCACCAGTGACCTGGAAAGGACAAATGCCAAGTCTGGAAACTGAGGTTTATTGCCTTTTCTAAGGGAAAACCTTAGTCCCCCATGCCTTGCGTACAGCTACGGGGTGTTTACTGCAGCACAGAGCTCATGACTCACAGCGTGCCCATCACCAGGGCACACAGAACTTAAAAAGCCCCCAGAGCCCCTTCTATCCCACCAGCCCCGTCACCAAAGCCAAGCTGGGCTCCCACAGGTGCATGTCCAGCCCAGAGCAACATCTCCACCCCTGCCATAAACAATAGGACAGTGCAAAAAATTGAAGTCCTGCTAGGAAGCGAGGACTATAGGATCTTCCTCCCAATAGCAAGAAAGGGCCTGTAATGGGAGGGGCAGAAAGGCAGGGTCTCCCAAGTGTGGTCCCTGGCACCACAAAATGCCTCCTCAAGCACCACCAGAGTGCCCAGCTCAGAGAGCAGCAGTCACCTCCTGGTCACCTCCTTGCGGCTGGAAAGCGTGGACAAGCAGATCTCCGACTTCACCCTGGTGTAGGTGCTGCTGGAAGAAGAGGAGAAGGCCCCCAGCAAGGTGCCAGGAAAACTGCTGCCTAGAAAAGAGCAAAAGGGAGAGGGAGCATTTTACCTGTACTATAATGCTGCAGGGAGTTCATGTTCTGGGGGTGGCAAGGGTCTGCCATCCTCTCCTGACCATTTTCTAGCATCTGACTGGGAAACTGAGGATGCTGGGAGGCTTTGAATGGTCACCCTCAAGAAAAGGATTTCCTATGTTTCCTGAGAACAAGCAAATCTTCACTCCCTTCATCAGCATTTCAGTCAGAAGGCAGCAGCAGCCAGGGCCACCTGGATGTGCCCAGAGATCAGCCACCAGCACCCACCACAGGACCTGCCAGCACCAGGAGCTTCACCCCAGGAGACTTACAACCCATCACACAGGTAGTAGCAGATGAAGGGAGTATCCAGTAACACCCCAGGGCAAAGGTATTCCCTCTTCTATTACCTACTCCCCCCAACAGCTCTCCATGAGTCAAACAGAGCTGATGCAAATAGCTACCTGCTCTGCAGAGGAAAAGCCAGCTTTTCCAGCTGCTGTGCCTGACAAGGCACAGGGGAACATGAAGGCCCACAATACCATGCTGCAGGTTCAGAGCACTCACAATGAGCTGCACAAACCAGAGGTGTGAGGGAGGGTCCACTGTCCAACCCCTCTCCCCACAGCCCCCGCTTCTTTTTAGCTAAGCCCGCTGAGGAAAGCCTTGTACCTGTTGCATCTTCAATGCTGCTAAAGGAGCCACAGGACAAGCTACAAAGGAGAGACAAAATGGATCTGTAAGGCAGCAGCTTTTCCAAAGCCTGTTTGCATCCCATTCTCAATCTCAGCTCTGCAGACTTCCCCACCACCGCCACGCACCCCTGGAGCCAGCACACAGCTTCCAGCCAGCCTTTCCACCCCGTTCCCACTCCAGGTTCTCTCCTAACCCTGCCAGGCAGCTCTCCCTGGATCCCACAGACCCCACAGAGGAGACAGGCAGGCCTCAGCAATCACCTTTTGTAGGGCATGCACCTCTCTTCCCGCTGCCGACGGAGGATGGAGCCGATGCAGGGAGGGAAGGGGAAGGTGGAAAGGCGGTTGATATCCTTCTCACTGTCGGGAGTCCCATCCTTGGGCAGAGTGAGAGACACGATTGCTAACATCAATACCCAGCACCACTCCTCCCTTCCCTTCAGGCCAGGGGAGCAAACAGCTCCTTGGCTACCACAACCCTCTTAGGGATAATCCACATCCCTCCAAACTCCCAGGGGCACCTTGTTTTCCCGAGCAGATAGCTCAGACAGAGATCCATGACTGGTAACTGCATCACCATCATTTTGCAAAATACAAGCTGTGGGAGCAGTGGCAGATGAAGAGACTATCCAATCCTTGTCCTTATATTTCTGTTTCAGCCACTACACACCCAGAGGTGTGAGTAACCTGTGGGACTCGACTTTTCAGTGTGCTCTGGGATGACAATTCAAGGAGTCAAAGGAAAGAACCTGCCTCCCTTAAAAATAGTATCATGCTGCTACAGGGTTAAAAAGAGTCTGGATTTCTCCTCCAGCCTGTGTAGATTAAACAGTGTTTTAGGAAGGATAGCATCTTACACAAGGCCTGTTGGTTTCTAGGATGTCATATGGGATGAAGGATTTTCACACACTTTGTGTGAAACTGGCAGCACTGGCCAGTTTGTTAGAGACTGAGAGCTTTGCATCTGAGATCTGCTCACACCTTACACACCACCCCACGACCAGTCATCCACCAAGTCACAGCCCCACGATGAAGCCACTCCAATGCCTGTGTGCCCTTCCTGAGCAGTGTCTCCACTGGCCTCAGCTGAGGGCCAGCCTCACGTGGTCAAGCACTCACCATGCTCTGGATGGCTGAATCCCCTGGGAATGGGGTGACAGAAGTCCCCAGAGTATCCATGAGTCCATTCGTAGGGTTGTCTATGAGGCTCCAGGTGCTGCTGAGGTTGGAGCAGAGGGAGTAGGAAGAGCTGCACATCTGGGAGAGAAGGGACTCCATCATCCCATTTGCATCCCCCAGAAATCAGTCCTGACCCCTTTGTCTTCCCTCCTTCCCCTTCCTTCTAGCCACCCTCACCTTGCTGAGGCTGCGGCCGCCTTGGCACCGCTGCAGCTGTGCCTGCAGCGTGCTGTTCAGCCCTTCTGCCTGGCTCAGCTTGCTTAGGAGCTCATCCCTCTCCTCCTCCAGAGCCCGCACACGTTTGCGGTAGTGGTCCTTCTCAATCAGGCTCTGGGAGTACTGCAGCTGCACCCCATCGCGGCTCTGGATGGCCTGCAAGGAGCCAGACTGAGAGCGAGAAAAGACACAGAACTGCACTGCTGATCCACACCTCCCACCCTGGCATGGCTGGACAAGATCCACTGGGGAAGGAGAGGGTATCCAGAGCCCTGTGAAAAGCAATTTACCTGGTCCCGCTCTTTTTCGATCTCCTCCAGCTGCAGCAGCACTGTGTTCATACGATGCTTGTAGAGATCACAGTCCTTCTGCAGCGTCCGGTACTTCAGCTGCAGATCTTCCACCTCCTGGAGGTACTGGTAACAGCAAGCAACGAGCATTAGCTCTCCTGAAAGCGACTGCTTTACAGCCCCCTCCCTCCCCTCCCTTCCAGGCCCTGCTTGGTGTGCAGGGACAGAGGCAGTGATGAGTGCTCTACCTTATCCCTCAGCTCTTCGGCCCACTGCAGCTCATTCTGCAGGGAGTTGAGTTTCTGACAGAGATCCTGCCGGTCGTCTTGGGCTTCCTTCCAGTCATGCTCCAGGATGTCCAGGAGGATCTGCTCAGAGCCTGGAACTGCGGTCTCGCCGGGTTTCTAAGAGGCAAGAGGGTTCTGTCACTGCACCACAAGCACCAAGGGAGCAACAGACCAGGGCAGTGACTGCCGGATTGGCACAAATGCCATCATCATCCTGCATCAATCTGCTGTGCACTCCACAGCACAAAGTCACACTTGTGAGCACGACCAAGAATTAGAGAGCTGTAACAAAGCACACATCACTACCCAGACGCACTGGCAGCCACCACAGCCAAGCAATATGCTCAGAGGATGGGACAGGCCAGCCCAAACCAATGATTTCCCCATCTTTCCAGTGGCGACATAAACAGCACTGGGGGTGGCCCAGGAAAGGAGGTGACCTGGAGCCTGCCCTGCCCTGGCAAGTACCTGCAACATGCCCTGCAGCTCCTGCAGCGATGCTGTGAGCCGCTGGTTCTCAGCCCACAGCTCAGACACGGTGTCAGGGTGGCCCCGCTCCTCCGCCTCTCGCTGGGGCGGCGCTGACGCCTGTTTCCGCAGCAGGCCGCACTCCTCTTCCAGGCTGGAGACTTTGCATTTCAGCTGGTCCACCTGCAACCCAGGGAAGAAACAGTCTGACACACATGGCCCTGCACCTCTGCCTTGTTAGGAGAGCAAAGCAGAGAAGGCGCTGAGAAGAAAACAGGTCTGGAGGCAAGTAAGGCACAGGAGGCAACCACAGGGAACCATGTGAAGGAGTATCCTACTGCTGGGCCAAGGTTAGCAGCACAGCTGCACACAAAAGCTTCTCCCTCAGGGAAAGGAGGAAGACGCACTTGCATAAGCAAATTCAGGATCATCTTTTGGTGCAACAACTTTCTTGCCACCTTGGGGCATCCACAATGCAGCTGGCCTTGACTGTGGGTGGAGGTGGGACCTCTGCTGCACTGCCAGGACCAGCAGCTGTGAGTATCTCCTAGACAGACTCCTAGACAGCTGAGAAACAAATTCACGGCAGAAAAATCCACTGGAGGCTACTCAGTGTGGGAGGCCACCTCTGGCCTGAGAGGTGTTTGAGGTTCAAGCTGCTGGAGGCTGATGCATTCTACAGGGGCATCATCATTCCCTGGCCTGGTCTCACACTCCTCCACCAACATGTCACAGGAGACAGGAAAGGTCAGAGACTTAGGAATAAGAAAGGTCCTGCTAGAACTGTAATAACTGATCAGACTGATCGGAGAACTTGTTTCACAGGAAAGTAAGGCTTTGAGAGGAAATGGAACAGGAGAAAGGTATCAAAGCCACAAAGAAGCACTGCCAAAATTGCCAAGGAGGGATTCAGGAACTGAATTACTTCTGTGAATCTACCCAAAAGACCTACAATGAGTTTTGGGAACCAGATACTTCTGGACCCAGGAGTCAGGAGGGGAAGGCAAGCTGAGACGCTGCTTCCAGGGGGATTTCTTCACCCCACGGTTACCTACAAGTGATTCACCTCCCTGCTCCAAAGAGGCCCAGAGGAGCTGGCATTGGCAGGAATACCAGAAAAAAACTAGGGGAAGATCCTACCACTGGCAGAACAGAATGAGGTATGAAAGGTAATCACAAGGCTGTGTGAGAGATCCAGGCCCAGACTGGTAGGGGGAATGTCAGGAGGCAGCAGAGAACTTAAAAATATGGGTTATTAATAGGTTCAAGGTAGGGCTCTCCTTGCCCAGGCAGGAAATGGGTGCATGTTTGCAGGAGGTGAGAGCTTGGCAGCTGGAGTGCAGTGTCACAAATTCCTGCAGCTATGCAGGGCATGAGTCTTACAAACGTCATGAGAGACATGAGGAGGCGGTGGGGAGTGGCAGGGGGATTGGAGTCCGGGCCAAAAGGCTCCTAAGCTCAGCAAGGCTGGCTGGGCAGCTCCAGGCAGCACACACACACACCCAGTGTGGGTGGCTACACAGCCACTGGCCTCTCTAGGGAGAGGAAAACACAAACCCTTGAAGGGGAAAAAGTAAATACAGATTGAGAGAGTGAGCTGCCTGCTCCCTGCCTGTGCTGCCCAGAGAACAGTGCAGGCAGCACAGGGCAGAAAGCACAGGGCAGCAAGCACAGAGGACATCTCGTGGTGCCAGGCTGAGCATCAAGGGATGCCAGGGAAGACAATCAGCCCTGCTTCTGGATCCTCTAGTGATGTACCTCCAACCAAATCAGCTGGCAGGAGCTGGTGATGTATCTCCAGCTGCCTCCTGTACTGTGCCCATGTCTCAGCCTCTCTGCAAGGCATGTTTCCATCAAGAGCAGGGCAGGATCCCCAACACACATCCTGTGTGCCATCTGCTCCTCCGTGCTCACAAGCCACCACGTGTGGACATCCGTGTGCATCCTTCTCAGCTGTCAGACCTCCACCACATCCCGCTGCCCACCTTGTGCTCCCCAGGATCCTACCAGCAGCTGCAGGTCCCTGCTCCGCAGCACGGCCACGTTCTTCTCCTCGCAGAGCTGCGCATAGCGCATGGCCATCATGTAGTTCTCGTCCTTCAGCCTCAGCAGCTCCACGCTGTTGGAGTCCCACTCCTCTCTCAGCCGCTGGCAACGTTCCTGCACCTTCAGGAGCTCCTTCAGCTGCTGCTCCAGCCTGAGCTGTTCTTGCTCCAAAGCCTGGTTTTTCACCTGGAGCTGGTGTTCCTTCAGCAGGTGCTCTTTCCGTTGAGCCCTCACCTTCTTCACCTCCATCATCAGGAACTGAGTGAGCCCCTCAGGGCCTTCTTCATCTGGGGAGAGACAAAGGAGAACCTGTTCCTGGCTGCTGAAACAGGGGTAACCCTAAGAAATGGATTTTCCCAATGCTCTGTTTTCCACCAAGAGGTGCCAAGATCTCCTGAGGGTTTGCAGCCCTTGTTGTTTCAGGCTTATGGCACTGCAGTAACAGCTGTATACGTGTCCCCCTCCCTGCCAGTTCCAGAGTACAGAACTGTCAGGATTCCTCACACACCGCCAGCGTGAACCAGGTTTTTAGGCACGTGAACTCGCACAAAGCTTTCTGTCCCTTCCCATGCAAGCAGCAGCTGAAGGGAGAACAGAGCACCTGCTCCTACCCAGGATCATAGAGCAGCGCTGGGCTGGTTCCCTCCCCGTGAGCCGTGTGTAGTGCTCAGGGTAGTAAAACTCCAAGGATTCCAGGAAGGCTTCGTAGCCTCGCTTCCCACGGCGCCGAAGGATGTCCATCAGGTAACCTGGACGAACAGAGAGACCTAGGATGAACTCCCTGCAAAACAGAGAGAACGCTGCATAGCCCCACTTCACAATATGAAAATAGCATCGCCATCAGTTCTACTTCCAGCCACAAAAATGGG
Organism: Parus major; assembly: GCF_001522545.3. Classification (NCBI taxonomy): domain Eukaryota; kingdom Metazoa; phylum Chordata; class Aves; order Passeriformes; family Paridae; genus Parus; species Parus major. Next base: position 49,106,768 of record NC_031773.1, on the reverse strand, counting down.
AATGGCTAGAGGAGACAGAATGGGGTGAGAGCACTGCCCTCTTCTGTGTGCATGCAGGGGGAGGCCCACAGAGGATCAGAGGGGAGGCCCTGGGTACAGAGCACCTCAGAGAACCACAAAGCTGAGGGAGCAGTGCAGTCTGTGTAGCATCCACTCTGTGTCTGGTTATCCCCCCCAAACCAGGCCCATCTGAGTGCAAGTTTGTGTCTTGTCCCACCTGTCTGGTTGCTCTTGCAGGGGAATCGGCACGAGTTGAGCACCTCCTCCTCATCCTGCTCGTCTATGACGCGGCACTGGCGCAGGTACGGGGTGAGCTTGGCGGGGTTCAGGGAGCGGGTCAGCTGGTGTCGGGCACTCTCAATCTTCTCCCACAGGGTGTCTTCTTCCTCCTCCTGCTCTGAGAGGCTGCTGGCTTGGAGAGATGCATTCTCCATGGCTAGAAGGATAAAAGGGAAGGATAAAATGATGAGGAATGATGGAGGAGCATAGGTAGGAGGCATGAGTAGGCATGGGAGAACATGAGCCGAGGTATGATCCTGCAAATGATCCGTTAGTCTTGCAAATGGGACTCAGATACATTAGAAAACATTTTACATACAAATGGGTTCAGCAGGATCTTGAGCATCCACCCAGAGCCTTAGATATGCAGAAGGCAAGCGGTGCATAAGGGAGTTAGGAGTGCATACAGTAGGAAGTCTAGAGAAGACATCATCCTTATCTCTCAAACATTCTTAAATCTCCCCAGCCATCACACACCATCCCTTTTGCCCCATCCCTGAGAATAGGAAACTCTCAGGACCAAGAGTTTTCACCGCCTGGGACATGCTTTCTCATACTTGGGGCTGGAAACTATCAAGCAAATGAATCCCTGGCACTGTGCACCAAGCATTGGTGACCAAACAAGTTCTCAAGAGCACCGTCCCACAGAGAAACCTGGCTACAGGTACTGGAATCATCAGGGAATCACATGAGCATATCTTTCATATCTCTACCACACAGCTGTAAGGAGCCCTGAAAATACGTAGCAACAAGGCAAGCACTCTGCCAACAAAATAGAGCAAGAGAGAACCCCTCAAGTGAATGGGCCAAAACCTCTCAGAGCCATGGTGAACCCTCTCCATTAAATCCTACAGGCTGTGATGGATCAGGTATGCATAATGTGCTCTTTCTCCAGCTATGGGTGGATCAACTCAAACAGTTATCTATTTTCACTCGAGAAATGAAGTCTGCTTCCCAGGCCAGCACAAATCCTTTCAGCTGTCAAGGCAAAGCACAGCAAAGTTCTCCTGAAACTTAGAAGCCATTTCTCCTCCAACCAGTGCCTGGTTACCTGCTGCTCTGGTGTTAGCATTAAGTCCAGCTTTGGTAGCCCAGGCACACAAACATCCCCAGGGGCAGGGCAGAAATTCACGTTCCACGGGGGAAGGAAATGTCCTAGTCTTTTTTCTTTTCTTTGGAAATTTGGGGGTGGAGTTCTGTTGGGTTTTGGTTTTTTTCTTTTCTTGTGGTACGAATGATATCATGCTATTGCAGACTGACAGCCAGCACAACAAGGAGGATGTCTAAGAGAGCTGTGCAGAAGTTAATCCTCCAAATACAAACACAGGAGGCTTGGGGTCTGATGGATGAAAGATAGCAGGAACAGTGAATTGCTGACACCACGAAAGATTCCCAAGTGTCTCATTTTCTGCACCAAGGAGCTGAGGAGCCTAAATACAAATACAGATATGTATTGTTCTAGGTTGACTAAAAATAGCGTTTCTTGCAGAAACTGAACTCTCGTTTGAGACTCTTGCCACATCGACACAAGTATGCTGGAGGGGGACGCAGCAGCAGGCCACAGAAGTTGAGCTGTTCCAAACTCCGCAGCAGATTTACCCCTTTTCTCCGAGAAACTCAAGCCGGCTGTGCAAACCTCCACCAGCTTCTCGGCAGGCAGGCTCGGCAGGGAGGGAAAGGGCGAGGGGAGGGAGAGAAGGAGAGGGGAGGGGTGGGCAGAAGGTTCCAGAGGCGGTAGCCCCGCTCCCGCCCGGGGTACCCCCCTCCCGCGGCGGGCGGAGGGAGCGCTTCCCTTTCGCCGGTCTGAAGGCGCTCCTCGAGAAATGCCGAGCCGGAGGCCATTCCTGGGGAGGCGGCTGGGGAAGAGGATAAGAAGCGCAGACATCCCCCACCACCACCACCACTCCCGAGCCAGTGCGAAACTCAGGTCCCGGGGCGATGCGGACGAGCAGCCGCCGGCTCCGGGACAGGGGGGGCCGAGCGGGGCTCCCCCGGCGCCGGGAGCCCGCTGCGGGCCGGGGCTCGCCCCTTACCTGCCATCCCCGCTCCGCTCCGCTCCGCCGCGCCGCCCCGGCAGGTGTGTCTGAAGCGCCCTCCCCAGCCCGCCGCGCTTTCCCACCCTCTTTCCCTGCCTCCCTCCCTCCCTCTCTCTCTTTCCCTCCCTCGTCCAGCCGGCTGGAAAGAAGCCGGCAACCCCTCGGGCTATGGAGAGCTTAGCTCTGCCCACCTCCGGGGGTCGCGGGGGCAGATCCCCCTCTGCCACTCCCGGTTTCTGAGAGCCTCCGGCTGCTGCCCACCTGGGCGAGCAGGGGAAGGGTTTTTCTCTGCGTGTGTCCTGTCCTTCAAACTCGCCTCGGTCCCTAGCCCCGGGATAGAGCTGCTCCCCGGAAGGATGTGGCTCGCCAGCCACTTCTCTCCCAAAACGCACCCCACAGACCGGTGGGGGAAGGAGGGTGCCCACCTTGTCCAGGACCCTGCCCGGGCAGGATGGAGGTCTCCTCCTTGCCAAGGCACAGCCCCACCCCCCCACACACCCCCCCCACACACACAGCCCCCCACACTGCTGCAAAGAAGAGATTCATAAGAAGAGCCTTCCTTTGGTTCCAGAGCTGCAGAAATTGTAGCCAGGCCACCCAAGTTGTAGCCCTGGTTCTGGATGGTGAGGGGATCCAAGCAAGGGGAAAAAATTGAGAGTGCTGGAAAGATGCCTGATCCAGGCCAAGAAGAGATCCCACAGGCTAGATTTTGGCCCCAGTCCTCAGCTGTGTCTGTGGGTGGAACTGGGTGTGGAGACAGCCCAGGGCACTGTGATGGAGATGTACTCCAGGGCATGCAGGAGCTTGCAACCTGGGCCTGACCCAGCCCTGAGTTGCCCAGGCCAGGAGTGGATACTGGCAACCCCTCATCTGGTCCAAGTGGCCACAGAAATCACAGGAGTGGACCTGTGTGTGCACACAGCATCACAAAGAGTTTGCAGAGTACCCTCCACACCTGCCATGTACTCAGTTGCCCAAATCTGTGCAGGCCACTGGACAAAGAGGGCTCTGGGAGAGATGGCACTGGACACCAACATCAAGCCTCCCCCTTCAAGGCTAAGATGTTTTTCACTTTCTGTAGCAACCCCATTCCACTCTCGTTTCATCACTCTCAGCTGTGTCAAACCTCAATAGCCAGGCTACGCAGCGCAGGCTCTGTACAAGAAATTCCAGATGCATTATCAAGCTCATAAGAAATGGGAGTTCCCTGATTCTCCCCAGCCTTGGAGTCAGCCCACAGGGTAGCCCAGAGTACTGCTGTGTACCTCTCCAGGGCTCTGAACTCAACATGAAGGATGCATTGCTCCTGCCCCTGCCAACTCGCTCAGAAAAGGGAGGTGCCTTTAGCACCCCACCACTGCAACTTCTAGACCCCACCTCTGCAAGGAAACCTTCCTCTCCTCGTGCACATAAGTGAAGAAGCAGATGTCTGAGCTGGGCCACCCTTTCCTAAAGAATTCTGCTGCACCCAAACTGAACATCTTCATTTGTTTCTCCGCCAGGGCCAGTGGCAGGGCTCCTGCACCAGCTTCAGTAAGGTGATTTGAGGGAAGGGAGGCTTTCACGAGACCCTTTCCCCATGCTGCTATGTTCTTTTCAAGATCAAGCACAACCACCACCTGGGAACTGAGAGTGCATCTGTGTGATGCACAGAGCACACAGCCTTTTTGTTGCAAAATACACACAGATATCGAGCAAACGCCAGGCACATGCATGCACATGGGGCTTTCAACAAACTGCCCTTGGACGGCATCCATTCCAACAGGCCCTGGTTGACACCCTGAGCACGTGAATTTTTTGTTGACTCACCCTCCCTGGGAGGGGTCCCAACAGCCCCCTGCCCTCCCTTGTAAGCACAGCTCCCACACAGAGGGCTCATGGTGACCCGGGAACACCAGCAGCAGGGCACAGCTCTGTCTCCAGCCCTTACCTCCAGCCAGAGGCATCCAGCTGAGTGATGAAAAGCAAGTACAAGCAAGGCTGCCTGCTGGGAACCAAGTCATGTTCTGACTCAGGCCATGTCAATTTTTGCCTCCTAGTTATTCTCTTGAAAACAGCTCAGGTCTGTCTCTTTCCCTCTCTAGTGAAAAGATTTCCTGAGCTGGATATTATGTGGTGATAGAAGATAAGATCTTCACAATCCTGATAAAAGTCCCAAAGCAAGAGTTGGTTTCTCTCATTCACACAGAGACCAACTCAAGGCTGATGACAAAGAAATCCTCTTCCTCCACCCACCCTGACCCCACGGGCAGTGGCTGCAGTGCTTTGTGACTCAGAGCACTCAGACATCAGACAGAGCAGGTCCCACATCAAGAACAGCCAAAGAAATATCTTCACCCTAGGTTGCCCACGGAAGAGTCTCAGACACCCAAGTCCAGGGAAAAATAAATAATTCAATAATTGACTGGTACTGCAATAAGGGCAGGTCCTTGGACTGACTAAGTGACTAATTTCCTTAATTTTTTTACAAGCTCCATTACCTGTTCTCCTTCATGGAGAGTCTCTGAGCTTGGCTACTCCACAAGCAAGAAGACCACCCTTAGCTCTGGGCTGGGTAACTGATCCCAGCAGCTCCTGAGAGGGGCAATACATTCCATCCTTGTTTTTTGGCCAGGGTGTGGAGGCACAGAGATGCAAAGCTTATTCTTTGGAGGGAAGCTGCAGCTGTGTAAGACAACCCCAGTTTGCTGGAGATACACAGACCCACCAGACTGTACATGCTCACAGCCAGGTGTTACATTTCCAAAACAGCTTTTCCAGTAGTACTTGCTGGCACACTTCAGTTCACACTAGGAATGACACCGGAGTGTTTGGGTGGGTTTTTTTTTTTTCTGTTGTTCTTGTATTGTTGGTTTGGTTTGTTGTTTTGGGTTTGTTTTTTTTCAAATCCTAACCAAAATAGTTGCACTGGTAAAACTTTCCAAACCACACGGGCAAACACAGGAAATCAGTAACAAGCAGATGGTGAGCCACGTGTCCTTTCCACCACCAGATGAGAGGCTTAGCACACACGGCCCAGGGAGTGTGGCAGGCTGCTTGGTTTTCTGCAGGACCTTGAAGTGTGGGGTGACCGATGGCACTGAGAGGTCAGAGGGATCCCTCCGAGGCAAGTGAGCCCGTGCTGTGGAGAGCTGGGCTGGATATGCCTCAGCACTGCATTGTTTCCCTCTGCCTGGAAATAGCTTTAGGAAGGTCTGAGGCGGGGCAGGAATTCAATAAATTCCTGATTATGTGGCTAAAATGCCATTGGTACAAAGCTCAAGCTGTGGTTACAGATGGTGAGCTGGGTGCTCTGTAAAGCCTTGCCCTGTGTTTTGGGAAGAACAGTAAATTTACAAAGCTGAAACTGCCTACCCACACAGTGTCCAGTATGTGAGCCAGTCAGAACATCTTCAGCAATGTATTTCTTGCTTCATCCTTTTTTTTTCTTCTTCTTCTTCCCCAATGAAAATAAGCTATTCTTCTTGCAGCCTGGTGATTTGCAGAGATTTACAGCGTCCATTGAAGTTTTAGGGGGGAGGTTTGCTAAGGTCTCCAGGGTGATCACCCAAGTCGGGTTGAGGAAGCGAATTTTAAATAATTCCCCTAATAATAAAAACTTCCACCCTGCAGTAGCTGTCCCAACACGACTTGGTGTCATGAAAAAACTCTCAGCAGTTTCTGTTCCTGTGTGGAACAAAACAAATGCCAAAAATACAAAAGAGCTTGTGACACAGAATTACCAACTCCAGCCTGATCTAATTGGCTCATACGCTGCTTCACGCTGGATTAGTTAACACACACCGAAAAAAAAACCAACCCTTTTATAATGACACTCATCAAACTCAGTGTTTATATTAACAGCCTTCGCAAGGACTTTGACTGCCTGCTCTTTTGCCTGACACATTTAACAGCAGATGTAAAACCGCTGCAGCACACGGACAGTGGTTTATTCCCTTCACAGCAGTGGCTGCAGAGAGGAGGAGGAATGAGGTCCCCCCTCAAAAACCGAGCAGCCTTTTATAGCAGGAAGGAAATGCGTGTATCTATGTGGAGATAGCAAAACAAGCAAATATTTCCTTCAGCATTCCTCCCCCTCACCACACGAACACACCCATTGCCTGGAGCTACAGGAGGCAAAAGCATGTGGGAGCCTTTTGGTAAGGCATTGGCAAGAAATCTGTGTCCTCATTAGGGCACCAGAGGTGTGCAGGGTCACAAGGAAGACCTGAACTAGAGCAGAATGACAGGATTAGAACCACTGGGATGAGCTTTCTCGCTCCAGTTGCCTCTGGCAAAGGGGCTCCACCTCAGCAGTTGCTTTATTCTTAAGCCGTTATCCCAGTGGGATTAGTCCCAGCTCTTTGCCCCTCTCTCTCCAGGATATAAACCAATCAAGGGTCCATCTCGCTGGTCATTGTGAATCCAGTCTGGCTGGTCACCCTTTGCAAGAGGACCATTAAAGTCTGCCCTCGGCTGCACAAGAAGGGTCTGAACAGTGACAGCACAGAGGTTACAGTGAATACAGGTGAGCAGTCTGTATTCAGATCCATCTTTGTGTTTTACTGGTGTGTGCGCAAGCAGAATTTGTTTCTCAGGGAGAAGAACTACATGGACTGAGGGTGTACTCACAAACAGTGGGTACCTGCTTGCAGAAGAAAACAAATTACTGTCTAAGAGGAGAGGTGGTGGGGAATGGAGCCTAGAGAAGGAACAAACCCAGCGGCGTTTCAAGTGCAGCAAGCAGCAGCTCACCAAACCCAGCCCGTTTGCCTTAGTGCCTCCTTGCACGCCAAGGCTGCAGCCACCAGAGGTCAATGTGACCACATGAACCTCACCCAGCTGCTGGGTGCTGCACCCCTTTGAAACTGGGACGTCAAACACAAGTATGAAATAGTGTTTTCCACCTCTTAGGACACAACTTTGGGACAGATTTGCATGTAAACCAACACTCAAAGCATTAATCACAATAGGACCTCAGCATTATCTGGGGGGAAAAAAGAGCTTGAGAATGACAATCTCTCTAGTTTGCATACTGCAAGCCCACTGAATTGAGACTCTTACTGGGCTGTGGACCCCACAAGTGCTCCTGACACCCCGAGCATATCTCAGTCCTGCTGGTTTCAGTGTCACTCAGGTATTCTCACCAATCCCAGCCTTGGTAGCAGGAAAGGGGTGGAAATGGGCAATCTGTCCTTCCCCGAGTCCCATTTCTGCTTTCTAGGATGTAGGTCTGTCATAGTGAATGAGGTCTGCCCCAGAACCGGGCTGGCTGCATAAAACAAGTAGCTGACCTGCAGCCAGAGAAAGGCAAATGGGTTAAATGAGGCAGGGTCATCAGTCTGGGTTAGAAGTCAGAGGGGGATGATGAGACTGCAGAACCAAAATCAGTATGTCTAGATAGCTTTGTAACAGCCAGCCATTCCTCTGCACTCCCACATGCACCAGTTCTCCTCTCTATCTCCCCTAAGTCCTCCCCTAGACCTCCTCAAACAGACACCAAGAAGCCCTTTCCATCCTGGCCTCCCAACCCCTTCATCACCTGTGTGGACACCCACCTAGTTAGAGCAAACAAAACACTCCTATTCCACCTGCAGCAGAGCCCCAGCCTTGTGGGATGGACAGGCTTCCCCAGACCGTACACATCGTCTTCTCCAAGAAGACTCCACTGCACTGCAGGATCATCAGTGACCCCCTCCAGAAGGCCAGCTGCCCAGACCCAGCACGTTCCCACCATCTCCCAGGAACTTAGGATGGGAGCAAAGAAGGACCAAGAGACAAACCCTGGCTCGTCTTTGCAAGGCAGATGAAGACAAAGACACTGAGACAGTGAGAAGAACCGGCTCAGATGTCATCAAAAAGATAAACAAACTGTCTGTAAGCAGTCTGAATTCAGAGGAACAAATTGTCACCAAGACATCAGCTGCTTAGCTGGGAGCTCTGCTCACCCCTCTTCAGAAATACTCTGTATGCTTCAACAGGAGGAAAGGATAGAAAGCACCACTTCCATTTTCCCTTCCTCTTCTCTGAGGTGACCCAAGTCCTGTATGGCTCCTCTCCTGAGCTGGTACATAAAGATGCCCCAGGGTGTTCGGCTGGCAGAGTCCCTGAGTCACTGTCAGGCTGAGACTGGCCAGATGCAGACGGAGGAGAGGCAGGAGGGATGATACAATCCCACAACACTCACACTAAACACGTGCCATGTCAGGGAAAGGCACAGGTCAGGACTATATCAAGATCTTTTCCTCTGGGCTGGAGAGCAAACCAGTCCAGGACATGAACAGGGAAAAGAGCTGAGCACATGCTAAGAGGACAAAGTCCCTGTACAGAGGGCAGAGAACAGCCAAGCGCTACCATCACTTGTAACACAGCTCCAGAGCCATAGGGTGTCACCACCCCACCAACCAACCTCCTGGGGAAGGAGGTGGTTGGGCAAGGCCAAAATGCTGAGGGTTGGCCTGGCCACCCCTGGAAAGGCTATGGGGAGCTAAAGGCTGTGCCTGTTCCTGCCCCACAGACCTGCCACGGTTCCTGTGGGGTCCTTCCCAAGACCTTTCATGGAATGGCTTTAAAATGACAGAGAGCAGGTTTAGATTAGATATAGAAAGAAATTCTTAAGTATCAGGATAGTGAGGCACCTGAACAGGTTGCCCAGAAACAGTGGATGTTCCATCCCTGGAAGTGTTCAAGGCCAGGCTGGATGAGGCTCTCAGCAACCTGGTCTCGTGGAAGGTGTCCCTGCCCTTGGCAAGGCGGTAGGAACTGGATGAACTTTGAGGTCCCTTCCAATCCAAACACTTTTATTATTCAGTGATTCCATGACCTGCGCTGTACCCAACTATTCTTATCCTAGAGCTGCTGCACTGAGCCAGCCCTGGGCTTACCCGTGGGACTGCAAAGGGGCTGTGACTCCCATCTGCTCCTGGTAACGCCTGGTAAAATGGTGTGTCCTCTAGGGCATCCACCAGAGGTGGCACAGAGCGCTCCTCAACCCACACTCAGCATGAGCCAAGGACTACAAACCAAAGCTGAGATGGGACAAATTTGGTGCAGATGTGTCCTAAGCCAGAGCAGTATGGTGCCAGAGGTGAAGAAAAGAACATGGCATCTTGGACCTCATTTCCTGCTCCACATACCACCACGGCCACACCAGATGCCCTGCAGGATGTGACCCTAGATAACATGGGAGGTCTTCAGCCCTCCTGGTGTCTGTATGGGATCTGTCCTGGAGCCATCATGGCTGAACCGGCACCCTCTCCGAAACATTGCTCCATGCCTGGCGTTCCCAGTGCTCCCCATTCCTCTGTCCCAAAGCCAAAATACCCAGCTACCTCCTTGTCTTGGCCTGAGTGGGTCTTTGCCCTTTAGACCATCCCAGAGAGACCAGCATCAGCCAGAGACAACCATGGGAGGAATCAAAGCCTGGCATGCAGCAGGAGCTGTCCTTCACTTCCCAGGAAACTAACCACAGTCTCTCCCTTGGAATAGAACTTCACAAGGCCCCAGAATGCAATCCTAGCCCTCCCTGGAGCTGGATGGCCATTTCCCCTGCAAAGAAGTCACACCCTGCCACATAGATGGAATCCCTGGGCTAAGAGTCACAGACAGTCGCTTGCTGGAGCCCGGCCAAGAGCCGTGAGCTTTCCAAGTCCTTTCCCTTTCTTGGGGGTCTGGTAGTCACATAAACAGGAAGAGCCTGGCCCTCTCCCTCCCCCTTGCAGGGCTCTGCCTCCCTCCCCTGCTCTGCGGCGGGCGCCGGCGTGATGCAAGCCCCAGCTCTGGGCTGCCTGGCCCCCTCGGGAGGAGCTGCCGGCTGGCCCCTGACCTCCAGGCTCCGCATTTCCTGTGGCAGCCGAGGGGGGAGACCAGACAAGGCCCCTTCTTCCAGACGCTGGGGCTGGGCGTAAAGGGGCCTCTACGGGCCAGCCTGCGGGGGAAAAGGAAAGGTCGTGGCGACCTTTGCCTGCGGCGGCCCGAGGTCGGAGGAGGCAAAGATGCCAGCAGCCCCGGTGGAGGTGGGAGCGCGGCTGGGACACAGGCGGCCAGCCTAAATGACAGGGCGAGGGCCATGCTCCCGCCCCAGCCCTGCAGCCAGCTCTCCAAACCCTTCTTTATCTCCCGACATTTATTTTTAAAAGCTTTGTGGCCTTCTCTCCCAAAACCAAAGGCAGCCACACCAGGTCTGGGCTGCAGCCCAGGAGGGAGCAGAGCCGGTGCCTGCAGGAGAAGGGTGCAGCTGCAGAGCCCAGCACTGTTAACCCTCAGCAAGCTAAACCCAGCTGCAGGAATAGGAGCCCATCCTAAAATGAAAAAGCTGGGCTGTTGCCTAGGAGGATGTTACCCCTTTCCCCCAGGTCCTTCTAGGAAAGACTAAGCTGAGACAGGCATCCTGCGCTCCTCCACACATCTCCCATGGGTCATGACAAGGACTGAGATCTGCAGAGGGAAGCAGGAAGAAGGACAGAGCCTTGCTGAAGGCATTCAGTTCAAGAGGCATATATCCCTGTCTCTGGGGTCCCCATCCATGCTTGGGCTCTGTGCAAGCCCTGCATTCTAAGGGCCCAGGATGCTGGCCACACGTGATGCCCGCTCTTCAGTACCTAGCAAGAGGTGCCGGATGCCTGGAGGGAGAGCAGGGAGGAGGGATGGCATTCCAGATGGAAACCTCTGGTATGCCTCTGCACTGATCTCCACTCTGCCCTGGAATGTGCCGGCCAGCAGCATGTGGGAAAGTGGAGGCAGCAGAGACCTTGGATGTGTCAGCTCCCCGGCTGAGTAAACAAGAGGAGCCCTGGCAGGCATTCAGCCCCAAGTATCCAAGACCTTGAAAAAAGGGGGCTGGAAACAGGGAAATTCTTCTGTCCCCTTCTTGATTAATCTTTGCAAAATATGTCCTAACGTCTCCCCTAACTCGGATGCTAGCACCATCTCCTCATATCCCTAGCAAGTGTGGAGAAGAAGAGTGGGGAGAGACTCTCCCTGTGGAGTTTCCAGCACCATGCTGTTAGATCTAACATCCGGAAGAGACACTGCCTCAAAAGGAGGGTCTGGAGAAGAAAGAGGTAGGATAAAAGGATTTATCACCCTCCCACCATGCACACATATCCATGCCCCTTGGCAGTCTCCCAGACAGCAGGAAGCAGAGAGCATGGAGGGAGCTAACACCAATAATGGCACTGCCTCGGGGAGCACAGTGACAGCTGGGACAGAGGCACAGTACAGCTCCCAGATAAATACCTTCCCGGCCCCACCTGGGGACATTCACACAGCAGGGTGCAAGCTCCAGCCACACTCCTGGTTTCAGAGGCTCAAGAGAGGGCGACAGTGCATTCCCCAGTGCTGGTTGGAAACGTGTTCCCACCACTCTTCAGGTTGGCAGCATTGCCTCCCTGGTCTCCTCTGTAAAGTGCACCCGCTGTGAGTCAGCCCCTCATCCCCTCTGCACCTGAGCACAGGAACCTGGGGAAGAGTGATGGGCTGGGGAAGGTCCCCCTACATCCCACCAGTGGAGCCCATGGTCTCCTGGGGGCCGAACTCCTCCTGCAGCAGTGGCGCTAGGAGGCTGTGCCTTCTGGCCACCGTCCCGTGTCCCCTATCGCTCCTCGGCAGGCGCAGACTCCCGGAGAATGAGCCATTGTTCCCCAGCCCTACAGCCTCTTCCTGTCCCTGTAGGGCTGTGTGACAAACAAAAGCAGAGCCAGACGCCATGGGGAGGAGGCTGGATCTGCTCCCCTCCTCCAGATCCCGCAGCAACCCCACAGGCAGGCAGACGGATGCCCGCCTTGGGGGAATGGGCAGGGACACCCCTATTTTTAGCTGCTTCTGCATCCCCACCCCCTTCCTTCCGTGGGCCAAAAATACATGGGCTGGATGGACAGGCAAAATCATTAGGATAAAAGAGTTGTCCAGGCCTTGTGTCCAACCACTCCCCTGGCTTTCACCTCTTCCCTTTGACCAGAACGTGTTCCCCAAGCATGGTCTTCCCACTTCCAACATGGATGACTTATCTCTTCATCCCCATTTCCTCACTCTGTACACTGTACCCTTCCTCACCCCCTCATGCCACTCTCCCTCTGCTCTATGGATGCATCTCCCATTCCTTAATGGTCCTCTCTCCCATGCCACACCAGCCCTGGGGGCCTACTCCCTTCCCTTGAAATCCCCCAGCTCCTCCTTTCCCCAAAACACCTTTCTGCACCTCCTCATGCAATTCATTTCCAAAAGGCTCTTTCCTCCCAAAGGCCCAGAGTTTCCCACTCACTCCCATCCCTTCCTTCCCCTCTGCACCCCTCCTGCCCTCACCATCTCCTCCTTTCTCTCCCCATCCCAGCTGCCTCCAGGCTGCACAGGCTTTAAACTCCCGTAGAGGTGCTCCCCCTCCTTGTCCTGCCAAAGGAACATACTTGAGGGAGGGCAAAAAGACTCACAGATCCCCCTGCACACAGAGAGCTCCAAGCACCAAATTTATACTTAAGCCCTCCCACCAGTCCCTCCTGCACTGACTTTTACAAGGTCTGTGAAAAAGAACTGGAGAATCAAGTGTGGGGTTGTTCTGGGGAGATGTAGTCTACATACATAAATATATATTTTTATATTTACATCTCCTTTCCTAGTATGTGGAATCACAGAAGTGTTTCCAGGCCACAGGCAGCTGGATTCTTGGATTACTTCTGGTTTATGCAACATCCTCCCTCTCCCTCCCAGCTATGTCCCAAACACCCCCCCTTCCCTCTCCTCTGTGCCATGTAAAACTCGGAGGGAGAGCTTAGATCAGGGTCTGTCCTGGGGTCTGTCCCTCCATCCTCACACCCAACAACACCCATAGCTGCCCCACAGCACCCCACATCCCTGGCCAGCAGACAGGACTAGCATATCAGGAGGAAGCTGGGGAGTGTGGGGGGAGGAGGAAAGATGAAAATATTTGGGATAGGAGGAGATGGGCAGAGGGAGGGAGGCAGCCCGCCAGCAAGCCTGGGAACTCATCCGTGCCTCCTCCTGGGCTTTGGCAAACCCAGAGGCTTTGAGTTCCCAGCCCTGCTCCCAGGGGAAAAGCACACACTCCCCCCTTTGCAAATCCCACAAGCAGGACGTGGTCAGTCCCATTCCTTCAACCTCCCACTGCTCCAGGGGAGGGGAGGAGTTGGTGGGGAAATTAGAAATTTGGGTGTTTACAGGGTTATCCACCCCACTTCTAGCATGAGTGGGTCTAACCCAATGCTGCTGCTTGCCTGGTGGTGCTCTCCACAATCCCCCCACTTTCCCTCCCCGGTGCAACACAGGGATTCGGGGAACCAGAGAGCTCCGGCCCCTTTCCCTGGTTATCTCAGAGGCAACAGGCACAGTCTGGCCGAGCACATGTCTGGGGGTTCAGCCAGAGGAGAAACTGCCCCAGTGGAGAAACTATAGGGCATGAGGGATCCAGTGCCTACAAAACCACAGCTGGCATCAGACCAGGGGTGCTCTTGGCAAGACGCTGGGTGCTTACACCTACCCCTTGCCCCAGGGTGTCACCTCCTGCCACCACTCTGGCTTGCTCACCCTAAAACCGGCTTTGCCTTCAGCCCATCCCCAGGGCAGCGAGACATGGGCTGGAGGCAGCACCAAGAGCCATGGGCTGAGAGCAGGGAGGAGGGATCTGACAGCAGCAGGGTGAGGTGGGGCTGGATGAGGCCATGCCAGGTGGGGCAAGGGAGCTCTCTGCACCCCATTGTGGCAGGGTTCTGTCCCCCACTCCACTGCTGGCCCTAATCCACATACTCATGTGGTACATGCCCTCACAGACCCAAGAGAAGAATGGAAACATCTGGAAGTCACCTGCAAACGAGCAGCACTTTTAGTTAATGAGGAAATATGAGCCGGAGACCCTGGGCAGCAACAGGATATCTGCTTCTTGTGCACTGAGCAAGGCACCCCCTTCCCACCGAGCCCCCTGCCTGCCCTCCTTCTTCAGGAAGTTTCCAGCACTGTTGTGCTCTTGGAGCTCCATCCCTGGAAATTTCTTAGGGAAGGAGGGCAGGTGGGAAGGCAGCAAACTGAAATGGCAGGGAATATAAACCCAGGGGTGAGCACCCTATCACAAGCTGGGATGCCCTCATCACCTTCCCACACACTGGGGAAAGAGAGTAGGAGGATTTTTCTTTACTGGAGGGAAGTCCTGTATCAGCCTCCTTCAGGCATTGGGTCTGCGAGCAGAGGGCACTGCAAAGTGAGATAGGGTGAAGGACTGAGCACCAGGAAGTGTGGGGCAGAGACCTCCGCCCCCCCACATCTGTCCATTCCTCCCTCCCTCCCCATCACACTCAGTCAGTCACCCACAAGACCTCAATCCCGTGTTGGAGGGATGAGTGCTGAGGAGATGAGGGGATGCAATTTGCACAGCCCTGTCTTTGATGTTGCAGTAGTCAAAGCAAATCCTCATCTAGGAAAGCTGCTGGGCCACTTTTCTGCTCCGTGATAAGCCCAGTGGCCGGTCTCTCTGTAATGGTGAGACTGGTACTGCTGCCTGGGGCTTAGGGTTACAGATGGGATGAAAGGTTGGGGTGACTGAAGGTAAATGAGGTGGGAGGGGTCCAGGCATAAGCTCCTGCCCAGGGCACCCATGGGTGACACAGTGACTGCAGCACTGTCCAGCCTCACAGCCACCTCTCATTTATCAGCCAAGGTGAATAAATAGGCTGAGAAGCAGAATTGTATGGATGGACTTTCCAGGTGTATGAAAGAAGGGGGTGCAACCAGGCAGCCAGAGGCCAGGATGAGTAGTGAGACCCAGAGCTGGCACATACCCTGACCATGGAGGTCTCCAAAGCACTTCAGTGCTAGACCTAGAAGTACAAAAGCCGGAGCTTGGCTAGCATGGCCACAAGTTCACAGGTTTGGGGAAGGACGCTGAAGAGAAGGCATTTCCAGATGCTTTCCTGGACATGAAGCCCATCCTGGCCTGGACCACAGAGATGCTTGGAGTAGGAGCGAGGAGAAGGAAGCAGTGACTGCCCTGCAAGAAGCAGAACGTGGCCCCTATCCCATCTGGAAAAGATTTGTTCTGCATTCCCCAGTGAAGGTGGCTGCCGTCGCCCAGGCTCTGCTTCCTGATGCAGCCTCTGCTGCAGGGCACAGGGATGGGGGTGAGGGAGAGCCCCTCAGGCAGGGTGAAGGGAAAGGCCCTGGCAGGCCATGCAGAGGGAGGAGACCCAGAAAAAGGGTCTTTTCCTGCCTCTCCCAGCACCCCCATTAGCTTCCACTGAGCAGGACCTAGGGGAAGGAGTGCCTACCATACCTCTGGCAAGCTGGGGGATGCATGTCATGATTTCTCCTCCTTTCCTTGCTGATGGCACTGCTCATCTCCCATCAGAGCTAAGCTTCCATGTTCCTCCGAGTGACAGACCCACTTAAAGTACCACCAACATGCACATACGGTCTAAATTCCTAATGGAGAAAACTTCCACAAGAAGGCAAAAACTCCAGCTTCCATTTTGCAGAAGAGAAGCCAGAGAACAGTGCCAAACCCTACCACTGCTACTCAGCAAACCTCTGAGCAATAAGGTGCTCCTGCCTGGGCACCCCAGCACGAGCCCCCCGAACCCAGTGAACGGCCAGGCTCCATTTTGACATCTCCTCAGCAGAAATCTTGTCATCCCTTCAGCCAAGCCCTGCTTAACCCCAACAAGTCTTGTCTCGCCTTCACCAGCAGAGACACCTCCCTTCTCCTCAACAGGGCCCTGAATAGGTACTTTTATGTGGCCAAGTGGTCCCCAGCAGAGCCACCAAGCCAAGCCTGAAGGCCATGAGGGTCACCAAAGGCACTGATGATGCTACACGCCCACCAGCAGGCTGCCCCTCATCGGCACTGATAGAGTCTTCTGCCCTGTGACCATCAAGGGACAACACACGATGCCAGAGGGATGTGGTGTCCCATGTGTGGGCAGAAAGTCTTCATGGTGCCACCAAAGAGCACCTCCGTGCATTTATCCGCTGCCACCCCCTCACCCTGGTCTGACACACTGTCGCTGGTATGACGCTTGTCCCGATGCCCTGACACTTGTCCTGACCCTGTAACAAACACCAGCCTGGCTCACGTGGCCATCAGGGAGGCTCTCATCCTGCTAATGCCCATCCCAGTGCTACCCACAGGTCCTGGAATGACCACCCACTCGCAGACCCCAGTCCTGACTGGCAGTGCTACACCGCTGGGAACTTCCTATCCAATATGGCATCAGGGGACCCTGTGGGATACCCACGGGGTCACACACACACACACAGGGCTCAAACCCCCGTCCTTTGGCCTGCAGCCAGGCTCCTCTAACCGGGTTAGACAGCAACCTGGCCTTCCCCCTTCCCCCAAACCCACTGAAGCAGGCACCCGGGAGCGGGAGCAGCCAATGCCGGCGGACGGGAAATGGCACCGGGGAAGCGGGGAGGAGGAGGGGAGCGGCAGAGGAGTTCCTGAAGTTTTCTGTCCTGGATAGTTGGAATAAATCTCATTTTCTCTGCTCTCCTTGCCGAGTCGAGGATTGGCTCAGCGCTGCTGCAGCCCGCCCTCCTCCTTCCCACGTCCCCTCCCCGGCAGCTTCGCTCCCTCTCTCCCGTGGCATCAGGGCGTCAGCCTGCGAGAGCCGGCCTGGGGGGACAGCCGTGGGAAAAGGAGGGCGACGCTGGCTCCCCTTTGTCCCCCACGCCACCCCGGAGCACAGCACCAGTAACCCTCGGAACAAGTTACAGGGGCCTGCGGAGAGTGCCTCGCAACTTTTCGGCTGGAGGAGCGGGGAAAAAAATAATAACCCTGGTTCGGAAGAGGTAAATCCTGAAAGTTTTGATTAATCAGTTTGCAGAGCTGGCGGCAGGGGGGTGTCGGGACTAGAAGGAAAAGGGTGGAGAGGGTGTTTGGAAAGGGGAGAAGCGGGAGGGGTGGCAAGGCGATAGAGACGGGAAGGATGGTAAAAAAGAAAGGGAGCAGAAGGCAGGAATGCAACAGGAAACTGGGAGTGAGGAGAGGGGACACGGGACAAGAGAGAGAGGCGGGAAGGAAAGGGAGTGAGAAGAAGGTCCCACGGATGGGGAAAGGCAGGAGGACGCTTGTCTCCCAAACCTGGCTCTGGATACCCCTCAAAGCCCCACAGGCTCTCGGCACCTCAATTTTGGGGGTAGGGAGGAAGAAAGGGAGCACTTTTCTCACAAGTGGGCAGGGAGGGAAGGGATGGCTGGAAACTGCCCATCTCCACAGCTCCGGCCTCCTCTATGTCCCAGCATGTCTGCTTGGAAAAATACCCTTGTTATACAGAGATATCACTACGTGTATATATAGCAGCCAGCAGCACAGGAGTCAGATTTAGGCGTCTGCCTACCGCCCGGCACTGCTCCAGGAAAGCTGAGAGGCCCAACCCAGCCAGCCAAGCCCCTTTCCCCCTTCCCCAAAAGCCTGTCCCTGCTGGCTTTCCTCATCCCAAAGCAGTCACCCAACAGGGGAACTCTGCCTCCCTTCCTTCGGGGAAAGGGAGGTTTTTCATCACTCAGGAAGGTTGGGAAAGCCTTCCTGGCCACCCACAGCCATTTCCACCCTCTCTTCCTGCTGTTGAGACCACCCCAAGTTTCTCACCCTCTTTTGCAGTATGTCCCCTTTGGGGGAGGGAAGAGGCTGCTTGCAGCAGCTCTATCCAACTAAACATCTGGATTATTTCCCCCCCCCTTTTCTGGTTTCCGCTCTTCCCAGCAAGCAGAACAGCTCTGGCCATTCCCAGCTAGTGGAAAACCAGTGGTAACCAGCTGAACTCCGGGGGAAACGGGGAGGCCAGGCTGGGAGCAGGAGGAGGTGCTGGCAGTGGGTCTTTGAAGGCAGGGGGCTTCCCAGAGGAGGCAAGAAGGGAGCCAGAGAGAGTATGCCAGGGAGAGGGAGGTCGTGGTGGGCTGTGGGCTTGCTGTGCCAGGAACTGGCGAACACGGGGGGCTGCCAGATGGAGGTGGTGGCACCTGGACAGAGAGGTGGCCAGGCAGAGGGGTCCCTTTGGCCAGTGGAGGAAAGGACAGCACACAGGTCACCCTTTGCCCGCAGAATCACGAGTTTCCCTGGCGTGGAGGAGTCGGTTCGGGTGAAGGGGAGGGCTCAAAGGGGCAGGGAGCCACACCAGGGGCAGAAGGAAAGAAGGGAAAGGAGGAGATTGGAAGGAGGAAAAGCCCAACAGGCCTGCCAGAAACCTGCCATCCAGGTAGGGTTGGGCACCAGCTGCTTCACTCCCTCCCTCCCTCCCTCCCTCTTCCCAGCGCTTGATGCCTGCCAGCAGGCAAGGAGAGCCAGAGGCCAGGAGCTGCTGGCTGGCTTCCCTGTGGTGACCAAGAGACAAGGAAGGAGAAACCCTTTCCTCCACCCCACTCCCTCAGTGTTTGTCCAGATAGAGAACAAGGGGATTCTCTCCTCCCGCTTTTCCCCTTTTTCCCCCACTCTCCCCCCTTTTCCTTGTCTTCCTACCCTATCCCAATGTTCCCCATAGGGGTGTGCAGGGCAGCTGTATTGTGTGGGGGACCTGGGGTAGGGTAGGAAGGTCCCCCCTCAGAGTAGCCCTGGCTGGTGCAGCACATGCTAAAGGGGACAGTCCCCACTTTGAGTTTCTCAGGGGCTACAGTGTGCAAAGGAAAGGGAAAACTTGAGTGCTGTAACTCACGTAATCCCCTCTCCCAGGGTCACTTGCTTTCCTGGAAGATCCTGGGGACAGCTCAAAAATATGGTTGCATCTCTCTCCCTGTGGTCCCAAGACCCCAGTTATGGTACAGGGACCACCCTAGTAGTTTCCTTTGCACTCCAGGAGAGCCCTGACCCAATGGCTATGGTTGGGCTTCCACCAGAGAAAGGAAGTAGCTCCCCAGCTGTACCCTCACCCCAGATCTGCCACATGTCTGGTTTGTCCTGGCTGCAAAGCAGCACTGCATGGCCTCTTTGGGCAGGAGGAAGACATGAGCTGCATGAGCCAGGGAGCTGGGGGCCAGCAGGAACCCAAGCTGCCACCATTCTGTCCCTGCCAACAGCCACTGCCACCCCAGGAGGCCACTGCCACCCTGGGGAGGCAGCCAATGGTGCTAGGCACTGCTGGGGGAGGTTTGTTTTCTCTTCCCTAGCCATTAACCCCTGGCAGATAAGAGGGGCCCCGGGTGAGCAAACAGGGCCAGGGCAAAGCAAAATGCATCTAGCCAGCCAGGAAAGCAATTTCTTATCCAGGACTGCCTTTCACCGGAGCCTTTGCCATCCTGGCACAGCCTGGCTGCTCCGAGGTGCTGCAGGGACAAGCAGGAGAGGCAGGGAACGTGGCAGGGGAAGCCATGCAGCAGTGGGGGTCCCAGCATATGGAGATCGAGAGATGTGAGGCTCCTGCATCACCTCTTGGCACGCTGTCCTCCACAGCCAGCCCTGCTGGAGGGACACAGCTCTGTCCTGACACCACAGCCACAGAGCTGAGCCCAGGGAAGGATACATCCCCAGCTGGCTGCCCAGGCCACTGACACTCTGAGATGCCCCACAACCAAACCCTCTCCTTTCCCCAGCCCACTGTCTCCCACTCGCTGTGCGCACCAACAGGGGATCTGCTGATCTGAGAGTCCTCCCCACTGACTGGGGAGGTCATCACCCTGCCCTGCATCCAGCTGCTGCTTCCTGCCTGCCCCTCAGTGCCTCGGGATCTGCCTGAGTGCAGGGACCTACCCCACCTTCTCCTCCAGCTCAGGCAATCACCTCCCTTGCCCTGCCTCAGTTTCCCCTGCCTGCAAAGCAGCTGCCCTCCTCACACTGCTGACTCCCTGCTCCTCCAGCATGTCTGCCCAGCACCCAGGGACCCAGCCAGTGAAGGACAAACAAAGCAATATACAAATATTGCAATTTTGCTTCCCACCACTCCTCCCTGAGAAGCACATGGGCCCCAGGCCTCACCCTCTCCTCAAGGGTTCATCTGAATAGCAAAAAGGAGGGAGAGGTTTCTCGCCCCAGGAGCTGGGGCAGCCAAGCAGGGCACTGCTCTGGGAGGAGGTTCTGCCTCGGAGGGAAATCCTCAGCCTGTGATGCGGCGTGGGTCTGGCAAAGCTGCTTTGCAGACAGGAAACTAAGGCACACTGAGGTAGGTCAGCAAGGTGAGGGAGAGCACATGTTTTTTTGGGAGGAAAGCCTTTTTCTGCCTCACCAAGAGAAGGGCCAGGTAAGGGGGCAGCCAGTAGCAACCTCGCCACTGCCTTATGCACTGCCTTTAACCTCCTCAGGCAGTTCTGTGGATACAGACAATTGGATTGGGAAAATCCTCTCCAAGGGTTTCACTGTTCCTCTTGCCTTGTTTAGGTTGCCAACAAGGGGACCAGTGCTCTTGCCCTGCCAGTCCACCCAAAGCTCTCTTCGTTGCCTGCTGCCCCATCCGTGACTGGCTCCCACTCACCCAGCGCCAGCAGAAGACGGTGGATTAACCTCTAAGTCCACAACCAGACACAGCTTCCAGCGACATCTGCAGAACAGGGGGTGACCCAGACAGCCCCTGGGGACATCTCGGTGCCACCACTGTCCTCAGCACTGAGGACGTGCTCTCCGAGGGTGATTTCATGAGCGCGACGTAGCGCAGGGAAGGAGGAAACCTGCCGAAAGCCAGAGTGACACGAGCTCTTACCCCAGGAGCATCGGAGCACAAGCAATGGGGAGGCTGGGGATGTGACAGACCACCCCGGTGCTGGAAGCCTGGTGAGGGCTGATTTTTGGAGCTTTTTCAAAGGCAGGGCGAAGGGTGCAACAACATGAGCCTGGGGAAGCTGCCGGTGCTCAGCTGGGTGTCAGGCTCCCACGGCAAGCGGCGGCTGAAGTCGGAGCTGACGCCAGACATGATCAGCCCGCCGCTGGGCGACTTCCGGCACACCATGCATGTGGGGCGCGGCGGGGACGTCTTTGGGGACACCTCTTTCCTTAGCAACCACGGCGGGGCTGACACAGCCAAACCCAACAACTTCTTTGCCCGGACGCTGCGGCACGTCCGGCGGGCGCCGCTGAAGAGACGGGGCAGCGGGGGCCAGGCAGGCGCCTCGCCCGAGCCCCCAGCCATCTCACCCATCATCAAGAACGCCGTCTCCCTGCCGCAGCTCAACGAGGGGATGTATGACGGAGGCGGCGGCGGCCGGGGCTTGACCAGCAAGTTCTCCTTCAAAAGTGCCTCCAACAGCTTCTCCAAAACACACCAGGCCTACGGTGAGTGAAGCAGAGGCTGGTGCCCAGTCACTGAGCATCCTCTGGGGCCCTTCTCCATTGCTCCGTGCCTCAGTTTGTCCCAGGGAGGGACTTAGGGTTTTAAGGAGAGATGGCATATTTAAGACTGCCCAGTCTTGATAATCCCTCCGAGTTCTGAACCATGATCCTTGCTCCTGCTCTTGGAGATTCTCCTCCCAGGGTGTCCCTCAAAGTGGGGCAGGGATGGTTTCTCTGTTTCTCCCCTTTCCCATAGCCCCACACAGCTGGCAGCCTGTGTGGAGCAGCTGTGAGGGAGCACCCCCCATCTACCCTCAGCCCTACACCTTTCACTTGAGCGGCCTCCCTGAGGAAGCCAAAAAGGTGCTGGGACAGTGAAGCAGATCCCACTCCAAGGTTGTGAGGTCAAGGGGACCCACAGCGTGGCCTTCCCCACCTCCACACAGATGCTCTAACCCTCTACTACCTAGCTGTGCCAACCTCTATATCTCCATGTCCTGCTCCCGAGGGATTCCATCCCTGCCTTCTCCATGCATGTCCACATCCCTCCCTGCCAGCCACGGTGCCCTTTGGGGAAGGGTTGTGGGAAGGATGGGACAGGCCATCTGTGTGGCTCCTCTCCAGCCTCACAGCGCGGGGCTGTGCTCAGCCTTTCCCCAGGGAGGGAGGTCTGGAGCAGAAGGTCTCGGGTGGATGTGGGGTGCCTGCAGCGGCCAGGGGAGGTGGCCAGGCTCAGAGGGAAAGGCAGGCTGAGGCA
The DNA here is from genome assembly GCF_001522545.3 of Parus major. Lineage (NCBI taxonomy): Eukaryota > Metazoa > Chordata > Aves > Passeriformes > Paridae > Parus > Parus major. Next base: position 49,084,528 of record NC_031773.1, on the reverse strand, counting down.
ATGCTGCCATCTCCTGGTCTCACCTGCCTGGCTCAGGCCCCACTGCCATCTTACCAAGCCCAGAGCCCACCTGGAGACCCTCTGCTGTAACTCTGGGCTTCGGAGATGTCACTGACCTGTCCTGTAGAGGCCAGTGCCACCGACGGGAGCATGACCTGAGCCACTTTGGCAGCAGTGTCCCTTATCCCCTGCAGAAGTAAGTCAGGCTTCCTCCCTTGCCTCACCAGCTATACCTTCTGCCTCACAGGGCTGGAGTCTGGATTTTGTACCATCCCTCGTGTCCCTCGCTTGGAAAAGGCCCAAGAGAGCACCCATCCTGGGGAAGATGAGCTGGATCGCTCCGACTCCCTGCTGTCCTTCCGCCTAGACCTGGGGCCCTCCCTGATGAGCGAGCTCCTTCAGGTGATGAGCTTCTCTGAAACCAATGGGAACGAGGTGGGGGAGGATGGCCCACACTTCCTGTGTGAAGAGGAGACCAAGGACAGGGTCCCTCCAGCACCGCATGTGTCCCACAAAGAGGACAAGGCAGCATCCAGCTTCTGGGACCACTCCAGGCAGAGCAACCTGTCAGGGGCCAGCTCGCTGCCGGGTCTGTCGGTCCATGCCAACGGAGAGGCACACACCATCGAAGGTGCTGGAGCGAACTCTGTCCGGGCTGCAGGGCCAGGGGCGGCACCCAGAGGGTCCCCGTGGCAGGCCCACTGGAACGACTGCACCATTGAGGCTGGAGAATTTGACCGTGCAGCCCAGGTCCTGGCCCGCCATTACGGTGGGACCAGCACCCCACGGAGCTCGGAGAAGGGCGAGGGTCCCCGGCAGGCCCGGACACAGACCCTGTGGGAGAGCCCCAGCAGCAGCTTGTGGGGGTCGCAGGTGACAAGGGAGAGCCGGTCCCCCGAGGTCAGCTGGAACCAAGGAGAGGAGGAGGAGGAGGAGACCAAGCTCTCCAGCCTGCAGGAAAGCTGCAGCGGTGCCCGGGGGGGCCGCAGCAGTTCCTTCGAGTATGCCGATGAGGAGGAGGAAGAGGACGATGAAGTCAAGGTGTGAACGGCCATCCCTCCCATCACAGGCCCCACCAGAGATACTGGTGCCAGGGTCTTTGCCCTCCTCCCTGTGCCCCACCTGCTGGTGCCAGTGTCACCAGTAGACCCAGTGGGTCTCTCCTTGCCAAGTGGGGGCACTGGGCAGGCCGGGGAGGGCAGGAGGAGAGCCTGTCTCCTGGGGGGCTCTCTGGGGCTGGGCCAGGCTGCTGCAGAGGGCAGTGGGCACCACACAGCCAGGCATAGCACCCCTTCTCCAGCCTCACGGCCATGAGACATCAAAGGAACATTCCCATGTGCCAAAGGAACCCCAAATCCTTCCTACCCCATCCCATTCTCCCCAGCACCCTCTCTCTTAGCCCTCAGCCTGGCTCCACCTACATGTCTGGGGACATATTCCATCCTCCCACTGATGTCCCCAGCCATCCCCTGCAATGGCATATGTGCCTCCCCAGAGATATTCCCACTGATAGCTCTGGCATGTAGGGGCTGGGGTCCCAAGGGGCAGGCAAACCCCACAGAGCTAAGTTTTCTCTTTTCCCCTGCCCCCCTCCCCCCACCAAAAGTTGTGTGCTCAGTGTTCGGGAGGTGAGAGCATGCACAGAAATAATGAGGAATCTTTCCACTTGCCTCCTGCTGCTGGGCATCACTTAGGACAGCTTCCTTCCTGACCCCTGCTCCTCTCAGCAATTGAGAGGGGAGAAACTTCTGGCTGACTGGTGGCAAAGGCAGGTTGTCAGGTCACCAGATTCTGCAGTTCAGGCTCTAAAAACCCCTTCTTTTCACCCTGCCTCGGAACAAGGAGGCTCCTCTGCAGCCACTTGGCTTGTGCCACTATCCTCGTGGTGGTGGCACAGTTTGTGTCTCCATCCTTGTCCCCATTCCCCACACACCCCCCTCTTTGCAGCGCGCCCCTTCCCAAGGGTAATGTGGCCCGTGGCTAATGTCCCTCTCTGAGTGTCCCTGGGTGACACAGCCGCCCTGGAATGAGCTGCTCCCCACGCTGGCCCGTGTGCAAAGTGGCCCTCATAGAAGCGCCTTTGTGCCATGGTGTGGAGCCGACGTGCTCGGGGGCTGAGGTCACCGCAGGGACCCTCACAGGACCCCCCTTGTTCTCTGGGACAGGAGGGGGTGTGCAGTGGGAGGAGATGCTGGGCCATGGCTGCAGGACTCTGCTCCCACTCAGCTCGCCCGCCACCCGGCTGCTTTTGCTAGGAAGCTCTTCAGAGCAGGATAAAGAGCTCCAGGGTGTGCATGTACCGCACGTGGAAGTGCTACTTGCAGCCAGGCCACCCAGGTTAAGGGCAAGCCCGTGTTCCTCAGCCTCCCCAAGGGGCTGCCTCTTGCCAGCCACCAGCAGCAAACCAGGGCAGGCACCAGCTTCAGGAAGTCCCCAGGTCTGGCCAGTGGCACCCAGCAGGATCAGCCTTATTCTCCCTTGCACCTTCCAGGGTGGGGACCTGGGCTCTCAGGATGAGCTCCCCTCTGCCCTCTGCTTTCCAGACCATAACACAAGACCAAAAACCTGTATCTGTGGAATTATCCTTTCTGCCTCCCCTCTGTATCCCATGCACTTATTATTGTCCTTATTAAAACAGTTTTGATACTAACTTCTCCAGTGCGTCCCCTTGGCTGCTGTGACCTTTTTGTCTTTCTTGCTATGTCGGCTGGAGCCCCAGCCACCAGCCCCTCATTCTTGGGCAGTGAAGACGTGGAGAGAGAGTGCAGGGACACTGCCACCTTGCCATGGACCAGGCTCTCTGTAAGATGCTCTTCCACTCTGCTCTCCTCCCATGCAGCCTCAAGTGTCCCAATGTTTACTGTCACACATCAGTGTGACTTCAAGCTGGCAAGATACTTTTCAATCAGAGCAGCAGGATGTAATAATTGGGACTATTTGTAGTCCTGTGCAAGGAGGTACTGAGCCACGTAACTGAGCCCAAATCCCACTGCCTCCCCTGCCCCATATTCGATGAGTAGGATCCGCTGTGGAAACGTCAGAGTAAAGGCCAACCTGACTGGAATGCACCAGCAGATAAGTGAGGTGAGGTAAAAGGGAAAGTTGGAGATGATGATCCCTTATCTATGGCAGGAATGCTGGCTGGGGACATGCCCATGCTGCTGTCCCCATGCCACCTTTTAATTATGCACTTTTGTAGCACCAAATGCCACATCAAATGCCACTTCATTCACATTTATGCCTTCTTTCCCATTTGATGTATCTCCCCTTCCCAAAAGCTCGACTGCAGAAGGAAATGGAGCATTGTGAAAAGATCACACAACAGTTTCCCAAACTATCATATAATGTCCTCATCCTGAACCCCACCTACAGCTTGCTTTGGCCTACCTACTCTCCCTTCAACCCCACAGCCTGTTCTGACCTGGAAGGTACCTGGAATTATCCAACAATGGCTTCTTTCCTATTGGTGGGAGAACCTTGGGCTTTGTCAGTGGCTTGCACAGAGCTCTCACAGAAGAAAAAGCAGTCTTCCACTGGCTTGGGATTTTATTAGAGCTAGGAAGCAGTGCCCATCAGAAGAGCTTGAAGGAGACCATCTTTAAGCCTCCCACGATGCTTACGTAGTTGATCCTGTGGTAGCCGTGCCGGTTGGGGAAGTACACTTCATAACCATCCGGCAGTTTCACACGGAATCTGTCTGACAGCATTTCAATGAAGAACTGGGAGAAAAAAGAGAAAGAAGGGCAGGAGCTGAGGGCAAGGAGGGTATTCAGAGGTCAGCATCTAGGCAAAAGGCCTGACTGTTACATAAGAGTGGCTGTTACCTGTCCGCTGCAACCTTAAGCAAGGTGCTGGGGGTTGAGGCGAGGGTGATTCAGGAAGTGAGCAGTAGATATCAAGGGTCTAAGCAGGAATACAGACTATGATTGGAGACAGGATCTCTCCCGAGGCTGTTTCAGCTACTCAGATTGTAAACTCAGAGCAGCTAAACTCACGTGTGTCTTTACATGTCTTTATAGAGCATATGGAATGTGCACACCACCGTTCTGCTCTGAACAGGGCAGAATAAATCTGACCCCCAATGCCCTCAGCAGCTCACCAGGACTCAGAAAAAGGAACTTTGCTGATAAACATGCACAAGCAGACTGGACAAGAATGCATCACTGGTCATTGCAAACTAAAGGCAATGTTCCCCAAAGCTATCACCTCACTACACCTTCCCCAAGAGCCAGTTCTGTCTTGAGGAAACAAGCTTTCTCTCCACAGCTACAGGAACTGGACTACTCCTAAATGCATCCCTGATAATGATTTAGGATATCAGATAAAGCGAATCAGCAACTAGGACAGCATCCCTGGCAGGAAGAGAGAAAGAACAGATTGGCAGCATGGATCCAGGAGTAATGAGGACAGAAGGGTTGAGGGAGAGGCTTTTGGACGTTGCTCCAAACTCTGGGTTGCCTTGAAACCTGTGTTTACATAGGGGGGAGGGAGAGAAATAAGGTAGACAGCAGCAAGATCCTGCTTCTTGTAGACTCCCTTTACTTTCATACATGCCCCAGGTACACTCACCTGCTGGGCAGATGGAAGAGCCAGGAAGCGCTTACAAAGTGTGAGACAGACAGGACTCACATAAAATTCCCAGAAATGCTATTGCAGTATTGAACGAGGAGTGGAAATGGCAATCAGGACCAAAAGCCCAGAAAATGAGGGGCAATTGTGAGTGAGCAGGAGGTATCGGGTAGGATCGGGAAAACTATGGTATGGGAACCTGCTAACCGGGGGCTTCCTCTCACCACACATTCCCCACATAGCCCATACCCCCCACACACACCACACATGCCCCATAACCCCATGCTGGCACAGACCCCTCACCTTGACGGTGCAGCCCCTGAAGAAAGAGAGGTGGCGGTCACGATGTTCCGTCTGCCAGGCGTCGGAGCACTTGGAGTTACAGACAATGACAGACTCATTGAAGCGGGGATTGAAGTGAAATGCCAGATCTCTGGAGCTGCAGCCAAGATTGACGCTGAAGCTGTAAAATGAGCATGAGGAAAGTCATATGCATGGACAGGAGAGAGTTTTGGAAGACCTGAGATCCAACACACCTCTCTGCACCCAGTTCCTCCCATCAGTGTTGCAGGTGGCAGAACAATGTTCTATTTTGTATCTGGCAAACTTGGGAAATAATTTTCCTCTACAGCCCACCTTCAACCCTGGCATGCCAAGGTGGTTTCTTTGTACTTACCCAACAGCATCAGCAGGTATTTTGCCCTTCACCTTCAGGGTGTCCCCAGGCTTCATATCCAGGTTTAAGATTTCGATATTTCCCTAAAGTAGAGAAAAATAGTCTGTGGGGCTCCTTCAGCCATTCCTCCTGACTTTCCACTGAAACTGAGAGGGTGCTGCTTGGAGGTATCCCACCCAGGTCATTGCTCTCAGCTAGTGCTCCTCTGATGACCAAAACCCTCCACGCTGCAGGTCTTGCATGAACTTCTCATTCAGTGAGAGAAGAGTGAGGTGAGTGAAGCCCGCAAGAGAGAAGAGACATCGGAGAGAGAGGAAGTGAAAACAGGCTTGTTCTCAGCAGAAGGAAAAGAAAGCAGGACAGTCGAGATACAAAGAGGGTTAAAGCAGAGGGGCACTGCCCAGGGTTTGGTGGAAAGCTGATGCTGCCCAAGAAATGCAAATGGTGAGAGTGGCTATGACTTGCCAGTCTCACTCAGCTTTGCTGAGCTGAGGACCCTGGGTGACAGAGAACAGGAGCAGCAGCCCTTACAGGCATCTTCCTCAGAGGGCAGAGTAACCAGGCAGGGAGAAACCAGCAGTTCAGCTCAGAAAGGCTTTGTACATAGGATCTTACAGCCCTAAACTTCCCTGTGGTTTATACATTAACATGACCCCTAGCTCTGCAAAGCTCCAACAGCTGTTGTTAGGCCAGAAGACTTTGATCCAAGGAAAAAGCTTATATGTACACTTCTCACTAGGGATTCCAGGAAATAAAAGCAAGTCCCAGCCTCCTTGGTGGGCTCCCAGTGAAAGGACTATCACACACAGCCCCTAGGGGTGCTACTTTAGACATGACATATGACAAATCTTCCCAACTATCCAAGGAGGTGTGACCACCATGTTCACTTCTCTCCTGCGTGTAGCAGCTCACCCAAAAGAACATCCCAGCTCATTCCTTTTGTGGCAAAAGGCAGCTCCAAAATCCATACCAGCACACGAAAAGGTCTCCACCATCCTTCCCCACAGTGCTCCAAGGAAGGGCTCAAAGGGGCTTGGAGGAGGGGACAACCAACACATCCCCTCTAGATGGCATGAGCTATGGAGTGTCCTTTGCAGGAGTGACATGGTGGCATCCAAGCTTCTTCCCTTCTTGTGCCTCTAGATTCAGCCTCAGCTGTGTGGGTTGCAATACCCATGTGTGGCAGCTCTCTGCAACCTCCCATCCAAGCCCCATGTAGACACAAACCTTTTACCCTGAAGAGCCAGACACCAGGCCACATCAGGTTCAATCGTCCCATCCTCCCTAACCCTTGAACTTGGGAATGTCATCCTCACAGGCAAGTATCACCCCTGCTGTCTTCTCCCCAGGTAGGAGATACACTGTAAGTCAGTAGACAGTGTCCCTGACTTGTAAGACTCCAAAAGTCAAGTGGAAAAGAGAGACAGAGGAGGAGGTCAAGGCTCAGGAGCCCAGTAGTCCCTCAGTCCCCCTCCCAAGCCCTGCAGGGAGCACCTGAGTGCAGTCATCCTGCTGCTGCACAGACAGCTGGGAGACAGCTTCTACCCTTCCCTAAAACATCCTGAAGAAAGGAGAAGTGAGTGCTGATAAGCACTCCTTCCCTGGAGGTGTTTCCCAAGAGCAAGGGGTCATAAAGTCCAGCAGGCTTAGGAAATTCGTTTGCTGTGGAGGACTCTGAAACTGTTGGTGAAACCTCCATGGGCTGAGCATGGAGCCAGCAGGAACCAGTGCTAGGGATGGTGTTTCTTGGCATTGGGTCTCCTTCCCACCACACTTCTGTGTCCAAGGCACGCCTCTCCACACCTCCACATCTTCACACTGCTCCCCTGCAGCCATCCGAGGGATAATACAGAGCCATGGGTCTCCTTCTCAAATATTGGAGCAAAATTGAATGGCTGGCTGAATTACACAATAACTTGCTTTTTATCTGGGGAGTAAGGATTTGCTGTCTGGAGGGTATCCTGGGTATTCCAGTCTTAGTAAATATACCCATGAGAAGGGGGTCTTCTACAGATTTAAGCAAAAGCAACAACAAAAACAAGCAGCAATTGCTTAATTTCATTAAATATAAACATATTAAACCAAGGCATATCTTTCCAACACAGTTTATAAATGCTGCACTTGTTAACCTTCATTACTTGGTTAAATTTGTAGACAAAACTTACAGATACATACAGAAATTAAAACCCCCAAAACACAGTATGCACAAAAGCTAAAAACATGATTTGTGGATGATCAAAGTTGGAATAGGAGAACCCTCAGCTCTAGGTGCACTTTCTAATATGCAGGATGCCTATAACCTGGAAAAACCATAAAATGGAATCACTCAGTTTCCATCTAACCAGTGCACAATGGGTTAACAGAGGGCATTCTCCATCTCACAGTAATTTGATGGATTTTTTCAGAACTATCTTTCACTTCCCAAGCATAACACAGAAAGCTTTGGTTCTGCCACCACCCCATTAATACCTGCAGCAGTGGGTATTGTTAATCTAATCAAGTCTTGGTTAAGATTTTAGCTTTGCTGTACTGATATAAATTCGACAGACTCACCAGGAGGGTTCAGGTGGCTTCCCAGAGGTTGCTCCAACCCATCCGATATGGCACCCATAATTCCCTATTTCCTGGGCAAATTCATACCAGGCAGGTATGTGAATTTGGTCTATAGGTGGTTGTGCCACTGCTGCAGTAATATTCATGGTGCCATCCATTTGTATGTGATCTTGGGCATTAGAGAAACATTTTCAGCCTATCTGGAAGTCCATGAAGGGGAGGAGTTAATCTGGCTGGACTGGCAGGAGCTACCGTCAGGAATCACCTTAACTGATGTCTTTTGTACATTGCTTAAATCCACGCTGCCTTTTGCACAGAAGCTGCCAAAACTGAGAATGCTGATATTTTAAACTGGAGTAGGCTTTCTTGTGTCCTGTGGGTCCATGCCCCCAGCCCAGTAGGCAGCTCAGGTTGCTGATGAGTAGTTACGGTTACCTGAGGTAGTAGTTAAAAATACTCTATGTCACCAGAATCTTTCTGCCTCTTCCTCACTCAGCAACATCTGATCTCCACCCATAAAGGAAACTTGCTTTCAGTTTTGTTTCCCCCTGAACACGAATGTTCTTCCAGCAACGTATCTTACTCTGTGGGGAACAGCAATGTGGGTTTCTCCACCCCCCTCACCCACAGTTTCTGTTTCAAATAAAGGCTGAACTTTTACTGCTTTTGTGGTAGGGTCAGAATCTGCCTCTAAAAAATCATCAAAATGATGACCAAATGTTCCCATGCTTTCAGGATCCTCACAAATATACCACCCTATAGATGTGCTGGACTGAATTAGAGGATGATTCATGTGGGATTTTATCAAGTAATTTACCTAGATTTTTCTGCATCTCTTCTTCTCATATTTCAGCTGCAGACACTAGTTCTTCTAATTGTTCATTTTTATTTAAAATAATATATACTAGGTATTACATTTTCTCCTGTGTCTTTTTCTCAAAAGACAATGCCATTCTAAGAACCTTATTTTCTGACTCCGAAGTCATATATTTTACATCTGCAACTCTTTTCACATGGCAGGAAGCTTTTCATTTCCTTTTGCATGCAAGATAAACAACCTCCCAAAACTGCACAAATAACTTAACTTCTTACCTTTAATGGGCAACTTACCTTTTCCACATCCCATTTTTCACTTGACCTGCAAACTAGCAATGTGATCAGCTATTGCCTGTACATTATCACAATTAGTTTATGCCCACTCCAACCCTGGAGGAGAGAGGCAGCTACCAAGCTTCTCCAGGAGAGAGTAAATCTTTAGCCTTACACCAGTCATCCTTGGTAACCATTTTTCCTTTAGTTTCCCTCAGAGGGAGACAACCTGGGCACACCAGGCAGGAGAAAGCTGTCACCCACAGAGGAACAGTAAAAGTAACAGTAAAATTTTGGTCAGTCTCCCTCAGAGGGTGAATCTCCCACCAGGCAGGAAGAACAGTAAAAGTTCAGAACTGTTAAATGGCACTTTGGGTCAGAGAACAGTGATGCCGATTAAAATGCTACAATTCACTGTTGAAGTTCTCTGCCCGAATTAAGGTGCAAAGGAGACTAAATGCCAGTTCAACAGTGCTGACTTTATTTTACAAAATTAATCTTATATGGAAACGAGAAAGAGAGAGAGAAAGTGAGAGGGGGAGAAGAAGAGAGATAGGGCAAGTAGAAGGCAGTCACCTCCATGGTTCTATCAGCCTCCCACTGGTCCTTCTGTTCCTTGGGCTTCTTGATGGTGGTGTCTTACCCAGTTCACTATATTTCCTGACTAATTCTTATGCAGTCCTTTATTTTGGTAAAAAGTAGATGTAGAAGTGACTTTCAATTCCTCATTAGCATGTGAGGCAAGAGTAGGCATGGTTCTGCCATCACACATACTCAAATCTTAATTTGACAGTCACTGGGGGTCTGTTCTGGGGGTTGTGCAAGGCAAGTACCTCTAAACCCAAGTGTCCTATTTGTGACCCCACTTCTTGCACTTGCACAGTTTTTTGCACTTGCACAGTAGTTCACTTCTTATCTAACACACCACGGTTGAACTTTCACCTGAACTGCAAAAAGCCAAAACCGAAACCGTGCTTCCTTCATGGGTTGTGCATAGGGCACTTGTGACCTTTTTTCTGCAACATGTTCACCACCAAGCCCTTGTTGGAGGCATATACTGCAAATTACTAACCCTACCTTTACAGCTGCCTGAGAGGGAGAGCAGCATGTGTCTCTTCCTGTGTCCAGTTCTGGGCTCCTCAGCAGTACAAGTGAGACATTGAGCTCCTGGAGAGGGTCCAGCACAGGGCTGTGGAGATGATGAAGGGATGGAGAATCTCTTTTATGAGGAAGGGCTGAAGGAGCTGGGTCTGTTCAGCCTTGAGAAGAGACAACTGAGGGGACCTCCTCAGTGGCTGAAGGGAGAGTGACAAGAGGTTGGGGCCAGGTTCTTCTCAGTGCTGCCAAGCAGTAAGAGGCAATAGGCAGAAACTGATGCACAGGAAGTTCCACCTGAACATGTGGAAGAGCTTTACTGTGCAGTGACCACACACTGGAACAGATTACCTAGAGGGGTTGTGGAGTCTCCCTCACTGGAGATAATCCAGAACCATCAGTTATCCTGTGCCTTGTGCTCTGGGATGGCCCTGCTTGAGCAGGGAGGTTGGGCCAGATGACCCCTGTGGTCTGTTCCAACCTGACCCATTCTGTGGTTCTGTCTGAGGGACAAGTAAAACTACCCATGCAGAGAGCTGAGCCACAAGTACCATGGATGTAAGAATATGCAGAGAGGGAGACAAGCAGGAAAGAGGCATGAGCTGCTCAGAGAGGGGCCATGAGATTTTATCAAGATAACATTTACCCCCTCCTACAATGCTCAGCAGGGGCGTTCACCCCCCTTTTATTTGCCACTGGGAACAATAGTGGGAAGCCAGGCAGCAACTCTGCCAGCACTGGCGACTTCCTTTGTCTGCAGAGCTGAGCCTCCATATAGTCAGACACCAGCCCTGTGCAGATGGGGTCCCTTGTGCAGGGTATGTGCTCCCAGCACTGGAAGGGGATGACACACTTTAGGGACCCCAGAAGAGTCAAAATTCTCCACTACAGTTGGAGAATTTTGGAGGTGGCAATTGGGATGATGAAAGGAGGGTGACAGGGGCAGGTTGATATTTCCCTGCTGACACTGCAAAGCAGAAAGCCTGGGGAAACAATGATAGCATGGGAATGTAAATCCCAAAGAAAGAGGAAATCCGGCTAAAGAGCATCTGCAAAAGAGGTGGAGGATCTGTGTAGTAAGGAAAGCATAAACAATAGCTGTGGAAGCTGGCAGCCACTGGTGCAAAGGATCCAGGAACCCTTCACTCCCCAGAGAGATGATCCTATAATAGGATACCTGATTGGGAGTACCTCTCCAGGGCCCCTGAGATTCATACCCAGGCCAGAGGGCAGTTGGCTTGTACTGGTACAGGACACCCATGTTCACACCACTGTGACCAAGACATCACTTGCTGCATTCCCAGAGGGACAGCAAAGACCCAACAAGTAGTCACTTGGTGTGAGGGTGGGGTCCACATGCCACCCAAAGGGCAGGGTGAGCTTCCAACAGGGAGCAGGCAGGCCTGCAACTTTGCATGAAGAAAACAAAAAAAACCCAAACACATTTTAAGGAGGGAAGAGCCTAATGCAAGCATGTTGGCTTTCAGCTGGAAGGACGGCAGGGCAGGTGCTCTGCAGAGTGCTTTCACCTCATAAAATGTAGTAGCTCTATCTGCAGAAGTCCCACATGGTAGATTTTGGGTTCGGCAATCTTTCCCAGCCTTCCTGCTATTCCTGAGGCGATCTCAGGCCACCGGGAGCACCAACAGGATCTCAGGAGCCTTGGGGTGTCTCCACACAGCAGCACCATTTGTACCATAGCCTAGAGCTGCCACCTCTACCACAGGGCACCCATACAGCTGTTGAGAACAGACTGAATTCCTCCATCCCCAGCAAGCTGCCAAGATCCTCAGCAGCATCGTTTCTGGCAGCAGTATTTACTTTGTTTTATTATTTGGGCAGGAGATAAGCCAGCTAGGTGTGAAGCCCTGAGGAAAACCACAGACCTCCCCACTTCCCAGCCAAGGTAGATTCAGCGGTTAGAGGATTCTCAGGGCCTTTTGTGGCAGAGACAGCTCCCAGAATCCACACCAGCACACCAAAATCATGCCCACCATCTCTCTCAACAGGATTCTGAGGAAGGGCTGCAAGTGGCTCCAAGGAGAGGGTAGCCAACACATTCTCTCTAGGCAAGGTGAGCTATGAACTGTCCCCTGCAGGACTGACACAGGTCACCACCAGAGATAACACTCAATCCAGAAGGCATGAGGAAGACAGGGAAAGGCAAGGCAGCCATGCTGGGTGCTTGGATGCATGTGCCCACATCAACCCAAGCTCTGCAGGAAGAGGGGAGAGATCCCTTTAGCATCCTGATGGAAGGCTTGGTGCTAGCTAGGCACCAAAGAAGTGGCACTGGAGACTCACACTGTGGCATGGATAAGGTTCCTGTCCTATACTGCACTCTAGGCACCAAGGGAGCCTGTGCCTTGGACCAGGCATCAGTGTCTGCTCAAGGCAAAGGGAGCTGGGGAGACCAACCATACATTCTTTCTCGGAGTAGCAGCTGCTTACTCTGCTATTATTTCCTACCGCTTCATATAATTTGTACTCCACAGCAAGCTATTGTCCCTTTCCACTGGCTATTTATTTCCTTGAATAGCCTCTGGGGAAAGATTTCAGTGCGGGAGTAAAGAAAAAAGAAAAACTCCACACAATAAATCTCAAGCAGTGACCTGATTTAAACTGTGTTCTCTGACCTCATCTGGGCCCTGGTTGCAGTTCCTCATGGCAGTTGTGATTTAGTCCTGTTTCTGTTTTGATTTCCTCCCTTCATTAAGCTTAAGGGGGGGAATGACCCCTGCCTTAGAGGGCTGTGGGGTGGATTTTCAAAGGCCAGGGCTCAGGATACAACTGAGAAGAAGCCTCCACCACCTCCTAATGGAGATGCTCAGTCCTCCACCTGCCAGTACAGAAATTCCCGAATGGGACTGGTTTCTCCTTTAGTCAAGAGGTGTTGGTTGGCCTCTCAGCAGAGAGTGCTGCAACCTACACCCAGCTGAGCCCCAAGCTCTGAAAGCCAGCCAGCTTCCTAACGGAGGAGGACAGAAAGAACAAAGAGTACTTACCTCAGACAAACACTGAGGTAAGCAAGAAACTGGGTAAGCAGGTCTGTGGATCTGAAGGTTGTGTACAGGAAAGAATTGTCCAGGAGATGCAGGAGAAGCCAAAGCAAGGATGAGCACAAGGAAAAGGTGCCCAGGAGCACTAAGCTCCTGCCTAAGATGTCACCCAGAGTGGGATGGGATTTCTCCTCTGGAGAAAGTGCTGGTCTCCGTATTCAGATCAAATAAAATGGGAGAGAGCAAAGGACTAGAGGTTAACCTCCTTCTACCTCAGCTCCCTCACAGAGCACCATCCAGAGCATCTGTGGAAAGTACTGAAGTAGCATCCATGATCTAAACCAGAGGACAAGACATTAGAGGCCAGTGTCCAGTAGGCTCTCCACAAACATCACCCCTCTTCAGCTGTAGGGTGCAATTTCTCTTCCTTGGGATGTGGGGACAAAGATAGCTGAAGAACTAAAATGTGGGGGAAAACCAACACCTTTCTTCAGGGCTAGGGACAGCAGTGAGAGAGGGAATCTGCATCAAGCAGTGGAGCAGATGAAGTGCACAGGGAACAAATTCAGCCTCAGACTCCATCTCTCTCCCTCCCCTATCAGAAGGGTGGTGGTGCCACAGTGGCTGGCATCTCCCATCTCCATGGGGGAGCTCAAATGTGCTCTGATGGATGGTTTCCAGGTTATGTCCATGTTCCTTTGTGGGGGGTGTCTCTCTCAAGGCAGCTCTGAAGACTGTGGAAACATTTTTGTGTGGTCTGATTTGTGCCCAGGGAAGGGGAGAAAGGTGGATTGTTTGCAAGGAAGTTGGTTCATAAGGGGTCATTTTATCAACCCAAGCAGCCAGATGAGTCATGTCTTCTGTGTCCACAGCTTGGCTGAGGGGCAGGAGAATGAACACAACTGGCAGAGAGTAGAAAAAGAAGGTCAGAGGACTGATGACATACCAGCCAGTTCCATTTCCAGATTTCATTTCCCTAATTCTTTCACTCATAGGTGCATGCCAGGAATATGGGTTGTGGGAAAGGCTTTCAAAAACACACCTGGAGATAAAAATTCACTTGTGTTGAAAGCTTCCCTACTGGAAAAGAGAAGACTTATAGAAAGTTCACAGCTTCCTTCTCTCTGGAACTTTTGGGATCACCCAGCTTTACCCACGTCTTCTTGATATCATTAGCTTAATGGGAAAAGGATCTTCCAAAGAGCCCTCCACAAAGGATCAGCTTCATGAGGTCTTATGGTCCACTTGCGTCTTCCACCAAGAGATTAACATCTATAACAGCTTTATCTTACCATTGAGCAAGGAAGACAGCAGCTCCCTCACATGAGGAAATTGAGGCACAGACACCCTAGTTCACATCCAAAATCAACTTCTCCTGTTTCTCATCTTGAAGTTTCCATGGCCACAAAATCAAATCAAATCACTTTGCAAACCTGAACAAAAAGCTAAAAGGAAGCTGTGCTCCCCTAGCTGATACAGCTGGAGTATCAAAGATGCTGATCTCTCATCACACCATCTACTATTTGCAGGAGGTACTGAAGCATTCAGTACCTCTGGAAAAAATCAGCCCTTGGGTGGGTCCAATTAAGGCTGAAAACCAGAGGCATTCAAAGAACAGAAGCCTTCCTGCAGTGGAAGCCATGGGACTTTCAAGATGCCCCAAGCCCAACTTTGCTGACTTCAAGGGGACCATTTCCCACAACAGAGGCAGCATGAGAACAGCTGGTTGGAACTAGAATAAGCAAAAAGGAAATGCAGCATTGCACCATTATACAAAAGGGCCTTGGGGACCTCCCTCCACAGAGCAACCATCCTGGATTCTACCCCACAGCACAGCAAGGACAAGAAGTGAGAGTGACTGCTGAGTCTCCATCCCGCAAAGGGACAATGGGGCTGTAGGACTCACTTTCAGATTGTTTCTCACGGCTTCCAGAGCTGAGCCCAGGCAGGTTGGACAACTCTGAGGACTTGCAGGAATCTTTCAGACAAGTAGAATCCATCTGAGTCACACGCACACGGCACAATGCCAAGGGTGGCTCATCCACTGGAAAAAAAAAAAAATGAGAGAGAAAGAAATGCTAAGAGAGAAATAGCAAGTTTTGAAAAGCCACAAGAATTAACAGCTCATAGGCTGGAAAGAAGGGGAGCAAAAGAAAAAGTCTATTCTCCCATGTTCACGTCACTAAAGCCAAGTACCCTTCATCCCCACTGGGAAGCAGCAAGCCACCTTACCACACATTAGCTTTGAGAGCATCTGAAAGGGCAACCCACCCTGGATCTAAGGCCGTGACTGAGGTCTGCAGAGGAAGGGGTTGTCAAGTCAAAACTATCTGTTGCTGCAAAATCAGCTTGAACAAACTCCCTTTGATGGCACTGCAAAATGAAACAGTAAAAACCAAACCAGATGAACATGGGAAAGAAAAGCTGCCAAAAAAAAGGGAGTCCAAATCCCCAAATGACTGACTCAGTGCAGGAAATGGGCATCTAAAGAGGGAACTGCAGGAATCTGTAGGAGATCTAAGAAAAGACCAGGCCCACACAAATGACTCTCCATATTCCTCTTCTCCCACTTTTCAGAGGGAAGGGCACCAGGAATACCTGAACCCATGGACCTTCAGAGTGAGACACAGGGAAAGAGCTGGGCCACAGCACTGCCCTGAGATATTTAATCTCCACAAAACACTCCAGTGACTGCTTTGCACTGATGGGACAGCTATTCTCCCTTTCCAGCACTACACTGGACACTAAGGGACACCCTGTCCCATACAGGCACCCTGCCCCTCCTCTGGACTGTGCCCATGAGCGTCTACTCTTGTTTCTGACCCATGGAGCCAGTAGTACATAAGCCCTCACTTGAGCACAGTGGATGTTTATTTTGCATTCCCAGCAGTCATGCCAAGTTCTTTGTTCTCTCTGGCTCTCTTTCCCTTCCTTCCAGCTTGTGCCTTTTCCTGCTGTCCTTTTTTTCCTCACCACTGGCAACACGCAGGGGCCAGAACCTGGCAGTTCTCCTCTAGCTGCCCCCAAATTTCTTTGTGCTGCTCCCCTCCAGGAGAGCCCCCAGCAGCAAAACAAACACCAGGCTTTAATTGCAGTCAGATTCCTGGAGGGAGGATGCTTGCTCCAGAGAGGGGAAAAGAGTATTTGAAATTAAATGCCTTCAGTGCGACTCACCCCAGACTAATCTTATCATATCCCAGGCTGAATAGCCTCACACTCGTTGCCAACAAACAGACTCAAACAGACTTCCCAAGCTAGGAGATCTGATAAGCACAATGTGAGGACGACAGGTGGCTGGGACTGCCAGGCAAGTTCCCATCTGCACGAAGGGAGCTTATCTCTTCTGTCAAGATGGGACACACATACACTTCTGCTGCACAACAGCAGGGAAAAGCTAGTGGAGACCTGCTTTCTTGTCCTGAACATGCACGTAGCACTGCTTACAACACCATCCCTGAGGAACATCTCTATTATTCACTCGGCCTCATTAGGAAAGGCGTGGGAATCTTTCCTGAACAGCTCTGTCAGAGACACAGCTTCCCTGAGAGCCGGCTCAGGATGAGCTGAAGAGTGCCTCCCACCAGCTCTGGACGCCAGCAGGAGAAGCACAGCAGAGAAGAAGTCTCATGGCCTACTCTTGAACCATGCTGTGACACCACAGCTTTCAACCCTATCAAATCCCAGCAAATGTCCTCCTCCCGAAATTCAGCTGGAGCACCGCTGCTGGGAGGCAGGATACTCTAGATACAAAGCTGCTCTGTTCAAGGAGGAGCAGCCTCTGTGGAAAGAGGAACAACCTCTGCTAGGAGCATCTGCCCACCTCCTAGATGAGGGGGCTTGGGCTGCACATCTGGGACAGCAAATGGTTGCAGCAAAGTCCAGAACCTGGACACTGCCTTTGAAAAGCCTGCAGAGCTGAGGGGAACAGCGAGCTGGTTGAATACAGGCCCTCCAAGTAGAGACAAAGCAAGGCAGAGGCTGGTCAAATGCACCTGCTCCTTCTTCTGGCTGGTGGACACATCTGTCAGTAGCACATTAAATGGGGAATACATGAGCTCTCTCCCTGTTCTACTCCCTGACTGAGTTTCCAAACCTGATGTGGCTTGGAGTGATGGGGGAAATAGGACACATGTGTGTGTGCATGGGAAGTTCTTGCAGAAGCATGTGTTCCATGGGCTTCTTGTTCTGCCAGCCACAGGCAGGAGATCCAGAAGGGCAAATTCAGTGTGGTTTTGTGCCCTATCTGATCCCTGCATCCAGGAGCAGGCCCCCACACTGACATCATTTGCTTGGGCAACATTTTCTCCTAGTATCTCACCACCCCACATGACAGAAGGTCAAATGCAGCCAATGATGCATAGCATGGAGTATTGGACACTGAGTCACAACCCACACTTCAGCCATACCCAGCAGACAGAGCATTTCCCAGTTTCAGTCTGGCACACACACTCCCATCCCACACACTCACCCACGACCTGTTGCTTGACATTCCCCAATCTTCAACAAGGGAAACGTGGAAAATTAGAGGATAAATATATAGAGGCTGCAGGGGACTGCACTTCAAAAACCTGCCTTCTGAAGGACCTGGGCTTACAGGGTGTAGCTGTTCCACCCTTGGCCCCAAAAGCCAAGGAGCAGAACACAGCTCCCATCCATGGGGTTAAAAGCATGGCAACAAGGCTCTGTTGGGAACAGTCCCCAGCCCACCTGCTTCCCCAGCCATGCCTGGGTGCTGTGGCACTGCTCAAAACCAAGGCAGGGGAGTTGCTAACAACTGCACGGCATGAGCCACCATCCTGAGGCAATGCTCGGGCCCAGCCCTGCTCCTGTTGCACTTACTAAGACAGATGAAGCCAGAGGGACTAGAAAGGAGCCTATGAAAAGCCAGGTCCACCCTAGGGAAATCTGCGTATGCAGACTCAGCGTCTCCCTCTCCCTCCTCTTGGGTCACAGTTTTCTTTTTATCCCTAGCTCCACGTGCGCCATGCCCCAGCCCTGGGATCACTCTGCCCTGCTGCTCCTCACCATCACCAGCAGCAGGGCAGAAGCTGGCTGTAGTGCCAAGTGGCAGAGACTGAGCAGCCAGGCTGGAGGCAGGGCGCTGCCGGACTGCCTCCTCCTGCTGTTTCACAGCCCGGGCTTAAGCCAGCACTGGAGTTTCCTAGGGAACCTGAGGCAGCTGCAGCCAAAACGGGATTGCTGGCAATGGAGGATTTTCAAGCCTGGGCCAGAACCCATTTATTGAAGCTCATCATGCCACACTTGAGCCAGCTGCACAGCCGAGTACACGTGCGTTCGGCACTGGGGCACTCTGCAGCGGGAATGTCTCCTCCCTGAGCCGTGCTGGAAAAGAGAGGCTGCACACGACTGCATCACTGAGCTCCCCGGGCGGCCGCTCCATTAAACATCCCCAGCAAACACTTCACTGAGTCGCACTTGGCTGTCGCCGCAATGCGGGGATGTGTTCATCATCCAGGCTTGGGGATTTGCTGCAGCTGGGCTCCCCCGTTTGCTTCAGGACTTCTAGCTTCATGTTGCTGATTTCTGCTCAGGTCACGCTTGGGTGCCCGTAAAAAATGCCTTTGCAACAGGGTTTTTCTCCTTCTCCCTCCTGCTGTTCTTTGGAGCCAAACTGTATTTCAGCAAAATCCAGGCTCTCGAACTGCTTTTTTTCCCCACGATACTTCTGCTCTCTAATCATGCCCCTTCCATCCGCCAGCTGCAATGCTGCAAGCAAGGGGTAAAGCAAGAATGGGTGAATCTGTTCACGTTTTCCAGTGCCTCTGCCGACTCCTACGCACCGAGTGCACAGTATTGGTCATGGATCTGTTCCAGTCTGGCGCTGATCTCATCAGTAGTGCTGTGAATGACTCCATCGAGGCTCCCCCTTGCGGGCTCAGGGCCCTCGGTTCTCACTTCAGCCCCATAAATTCAAGCAGCTCTCTCTAACCTGGCAGGTCTTCCTCTCCCTGTTCAGCTTCCAGCTACAAAACATACCAGCCCCCAAGCCACAGCTACAATGAGGACTTCCGTCCTGTCAGTTTTATTTCATCTTTGCCTGCTGCAGATACAGCTCCTCAGCAGCAAGAGGATTCCCATATTCTCAGAACACACCCCAAATGCACCAGACATCGTTGGAAAGAAGCTATCAGCATCAGCAAACCCATTTGAGCTTTCCCCGGGGTGTAAGGAGACACTTTCACTCCCCAGACTGTCCAGAAGGGCACTGCTGCCTGCTCAGTCAAGGGATCAAGACACCCCTTGAGCTGGGAAGCAAGGCTTGAACATGAGGAAACAGGGAGCTGCACAGCTCACCTCTAACTCTGGTATTTCCTTCTCTCACTTGTCTCGCCGAGCCAGTTGCTCTAATGACAGAACCAATGCAGAAAGGAAAATTGGGATACAGAGGTCAAGGCAATTCCCCAGAGGAAGAAAATGCAAATTATATCCCCATGCTAACAACCAGGGAAACTGAGGAATGAGCATAGCTGAGTATTTCCCTGATTCTTGCTTCAAGACATGCTTAATTGCAGAGATCTAGCCAGGAGGTTTTCTGATCCCTTATCCAGCATCCTGTTTCCTCATTCTGCTCCTGTAGCTGCAGAAGGATGCCTTTGATCACCCGGGACAGGTCTTCCTACAGCTGAAAGGGAAACTGCTGAGAGAAATGGAAGGGAGCAATCCTGGTGGATGATTGCATACAAGAAAGTGCTGCATATGAAAGGGAAGGAGACATTTCCTATTAGATTAAAGGAGCTCAAACCTGCTCTCCCTCTAGAGAAGTATGCAACTCTATACTTGCCTCTCTAATTGCAACCCTCTGCTGGGAAAGGTGGTTAATAGTATTGCAAAAGGAAGGAGATTAGCCAAGGTCAGGGAATGGCAGGGCTGCAAATCCCGAGGATTGCGAAAAGAGGTGCATGGTCTGAGGTGATGTCAGGAGAGGTGCTGCCAGCTTGTTCCAAGAGAAAGTAGCAGAGTGAAAACTGAGCCAACCCCCCAGGAACTGGCTGCTGGACTCAGCCAGATCAGGAAAAGAAAAGCAAAAACAAAAACAACACACCAAAGCAAAACAAAAATAAATAAATAAATGAAAGACCACAGTACCAAGCTTCAGGAAAGTGAAAGGTCTCTCACAGAACACCTTGCCAAAGAAGGAGGAATGTGACGGGGAAAGGGAAGCTCACATCCTGGGCCAGAGCTGGTGATCCAAGAGGAAGTGCATACAAGCACATCTGAAAAACATCACAGGGTTCACATAAACACACACGGCAGAGAAACCAAACAAACATTGGGACTGAGAGGGGGTGACAGGGTGGTTCTGGCCGGCAGAAGACGACCTGGTGGGTGGAAAACCCCTCTCCCAGGCGGACCGGACACTCCTGTGTGAGGCCTTCCCTTCCTGATGGAGAGGTACTCGGCTTGTTTGGGATTCACCTCGAGTGTGCAAGCAGCAGGAGCTGCTCAGGCAGGCGCTGCCCTGCCTGCTGGTGCCCTCTGCGG